>NW_003305487.1:0-2627 GCF_000142945.1 Phytophthora infestans T30-4 | reverse complement strand
GGGATGATGGGTCAAGGGAAGAAGGGACATGCAGCCGAGCCTGGTAAGGGATTTAGCAGATGAAAGACATAGAAGGTAGAAACCCAGGCAGGTATAGGCTTAAATATCAATACAGACCTCAATTTGCACAGTATCACGCAAGTGCCTTCCTGCCCTCAAGAACCGGAACTACATTGGCCGTACGAGCTCCGAGAAGGTTGGGAATTGCGAATCTAGTGTTGGTAGTGATAACTGGATAATACATTGGCCAGATCCTACAACCTAGTGAGCTTTTCCTTTACTCGTGCAGATCCGACAGGTTAACCGAATTTACTACTTGGTCGGTTACACCCTAGAGGTTCTCAACTCTCAAGATCCCGTCACAGGAGGCGGCAAGTACGACTTAAAGGACAACACAAAGGCAAGGGAACACACCCGCAAGGCAACCCTACGGCTAGATCCACGATCTAGGCCCCGGATCCATAAGCTCGAATATTCGCTTAGGATACGGAACCATCCACGGACGCAGAGTGAAGATTTTCCACTGCTGCTCCACCCCATCCCCACGTCTCGCCAAGACACTCAAGCTTCACCACTTGAACTCTTCGGAAGTTACCGAGAGAGCAGATCCCGCCCTACCGACGGGTACACAAGGTGAGGAAAGTTCAGCAGAACACGGATCATCGGGGGACCCCCTCCGTTAGTCGGTGTCTGGACGCAGTTGGTAAGTTGGATCTGGCAATCTCGCAGATTTTGCTGATCCCGCTACACCACATTCCCATCCGGGCAGTTTCCACAGTATTGCGCTGTATGCTCCTCCACCACATCGTACGCGAGCAGATCCATCGAAACTCAGGGCGTGCAAATTCTCATTTTCTTGTACCGTCGGGATCTGGATCTGGATCCGGCGTTTGGGCTCTTTCTTAGGAGCGATCCTAGTCAGTGCTTCGTCCATCTTGACTCTGGGGGTGTTGCTCGCGGCCAAAACGCCTAGTATCTAGTTTTCTCCTTTCGAACATTTAACGATCTCCAGTGTCCATGGTGAAAGTAGGGCTGCCCATTGTCCCAACCGTCATTGCAGACCGGCTGACTTAAATAGCCAGGCGAGCGTGGAATGTCGAGTCAAAAGCCGGATGGATCTTCCCACCAGCAGGTTCTAATTGAGATCCAACACCCGCGGGAGTGCGAGTATTTCCTTCTCCACCTCTCCGTAATTCAATTTGTTGGGCTTTAGCGTTCGGCTGACGAAGGTGCCCGGATGGCAGATCCCCTCATGTTCTTGTACCAAAGCTGCTGAGACTGCCCAGTCACTGTCATAAACTATCACCGTAGGTTGACGCTCCGGATCCAAATGGCGAAGGATGGGCGTCGACGCGATCCTGTTCCTTAACCCCACGAACGCGTGCTGAGCTCGAATCCACCGAGGCCCCACCTTTTTCGAGCTCCCCTCCGTCAGCTTCCTCCAGATTGGACCCTCTCCCCGTTGGTCCCGGGATGGATCCAGCTCCTGTTTTAGGTAGTCTTCCGGCGTCGTACTACGTGAGTCCCCTCGTGGATCTGGGATCGCTAGGACCAGAGCTTGTTGAATCTTGATCCGGACAGCCGAAGTGGCCATCGCAGCAAAATCCACCTCCCTCAATTCATAGAGGATCGCGGCGAAAGTGCATAATCCTCAATGAACCGACTGTATTAGTTCGAGCTGCCCAAGAAGGATTGCATCGCCCGGAGCGACTGTGGGAAAGCCAAGTCTGCCAACGAAGACATGTCTTTAGGATTCGCCTCCAATACCTCCTTGGAGACTCGATGACCTAAGTAATTCACCTTGCGCATCCCCCAATAACTCTTCACCACGCTGATAGCGATATTCCACTTCGTACACGCCTCCAGTAGGGATGTCACTCTCTCGCACAACTGATCCCACGATTCCGCCTGGATTATGATGTCGTTGATATAGGATCTGCGTCCTAACACAGATGGAGTCCCAGGATCCCCTGGCTCTCCTGATTCGAATGGGTCCACTTCCGTATGACCTTCCCGGATCCACCCCTTTCTGGCTCCGATATTCGGGTGAATCCGTACAGGGCATTATCGATTAGGCGTTGATAGATCTGGAGCGCATTCTTCAATCCAAACGGCATCTGGCTCCATTCGAACAGTCCAAATGGTGTGATAAATGCGGATATTGCGCGAGCTCGATCCGTCATAATCACCACCCAGAAACCACTGGCCATATCTAGAGAGCAGTACCAGAGTACTTTATCCAAATCCTCCAACAGCTCATTGATTTGAGGCATTGGATACACCATCAGTCGGGTCAGGTCGTTAGCTAGCCAGTAATCAATACACAGACGTATATCCACTCCGTTCTTCTTGACGATGATTACCACCGGAGATGCCCACGGAGACGTTGGAAAACCAATGATTTTGGCTTGCGGCAGCCCCTTAATCAGATCCGATAGTTTTTCTCGGAACTGAGGTGCCACCTTCCGCACCCTTTGAGCGATTGACTTCGCGTCACCGACATCGATATCACATTTGACTCCGCGTGCAGCTGGTGGTAATGCATTCCCTTTAACAATTAGCAAATGTCGGCTTTCCCTAATCTTCTGACGTAGCCGATCCATTTCCGCGGGCTCGTCGCCCCCGGA
>NW_003305486.1:0-2627 GCF_000142945.1 Phytophthora infestans T30-4 | reverse complement strand
TCCTGCACTGTCGCATGAGCATCTTTAACGGTCCGCGCCCTGTCCGCAGACGGTTAACGTGTCTTCCAAAGGTCGCTGAGTATTCCGCGAACTCATCCCAACCGCCACTGAGGGTTCGTACCGTAGATGGTCCGCTGAATGCGAATCCGGCCAGTCCATTATTAATAATAAGGACAGCCTGGATTCAGTGACATAGGGCCGTATCCGATATTTGTTGAAAACTCGGAGGTGACGCCGTCGAGTCCCTTGGACCTTGGCGTCTCCGTACATCACCTGACCGAGGGTTCGTCGCTTGAACAACTTGGGCGGTGTCACGTCTTTGTCGACGGGTGATAATCCGCAACTACGGAGAAATCACTACACCACAACTGCCCCTGTCGCAATGGAAGCCACGGTACTGGTGCCCGTTGTGACATTTCTTCATTCTTCAATTCACCATCTCGCCACCGTATGTCCAAGCGTCTGAATCGAGCCGTGTCCGACGCGTTTCAGCGTCTCAATCCTCGTAGACGTCGCGAGCGTGAGCAGCTGGAGGTACGTAAGCCCATCCTTCTCTTGAATCATCGGTACCTTGCTCATCACCTCGCATTACTCGACTTGTTTCTCAGGAGGGCAAGACCGAGGGTTCGAACGCCCCTCAGTCTGCTGCACTTCCTCCGACAGCAGCGTCATCAACCGGTCCTCCGGCGCCCGCTGCCCCGGACTCTTCACTCCCTGTGGTAGCTCCTGCAGCACTCCCCGTCGTCGCTGAATCCGCGGAGATGGCTCCTGCTGCTCCTCCTGCGCCTGCTTGTTTGACTCGTCACCGGTTACTCCACGTCTCGCTCTGGCCGCTGCTTCTATTGAGGCTGATGCCGAGGATTCGCAGGGTCCGGCTGCCGCTCCAGCTGCCGAGGCTCAGGTTCCTGATGAAAAAGAGAAGGAGAGTGGTGACTCGACTTCGTTGGCACTCTTGGCCATCGCGGCCAGGCAATTGGAATCGATTTGAATCCTCGCTGCATGCTCCACGACGTTCTCCAACATCTCAGCTAACTGTTGAGGGGTCCAGCGAAGTTTCGTTTTCAGTGGTCGCTCCCCGGTCGGCATTCATGTTTTCTTATTCTTAATCCACTTCCACAGCGTAATCATGTTCATGTTGTTCTTCAAATGCATATACAATTTGTTGTTGCAGTAACGTTTTTAATTTCTTACCACAGGCTGCATCGCCCTGTGGACAGTTCACACGTGATCCAGTCACGCTAGTCTTCGTCCGCCACTTGCGCCATCTGCAGCCGATTCTCGCTCTTCTTGGCTCGCAAATAGTCGTACAGCAGACCTCCACATGATAAGTTGGATGATGGTTCGCAAGTTGTATCTTCATAGCCAACCCACTTGACTTTGAACTCGCGTACAGCACGCTCCGTGCTCGTCGTCAGTGGTGTTCTGTCGTCGAGGATGGCCTCGACTTCATATTCACCGGCAACTTGGTCTGGTTCCCAGCTGTCCTCAGGCAGTAGTTCCTCATCGAAGTCGAGTCTTGCTTCATTAGTCGCGTCAAGTACCAACCGAGTGTTCGGTCGACTGTTGAATTCGTTGACAGCTTTGAGTCTTGACACATGCACTACTGGGTAAAAGCGATACCCACTTCGATCAGGCAGTTCCAGCTCGTAAGCAAACTCTTCCACCTTGCGCTTGATCCGAAAAGGTCCATGCTATCGGTGAGCTAATTTCTTCGTCAAGCCCGGTTTGACGCGTTCCATGTACAGCCACGCCCGGCTCCCAATCTCAAAAAGAGATCTCGGTGGAGCTCTTGCAGGATCTTCCATCTCTCCTGAAGCTTCTAGGGAGTCCGCCGAGTGTTCGTTTCCACTTGGTTGGGGTACAGCAGCTTTTTTCAGTCGACTCAGAGCATCATTATGCTTTTTTGCCCTTCGCTCCTTTTCTACAGCCTGATAATCTTTGGCCATAGTGAGGGCGACCTCATGTTGTCGATTGATCTCACGCCGCCACGCCAGTGCGTCAGAATGCTTGCCCAAGTCCTCCCCCTTGAAGAGTGAAAAAAATTGTCCGCCCAAGGCCAATGGCCCTTCCCCACCAGGAAAGAAGTTAAACGGGGTTTTCTTTCCTCCGAAGGGCCTGAGAAAGAATTTAATATCCAATATCTGTTTTCTCCGCGAATTTTCTCCCCAATCTGGTGGTAAAGGGGCTTTCCCGCGAAACCCCGACGGGACCCCCTCTATGGATTTCACCGAGGGTTCTGGCTGTCCCATTAGCCTGGGGACTATAGCTCAAAGTCGCTCCTTGATCTTGAATGCATCATCTCTGCGAACGCTTTGAACACTCGCTCATGAAGCGTGGGTCGCGGTCATGCCGTATTAATGATTGGGCTCCGAACCGTCGGGTACACACATTCTTCGATCACTTGGGGCAACACTCAGTGCAGTCGTAATCTGAACATAGCCTTGGCAATAACGAATCCCGTGAACGAGCACTGGAAATAAGGACCAACGCCCGTGTTGCCCCCTGGCAAAAATTCGGGAAGGGGGAATCACCAAAATCCATCCGAAGACGATCTGGGAAAGGGGCCGTCCGGCTAAATACGTTTGGCCAGGGAGGTTATCCACGAAAACTGGTGGACGGGTTTTTTA
>NW_003305485.1:0-2627 GCF_000142945.1 Phytophthora infestans T30-4 | reverse complement strand
CTTGGAGACACTCGACCAATTACTAGCCCGGTTCACAGAATATCGAATTAGCATCAGCTTTACCAAGAGTATCTTTGTCCAACCCAAGGTTGATTTCCTGTCGCACGAGATTACGCCGAGTGGCATACGCGCTGATGCGAAGAAGATAGCCCCGATCGCCGATCTCTCCTTCCTGAAATCAAAGAAAGGGATGCAAGCTTTTCTCGGTGCACTTAACCCTTTCGCGAGGAGCACATATAAGCCCATTTTTTCTATACTATACAGGTCAAGTCAATAAGAGCTAAAAGGGCGCAAAATTCGCCCTTTAAGGTATTGGTAAAGACGGGGATGGTGTGCAAATCAAGCTTGATGCAGTTTTGATGTGGCGTATTTTGCCCTTAAAGGGCGAATTTTGCGCTCTTTAAGGTAGCATTATGATTGGCTAATAAGTGAGCACTCAGACAACTCGAGGTCGATTCTATTATGATTTGGTCAAAACAATTCGGTACAGCGTACCACCGCTGAAATATAACGGCGAAACTTACGAAGACATTCGCGCTACTGACCGTTTTCTGGATGATGACTTGTCAAAGGATGATGCCCACGCTGCTGCAGCTTCCGAAGTTCGCGCCATTATGTAGTATTGTGGTGTTGACCGGCGAGATCATGCCGCTGGTTTCCCGCGATAACATGTAAGCCGCTATACGTTTGTGGGTGCTTTTGGAGATGCTGTTTCAAGCGTCACCTTTAGTTTTGAAGCTATAGGTGCTCAAGGTTCCGATTTGAGCGTGTAGAACACTAGGTTGCATATGTGTCTATTCCAGTATGGCCGGCGATGGTGTAACTACAACGCAGTGCAGTGGTGCATAAATCTTATGCTTTGTATTTGAATGTGGCATTTTGTATACTAGAATTGCCGCGCAAACTTGGCGCCAAAATTATGGAGCTACCCCAAAAATTTATTGTTTCTTTGTTTGAATGTATATAAAAAAACAAGTCGTGATGGAATATATGTATTTATGTACCCTATACTCTCCACATATAGGCGACGCGTATCAGCCGTCCATCCGTCCCCGCCCTCATTTGTAAATCAAGCAGAAAATGTCGGAAGTGCCGCGTGTCCAGAAGCGCAGGCATGAAGGCACTGATATGGCAAGGAAGCGTCGACGCGTGCATACCGATAGCGAGGAGGCACCTGATGAGACAGCGAGCAGCTCGGGGGGCGCTGCTGGTATTCAACAGCGAGTGGGCGAGTGTTGGCAAAGGCCGGTGGACGTCCAAGCAGCCCTTCTACCAAGTCTTTGGACACACGCTACAAATACATTCGGCCTGGAAGGCGACACGACGGCGAAGATGGGACTGACTACCTACTTGGAGAAATGGCCGTCCTAAGGTACATTGCGAAGACGCGCCTCCTCGAAGTCGGTGCTGAAGAAGGTATTGAAGGCGGAGGCCGAACTGAGGGGTGCTGAAGACGCCGTGGACTAATTGTGTTTTGTTTTGCTTTTGATATAGGCACCAGCGCTGCCAACGACGATAAAAGAGGCGAGTGCGGCGATCTTGGAGCAGGTGCAGCTCCCGGTAAGGCGGCAGCGGTCGGCCGTGCCGCCGATATGGGTGCTGGTGTTTCCGGCAGCCGGCGCCGGTGCCGCGCGTGGAGCGAGAGGAGGGCGTGGAGCTTGAGAGGGTGTGGCACCTCACAAAAAGTGTGGTGTAGCGGGATCAGCAAAATCTGCGAGATTGCCGGATCCAACTTACCAGCTGCGCCCAGACACCGACTAACGGAGGGGGTCCCCCGATGATCCGTGTTCTGCTGAACTTTCCTCACCTTGTGTACCGTCGGTAGGGCGGGATCTGCTCTCTCGGTAACTTCCGAAGAGTTCAAGTGGTGAAGCTTGAGTGTCTTGGCGAGACGTGGGGATCGTGTGCAGAAGCAGTGGAAAATCTTCACTCTGCGTCCGTGGATGGTTCCGTATCTTAAGCGAATATTCGAGCTGATGGATCCGGGGCCTAGATCGTGGATCTGGCCGTAGGGTTGCCTTGCGGGTGTGTTCCCTTGCCTTTGTGTTGTCCTTTAAGTCGTACTTGCCGCCTCCTGTGACGGGATCTTGAGAGTTGAGAGCCCCTAGGGTGTAACCGACCAAGTAGTAAATTCGGTTAACCTGTCGGATCTGCACGAGTAAAGGAAAAGCTCACTAGGTTGTAGGATCTGGCCAAATGTATTATCCAGTTATCACTACCAACACTAGATTCGCAATTCCCAACCTTCTCGGAGCTCGTACGGCCAATGTAGTTCCGGTTCTTGAGGGAGGAAGGCACTTGCGTGATACTGTGCAAATTGAGGACTGTATTGATATTTAAGCCTATACCTGCCTGGGTTTCTACCTTCTATGTCTTTCATCTGCTAAATCCCTTACCAGGCTCGGCTGCATGTCCCTTCTTCCCTTGACCCATCATCCCAGCTGTATTATCTTCAGATCCACCGGATCCATGACGTAATCATCATGGTCACCCTATTATGGGTACACTCATCCGGATCCAGATCGCTTGGATCCACCTAACTGTACCTGGTACACTCGCCGTGGATCCGAGCTCTCCCATCATCCAACATCATCTCGCAACCGTCTGTGATCTCCGTTGTCCTACGA
>NW_003305484.1:0-2627 GCF_000142945.1 Phytophthora infestans T30-4 | reverse complement strand
ATCCTCCGAGTGTTCATCTGCAAACCTGACTCGTTTCCTGGCTTTCGTCTGTCGCCGAGTCATCACTGCTATATTACCATAATCGCACTTTGGTGAGCTGTAATCAACCACGAAATTTTCGAAAGTTTTCCACTTTGAAGACTCGCTGCCTGACAGTACATGTACTTGACGCTCTGCTCCTCGTGATGAAACATTTACCGAGTCTTCATCCGGCTCGTAGATCATTTCCTGGATGCGGTTCAGCGATGCCAATTCCGACTTGCGAGTTTCAGCCAAGATTACCCGACTGACCTTCGATTCCAGCGCTTCAGTGGCTAACGAATCCGCGGCCGCGTTGTATTCTCGTACAACGTGAAGATATTTAACTGATCGAAGCTTGGCCGTGAGTTCCTTGTGAGTATTCAGCAGCGCTAGCAAAGTTTCCTTCCTGCATGCGATCACCCCTAGTGATTGTTGAATCGCGAGTCTTGAGTCACCAGCGATGACTAAATCCTCGGCACCGTGCGCAATAGCAGCCTTGACACCGTTTATCATACCTGTGTACTCTGCCTCATTCACCGTGGTGGCCGAGAGGTAAGCGTTTGCAGCAATCACTACCTTCCACTCAGGAAGGCTCCACAGCACCCATGAACAACTCCCGTAGCCACCGTACTTCTCTGTCTTCGCTGATCCGTCAAAAGACATGACGAATCCGCTGTAATTACGGGAAAGCTTGGCGTACAGCAACGCGGGGTCCATTCGAATAGTCGGGGGACCCTTGTGTGGAGGTGCCACCGGCGCGAGCGAGTCTTCCAGGTCGACGAAGCTCGTGATGCTTGACTGCAGTAGCTGCGCGAAGGCGACATCCTTCTCCTTCACGCGCTGCACCTTCAAGTGCCACTGCGATAGCAGCACTGCGAACTGGACCGCGCGTCCAAAGAGAGACTTCGACTTGTGCACCCACTCTAAAGTCGAGAATCGTGTATAGACATGTAGCGTCTTTCCTGCCAGTTGGACGTAACAGATCTTCAACAGCAGAAGTAACGCCAAAACTTCCTTCTCAGCAGGATGGTAGTTCATCTCGGCTTCCTTAAGCACCCGACCGAGGAACCGTACGGGGTGTAACTTGCCTTCATGTTCTTGCATTAGCGTAGTGCTCAACGCCCATTCATTCGCAAAGAGCATGACGTGAACTGCTTTCGACCGATCGAAGTGCCTGAGGATGGGTGAATGTGAAACACTCGTCTTCAATTTTTCGAAAGAACGACGTGCCACAGAAAGGCCGCCTTCAAGGGCAAAGTCTTCATCCTTGAGCTGGTACAGCGCTGCACCGTAGACCACGAAGTCTTGAATGAAGCGACTGTAGTAATTAACCGCTCCAAGAAACGACTGCATGCCCTTCTTACTCGTTGGAAACGAAAGCTCGGTGATGGCCGCAAGCTTCTTGGGGTCAGCTCTGATACCTTCTGGCGAAATTTTATGCGACAGAAAGTCCACCTTGGGTTGGCAGAAGATGCTCTTGGTGAAGCTAATGCTGATCCGACACTGTGCAAACCTGGCCAGCAATCGGTCCAGCGTCGCCAGGCAGCTGTCGAAATCCTCGCCACCGAAGCAAATATCATCCACAAACGACCGTCGACCAAAAACAGGTACCAGCGATGATTCGTCCGGTTCCCCGTTCGTAAACATGTCAGCGACGGGGCTGTTGACGAGTTGTAGTACAGGGTCGGTCACTACCGGTGCTTCGCGGTCTGCCGCGAACTTCGTTTGAAACGAACCCTCTGCGCTTGGCCCACGACGTTCCTTGGCCTGTTCTTCAGCTAAACGCATCCTCTCCGAGTATTCAAACCAACCTCCTTTAGGTTGAATGAACCCCCAGAGTGCGTTGTCAATCATCCGCTGGTAGATCATCGGGGCGTTCTTTAACCCGAAGGGCATGCGTAACCACTCGAAATGTCCGAGTGCGCAGACGAATGCCGACACTTTACGCGCTCGCAAGGTCATCATGACCGCCCAGAAGCCGCTTGCTGCATCCAGCGAGCAGAACCATAGGTAGCGCTCGAGATCTGTTAACAGGTCGTCGACTAGCGGCATTGCATACTCCATGATCGCGGTGATAGAATTCACCATCTTGTAATCAATGCAGAGCCGGATGTCCAGCCCGTTCTTTTTCATCACAATCACGATCGGCGATGCCCATGGACTATCTGAAAAGACGATCAGTCCTGCTCGCAACAGAGCGCGCAGCAGCTCGTACAACTTGCCTAGAAATCGTAGCGGCACGCGCCGGGCACGCTGTTTAATTGGGGCGTGCCCCTGTGTGTCCATATCGCATACCGCGCCGTAGGCTGGTGGCGGCAGCGCGTTACCACTAGCAATCAGGATGTGCTCGTGGCTCTTCAGTGTCGCGACCAGACGTTCTCGGCGATCGGGCGACAGCTATGTCATCAGGCAATGGTTGGCCTCGGACGACCCTGCTACCATGTACCAGATATCCGGAGGTGTGACGTGTCACACTTCATGTAACCAAGGGTACACTTGGGGTTACGCACCCCGTTACATAGTAAATACCCTTAAGCACTTCCTCTGTGGAAGGTGTGTAGGCAGCAACAAAAGTACCGCTTCATTGGACCGTTCGCGGTCCTGGC
>NW_003305483.1:0-2627 GCF_000142945.1 Phytophthora infestans T30-4 | reverse complement strand
CAACGCTGGTGTGAGGTGTAGTAACCTCCGCCGTCTTACAGACGTGACCTCGCTGAGGAGAGTTCGAGACGGGATGTTCTCATCTTAGTGGGGAGAGTGTAACGGGGTACATGGTGTGGAGCACACAGGGTACAAAGTACCCGGAGAGTAACAAACTCTCAGTACATAAGTTGGAGAGTAACAAGGTCTCTCAGTACGTTGGCTGAAAGCCACACGTAATGCATTTGATTAGGTTAACTATGCTAGATAGTTAAAGAGATACATTTACCCCTAGACGGCTTGCCGCAATAATAGTAAATAAAACACTTCTGGTTTTGAAGCATAAAAGTTAAGGTGTTAACTTTAAGCCCTGGTCTTGGGCTGTAAGTGTCCTTTGGATAAGGAACTTAGTATTAGTGACTCTTTGAGTCGAACGTCTTCCTCTGACGCTAAAGCTACGGCAGCCCCGCTGCAGCAGCGGTATTGTACGAATTGAGAGAGGTAGATTTTGCCGCGATGACCACTCCAGCTGTCCAGATGAAAATCCAACAAGCTCTGGCCCAGGAGATGCCGGATCCACGAAGGGATCCAAGTGGTAGGACGCCAGAAGAGGACCTGAAACAGGAGCTCGATCCACCCCGGGACCAACAGAGAGAGGATCCAGGCTGGATAGAGACGACGGATCAGAACATGGAACAGGCAGAATCTCGGTGGATCCGAGCTCAACACGCATTCGTGGAGCTGAGGAACAGAATCGCGACCACGCCTATCCTCCGTCACTTCGATCCGGAACGTCAACCTACGGTAATAGTTTATGCCAGTGACTGGGCAGTCTCAGCGGCTCTGGTTCAAGAACATGAGAGATCTGCTATCCAGTCACCTTTGTCAGCCGGACACTGAAGCCGAATGAACTGAACTACGGAGCGGTGGAGAAAGAGATACTCGCGCTCCTGCGCGTGTTGGATCTGAATTACAACCTGCTAGTGGGAAGACCCATCCGGATCCTGACTCGACACTCCACGCTAGCCTGGCTGTTCAAGTCGGCCGGGTTACAAGGACGTTTGGGACAGTGGGCAGCTTTACTCTCGCCTTGGACGCTGGAGATTGTGAAGTGTTCGAAAGGGGAAGACGAGATCCTGGGAGTCTTGGCCGCGAGCATCACTCCTCGAGCTAAGATGGATGAGGCGCTGACTAGGATCGCCCCTAAGAAAGAGCCCAAACGCCGGATCCAGATCCCGATCCCGACGGTACAGGTGGATGAGGATCTATACGTCCTGAGTTTCGATGGATCCGCTCGTGTACGACGCGGAGGGGGAGCATACAGTGCAATACTGTGGAGACTGCCCGGATGGGAAGTTGTACGGGCCAGATCCACTTACGCGGAAGGCCTCACCGTCAATGAGGCGGAGTATAACGGACTCCTTCTGGGTTTGGATTTACTAAAGGGACAAGATCCGAAAAGGTTGGTGTAGTGTGGAGATTCAAATTTGGTAATCAGACAGGTGCGAGGCGAGATTGACTGCAAGGCCCCGGCCCTAACACTGCTACGGCAAAAAGTGATGATCCACTTGCGTGGTTGGATGAATCACGATTTGGTGCATGTCAAGCGAGATTGGAATGCCAGTGCAGATAGCTTGGCCAGTGCCGCTTTACGGGATCAATGTGGTGTCGAAGTGGAGAGAGAAGCCGGGCATCAGGATCTCGTTACATTCAACCGACTAGACGAAGTGGTGGTAGTTGGATCCGGGAAAAGGACAGTCCAGGTGATGGCCGTCACTAGGTCCAGAGGAAGGGTTGGATCCAGCCCCCAGATCCTCGAGGAAACATTTGTGAAGGGAGTTCGCATTGAGCGGATCCTCAAAGCACAAAACGAGGAAGCGTGGATCTTGGGACTAAAGAAGTATCTGATGGGGGATGTACGAGACCTGAGTCGGGAGGATACCAAATCCTACAGTATTATCGCTACGGATTACGCAGTGGATCTGAATGACTTGCTCTTCTATTGCCCCCCCCTACGAAGAAAGTCAACGAGGACCGGGATGGATTGATGAGACTGGTGATGCCAGAAACCTTGCAACAGGATGTCCTACACCACTACCATGCTAGCCTGGAAGGCGGGCATCAGGGTATTGGTCGGACCTACCAACGGATCCGGGAATGTTTCCACTGGAGAGGACTATTCAAGAGCGTACAACGATACGTCGGTGAATGCGTGGATTGTGAGACAGACAAGGGCAGGCCCACAATCGAAGGGGAGTCACCTGGAAATATCCAAGCGACTTACCCTTTCCAAATCATAGCCATGGATATTGAGGGTTGCTGGTCTTGGTACTGTGTACCAGTTGTACCCATTAACCGGGTCAACCTGAACCGGTCCAATACGATTCCCGCTGTGATTATGGTACGTTTGGTTATGCCACGCATGATTGGACCGAGTAGAATGGATTGGATGAGCTAGGTAGTGGAGGACAGTGTAAGCGCCCGATAAAATCAATCACTTTTCGAAGCGTCCCTTCTTCCGGTCAAGTGCCTTCCACTCCGGGTCATCCACACCCAAGGAGCAGAAGGTGAGTCCGGTTCCGGTCCAAGGTTGCCATTCCCAACCCCCATCTACCACCGTTAAACGGGGTAATGAGCGCCAAGACGCG
>NW_003305482.1:0-2627 GCF_000142945.1 Phytophthora infestans T30-4 | reverse complement strand
CTGCGCTCACACGAAGTCCTCCATGAACACGGCATGCAGGCCAGTTCCGGAAGAGGGTCCGCCGCCATTCCGCGCTATAAGAGTTCTCAACTCTTGGACATAGTCCAATAAATCCTTCTTACCCTGGCGGGTAGCAAGGAACTTTGACCGGATACGGTACGCCTGATTAGGCGGCGCGAACACGCGCGAAAGCTGTTGCTTCAGCTGATCCCAAGTGGGAAATGCAGCGTCAACAGACGTGCCGCACGTTAGTGCCCATTCGCGAGCGCGACCTCCAAGCCTGGAGACAGCCAGCGCCACGCGCTGGATGCTCAGACTGGAGCAGGGCCGATCCCATGGCCATCTCGACCTCACGGGTCCAGAGAAGGAGATTCTCTCCATCCTTCCCCTCGAAGGTTTTTACGCTCACCATGAGCGGTTTCAGTCTCATAGACTCTTCACGCGTCATCGACGCCGCCGCCGTTGCGGCGCTCATCTTCTCTTGAACATGCTCCAAGAGCGCGTTCTCGTAGCGGGGAGAACGATTCCAGCCTGGCAGTGACCGCCTCTGGACCTTGCGATGCAAGATGAGCCACGCCCTTCGGGCCAAGCAAGGACATAAGGCTTATAAAGCGCGTCGTGCTGCGCCGGGGGCAAATTCGCGAACACGGGGTGTTCCATCCTCGCAGAGGATATAGTCACCGACTCAGGAGCGGGATTGACTACAAGTGCTACCAAGTACAGCGGGGCTGCCGTAGCTTTAGCGTCAGAGGAAGACGTTCGACTCAAAGAGTCACTAATACTAAGTTCCTTATCCAAAGGACACTTACAGCCCAAGATCAGGGCTCAAAGTTAACACCTTAACTTTTATGCTTCAAAACCAGAAGGGTTTTATTTACTATTATTGCGGCCAAGCCGCCTAGGGGTAAATGTATCTCTTTAACTATCTAGCATAGTTAAACCTAATCAAATGCATAACGTGTGGCTTTCAGCCAACGTACTGAGATAACTTGTTAACTCTCCAACTTATGTACTGAGAGTTTGTTAACTCTCCGGGTACTTCGTACCCCTGTGTGCTCCACACCATGTAACCCCGTTACACGTGGCCTTCTGTGCTTCGTGTTCTTCCCTCTACCCCATCGTGTACATAGTGTGCGCCGGTGTTCCTCTGTGTTTCGTGTTCTTGTTTATCCACTTGCCTCCGCGCTAATTCAATCGCAAACGCTGTTTTTATTTTGTTTGATGTATGCTACATATCGTGGTGAAAAGTGCGCACAATCTCTTAAGGTCGTACACTACGCGCGCGAATACAAAGGAATACGATCCTTTTTTATCGGCGGCGGAGTGGTGTACATGGTTATGTGGGGTGGGATGGTGGGAAGCCACTATATTCACATTTTAAAAGTGTTCGAATATTTAATATTAGTAATAAATTGTGCATCTTTATCTAACGCAAATATAATACCGGTACTTTGGTTTAAATTGATTAGTATTAGTAATAACATGCGTTTTTTTCTTGCGCAACTAATTAATTTTTGTAGTACTGCTATAAACGTCTGCAAGAAAAATATGAAATTCTCAAAACATAGTATTACTCAAAAGTTTTGTAAGTTTTATTATTTAAAAGTACTACGAAGCCTAAAATATCATTATATATCCTATAAGTACTAAAGTTTCGATTGAGGCCGAAATATGAGTCACCAAATCCTACAACTTTTTTCAATAGCTCCTACGACGATATAGTACGTGTGTGCTTATCGGCGCCTTATACTAATGCTAACTAACGCGCACACAGGCAGCGCCCTTTGCGTGGCCTTTCAGACCGCAGCTGAAAATGAGAGCAAAATGAAATTTAAGCGGCGCTTTTAAGTACGATGTGTAAACCACATACAGTGTGTACACCACATATTGCAATTTTAGCGAATCGAGGCCGCCTTCGCTGCGCTCGGCAGCCAGTAGAACGCCCGCATTTGCGTTACATTAATTAACCCTAGCCGCGGACGGACTGACAGACACCAGACTCCACTAGAGAGGTACTAGCGCTCTGGGCGCCCGCTCCGCGGACGCTAGGGCATGGTTGGTTGGTGTAGAAAGGGCCGACCACCTCCGCTGTGCTGCGGTGGGCTTAGAATTTCTACTCAAAGCGAAGCAACATATAGTACATGTATACTGTGATCTACGTAAATTACGTTCCAAAACAGCACCGCACACAGTATCCGTAGTGCTCACATGTTATTGTAGACATGACCAGGGTTTAACGTGATCTGCAAGAAGAGCACCGTCTTACCCGGGAAGTTTTTGTCTATAATCTCGTTTGAGCGCATTGCTCCCAAAATGACACGAATCGGAGGCGCGCGTGCTTGCAAAGCTAATATATACTGTACGGAAGACGGGTCAGTATACGAAATATACGTTGATCGGTGAGGAATCCCAGTGTAGCTAGAGTAAGTACGCCTACTCAAACGTATTTTACCCATCTGCACGTCATCGCCGTGAGGCAGTCGACACATATCACCGATTGCGACGGTCGAATAGAGCAATGTTAATCACCTCCGCGCGCGAAGTATCTTTTAGGATAGGTAGTATATGCCGATGGTCGCCACAAACATCAATATTATGCTTTGAAATTATCTGCTGAGCTGTTTGTG
>NW_003305481.1:0-2626 GCF_000142945.1 Phytophthora infestans T30-4 | reverse complement strand
GCAGAATCATAGAGTAATGCTCCACAGTTCAGATCTGCCTCATCTACCCAACTGGGTTCGTCATATCCACGCCAATACACCAGAAATTCACGGTAACTCCGTCCGTATCTAGTTCGCTTCCCCGACCTCATATCGGTGATCTTCTCGACTTCGAACTCGTCGGCTTCGAGATCCACATTTCAACTATCTTCCGGTAGGAGAACTTCGTCGAAATCCACCCGGTCGGATTTATCCACCGAGAGACGGATCTGCGGTTGATCCGGATATTCTTTGACCAACTTCAGCTTGGATACGTGTACTACAGGGAACAGGCGATATTCGGTACCTGCCGTTTCCAGCTTTTACCGCAGGGTTCTTCCGATTCTTTCTCGCTCACCCGCAAAAGGTTCATGGCCAGAAAGGGCCCAAATTTGGGGGGCGTAACCTCTCCTTTCATTCCATTCAAATATAGGCCCCACCTGGCGATTCCCACTGGAATTGAAGTGGAAGGGCGTTCTTCCTTGTGTCCAATCGCTCGATCCTGTATCGCACTCCGCAGTCGTTCGTTCACCTGGGATCTAGCTTGCTGGTAGTATTTCTGGACTTGGTATCGCCATCTCCTTGGATCTCGGTTTCTCTTCTTGGTGCTACATACCGGAATGGCCGCTTCTAGGGTGGATTTGGGATCCCACCCATGTACCAAGTCAAATGGGGTATCACCCCGGATCCTGTCTTGGGCGGTGTTCATCCCGAAGGGGAGCCGTTCTGCGTACTCATCCCAATCCCTCTGATCCAAATCCTGGACGTACATCTTGAGTGCTCTCGTGATCGTCTGTACCATGCGCTCGGCCGACCTGTTGGCTTGGGGACGATATGCCATGGTTGCTCGCTGTCGCTGCCCCAGGATCCGAATGCTCGAAAGAAATCAGACATAAAGCCTGGCTCCCGATCATGTCTAATCATCTCGCTAGCTCCAAATCTTCGTAAAACGCACTCCTCGTACGATTCAGCAATGGTCTGCGCAGTTCTAGACGCACTAGCTTTGGCTACCACGTATCCGGTAAACAGGTCCACCCAAATCAACAATTCTGTGTTTCCTTTGAACGACTTGGGCAACGAAGGGATATGATCCATGGCTATGATTTGGAAAGGGTAAGTCGCTTGGACATTCCCACGACATACCGTTGTACGCTCTTGAATAGTCCCCTCCAGTGAAAACATTCCCGGATCCGTTGGTAGGTCCGACCAATACCATGATGTCCGCCTTCCAAGCTAGCGTGATAGTGGTGTAGGACATCCTGTTGTAAGGTTTCCGGCATCACCAGTCTCATCAATCCATCCCGATCCTCGTTGACTCTCTTCGTAGGGGGGCAATAGAAGAGCAAGTCATTCATATCCACCGGCGTAATCCGTAGCGATAATGCGGTAGGGTTTGGCATCTTCCCGACTCAGGTCTGGTACACTTCCCCCATCCAGATATTTTTTTAGTCCTAGGATCCACGCTTTCTCGTTCTGTGCTTTGAGGATCCGCTCGATGCGGACTCTCTTCACAAATGTTTCCTCGAGAATTTGGGGGTTGGATTCAATCCTTCCTCTGGACCTACTGACGGCCATCACCTGGACTGTCCTTTTCCCGGATCCCACTACCACCACTTCGTCTAGTCGGTTCAACGTAACGAGATCCTGATGCTCGGCCTCTCTCTCCACTTCAACACCACATTGATTCCGTAAAGCGGCGCTGGCCAAGCTATCTGCACTGGCATTCCAATCTCGCTTGACATGCACCAACTCGTGATTCAACCATCCACGCAGGTGGATCATCACTTTCTGCCGTAACAGTGTTAGGGCCGGGGCCTTGCAGTCAATCTCGCCTCGCACCTGTCTGATTACCAAATTTGAATCTCCACAAATCACCAGCCTTTTTGGATCGTGTCCCTTTAGTAAATCCAAACCCAGAAGGAGTCCGTTATACTCCGCCTCATTGACGGTGAGGCCTTCTGCGTAAGTGGATCTGGCTCGTACAACTTCCCATTCGGGCAGTCTCCACAGTATTGCACTGTATGCTCCTCCTCCGCGTCGTACACGAGCGGATCCATCGAAACTCAGGACGTATAGATCCTCATCCACCTGTACCGTCGGGATCGGGATCTGGATCCGGCGTTGGGGCTCTTTCTTAGGGGCGATCTTAGTCAGCGCCTCATCCATCTTAGCTCGAGGAGTGATGCTCGCGGCCAAGACTCCCAGGATCTCGTCTTCCCCTTTCGAACATTTCACAATCTCCAGCGTCCAAGGTGAGAGTAAAGCTGCCCACTGTCCCAAACGTCCTTGCAACCCGGCCGACTTGAACAGCCAGGCTAGCGTGGAGTGTCGAGTCAGGATCCGGATGGATCTTCCCACTAGCAGGTTATAATTTAGATCCAACACGCGCAGGAGCGCAAGTATCTCTTTCTCCACCGCTCCGTAGTTCAGTTCATTCGGGCTTCAGTGTCCGGCTGACAAAGGTGACTGGATGACAGATCCCTTCATGTTCTTGCACCAGAGCTGCTGAGACTGCCCAGTCACTGGCATAAACTATTACCGTAGGTTGACGTTACGGATCGAAATGACGGAGATAGGCGTGGTCGCGATCTTGTTTCTTCATTTCCAC
>NW_003305480.1:0-2626 GCF_000142945.1 Phytophthora infestans T30-4 | reverse complement strand
ACAGAGCTTCGAGTTCACCGACGGGCTTAATACGGCTCAAACAAGCTTGACCTGACGCTTACCTTGAAGCCGGACGTCGCTCTGTGTGCTTGAGTGGAAATTCTGTTCTGTATTTAAGCTTACCCTTTCGGGTCTATTCCTAATAAGAAGTCCTAATCAAGTATACAAATATCAAGTGAACAATGATCCGTTATGGATCTTCTTGCATGCCAAGCGTCGTCTGCACTGTCGCATGAGCATCTTTAACGGTCCGCGCCCTGTCCCAGACGGTGAACGTGTCTTCCAAAGGTCGCTGAGTATTCCGCGAACTCATCCCAACCGCCACTGAGGGTTCGTACCGTAGATGGCCCGCTGAATGCGAATCCGGCCAGTCCATTATTAATAATAAGGACAGCCTGGATTCAGTGACATAGGGCCGTATCCGATACTTGCTGAAAACTCGGAGGTGACGCCGTCGAGTCCCTTGCACCTTGGCGTCTCCGTACATCCTGACCGAGGGTTCGTCGCTTGAACATCTTGGGCGGTGTCACGTCTTTGTCGACGGTTGATAATCCGCAGCTACGGAGAAATCACTACACCACACACCGCTATAGCCGACAGTGAGAGGCACCTTTCGACGGGTTGTACCCGAACAGCAGTCGGCGCAGCAGTCGAGGAAAGCGCTGCCGAGTCTGATAGCGAGGACGAAGACCAAGGGAGCTCCGGCGTTGGACACGATCGCGGAGCTGCTACTGCCGTGGAAGGGTCCCGTAAAAGACGCTCCGTGTTCTCTCCGGCTAAAGCGACCCCATCCAAGAAGACAAAAAAGGATGCGGTCCTATCAACATTGGCATCATCGATGTCAACTCTGGTGAGCCATATAGTGGGCAAACCTTCGGGACAAGAGCGAACAGAAGTTACGTCGGTCCAGGCAGACTTAGCATCGATGCGCAATGATATTCTTCAAGTTAGTGGTCGTGTGGTGGAAATGGAGGCCAAATTCAACGCTGTTGCTGACAATATTGCCGCCGCCGTGACGAAAGCGGTACTAGGAAGTACTACATCACAGCTCACGCAAATGTAAGTTGTTTTTATGATATTAAACGCTCACTGACTCTACTAACTCGCTAACGATGTAATTGCGTTTCCTTTGTCCTTCTAGCAATTCCTCCTCTGCGTCCTCCTCGACCTGAAACACTTCCAGGTCGCCGCCACTGTTTTCGTTGTGTAGAAGCATTTCGTCATGCATGCTGTTGTTGTAATCGCCTCGGATAACTGTAGCCAGCTCCTCTAAAGTGTTGCGCTCGTATGTAAGCGAAAAATTATGTAGCACGAAGCAGCTTGCAATCACTTTCCCATCTTCGACATCGCTGTTCATGTCTAGTTCTCTTCGTAGTATCTGAAAACGGCCTTTAAGGGTCCCAAACGCCATTTCTACCGGGATGCGTGTTCTTGAGTGCGCTTTGTTGAACTTGTTAATTACAGAATTATCTCGCTGGCTGTGTGCGAAGGGCGTTAGCATGTACGACCTTAAAGCGTACCCAGCATCTCCTGTGAAGTGCATACCGAACGGTAGTCGTTGCTTCACGTATGTACCCATGAGGCTGCGTTTCCACACAGACTGATCGTTGCAGCTTCCTGGGCGGACCGAAAACGCCATGAATCGCTGATGGGCATCAACAAATGCCATTACGTTATAGGCGGGAAACCCTTTCCTACAATACCAACCCCAAAATGCTGCTGGGCGAGACCGCTTGATTAGCGTTCCGTCAATGGTCCCGGCAACACCTTCGATTCCGCATACGCCTTCAAATCCAGAAGCTACCTCAGACCACTCACATGCATGTCTTGGGTAAAATATAAAGCGCTCGCGCTCACTGAAGAAATTGTGTACGATTTGTGTTAGTGCTCGTGAACCTGTAGACTTGCTGACACCAAGTGTTTGGCACGCATCCTTCATACCTCCGCGCGATCCGAGATAGAACATCACTAGAGCTACCTTCTCCCTTAGGAAAACCTTCCGATTCTTCCCGACAGAGTTATGATTGCCTTTGTAATATATAGACCATTTAGATTCGACGAATGCCACAATAGCGTCGAAGCACCCACGCCCTACGCGGAAAGCACTTCTAAAGCTGGCTTCGTCTTGCCGCTGGTCATCATTTTGTCTAAAGAAATTGGTTCTTACCGTGTAGATGTCCGTGTTGTCAGCTCGCACGCTTCTACCATCCACATTGAGTAGTAGGCCGAATGCACACAGCAAGACACATGCGACACCAACAGCTAGCTCGTGCTCCATGACTGATGTCAAATAGCGAAAGTGTCTACGTTGTGACCAACCACTGAATATCACCTTACACAGGATAATCTCGAGGACTAAGTTTATTCTGACTCTGAAGGTCAGAATAACTTTACGCCAAGAATAACTTCTTAACCAATAGTGTTCACGGGTTTAGCCCGGCGGCTAGGGTAAGAATATCTCATGCTAGTTTTATTCTAGATATTCCGACGATTCAAGTCTTCTGCGTGTCGTTCCATAGTGGCTTGAACAGTGGCGAGCATGGCGTCGCTCTTGGCGTTCGACTCGCGGAGAATCTTGACGTGGTGGTGTAAGACTTCAATCTCAGCGTTTGCAGCCTTGAGGAAC
>NW_003305479.1:0-2625 GCF_000142945.1 Phytophthora infestans T30-4 | reverse complement strand
AGGCCCCGGATCCATAAGCTCGAATATTCGCTTAGGATTCGGAACAATCCACGGACGCAGAGTGAAGATTTTCCACTGCTGCTCCACCCCATCCCCACGTCTCGCCAAGACACTCAAGCTTCACCACTTGAACTCTTCGGAAGTTACCGAGAAAGCAGATCCCGCCCTACCGACGGGTACACAAGGTGAGGAAAGTTCAGCAGAACACGGATCATCGGGGGACCCCCTCCGTTAGTCGGTGTCTGGGCGCAGTTGGTAAGTTGGATCTGGCAATCTCGCAGATTTTGCTGATCCCGCTACACCACAACGGCGTGCTTCACTATCTTGGATTGAATCGTCGGTACGACCACGGCTGGCAAGAGGAGACCAAGCTGCGGCTTGTGGTACCGACAACGATGATTCAAGAGGTCTTGCAGAACTGTCACGACTCGCTGGAAGGAGGACATCAAGGTGTGGTGAGAACGTTCCACCGCGTTAAGTCCGATTATTATTGGATCGGCTTGTACGCCGACGTGGAGAAGCATGTGAAGTCATGTCCAGATTGCAGCTCGAGTAAAAGCCGTCCACAGCTTCGTGGATACTCACCTGGTAACGTGCTAGCCGAACGACCTTTCCAGATCGTCTCGATGGATTTTGTGATCCCACTACCGAAATCTCGTAGGGGCAACACGGCGTTGCTCCTATTTCAGTGCTCGTTCACGGGATTCGTTATTGCCAAGGCTATGTCAGATACGACTGCACTGAGTGTTGCCCAAGTGTTCGAAGAATGTGTGTACCGACGATTCGGAGCCCCATCATTAATAAGGCACGACCGCGACCCACGCTTCATGAGCGAGGTTTTCCAAGCATTTGCAGAGATGATGCAGTCAAGATCACGAGCGACTTTGAGCTATCGGCCACAGGCTAATGGACAGCAGGAACGCTCGGTGAAGTCGGTGATGGGATCCGTACGGGTGTACGCGGAAGACCCTCTACAGCAAGATTGGGATGAAATCGCGGAGAAGCTAGTATTTGCTATTCGAGGAAGGAAACGCCGTTCTACCTCGTTCATGATTGGGATGCGCAGTCGACGTTGCGGGCAATGTCGTCATCACTCAAACGAGGACTCGGCAAGCAGTCTGACGCACTGGCGTGGCGGCGCGAGATCAATCGACAACATGAGGTCGCCCTCACTATGGCCAAAGATTATCAGGCTGTAGAAAAGGAGCGAAGGGCTAAAAAGCATAATGAGGCCCTGAGTCGACTGGAAAAATCTGCTGTACCTCAACCAAGTGGAAACGAACACTCGGCGAACCCTCCAGAAGCTTCGGAAGAGATGGAAGATCCTGCAAGAGCTCCACCGAGATCTCTTTTTGAGATTGGGAGCCGGGCGTGGTTGTACATGGAACGCGTCAAACCGGGCTTGACGAAGAAATTAGCTCACCGATGGCATGGACCTTTTCGGATCAAGCGCAAGGTGGAAGAGTTTGCGTACGAGCTGGAACTGCCTGATCGAAGTGGGTATCGCTTTTACCCAGTAGTGCATGTGTCAAGACTCAAGGCTGTCAACGAATTCAACAGTCGACCGAACACTCGGTTGGTACTTGACGCGACTTATGAAGCAAGACTCGACTTCGATGAGGAACTACTGCCTGAAGACAGCTGGGAACCAGATCAAGTTGCCGGTGAATATGAAGTCGAGGCCATCCTCGACGATAGAACACCACTAACGACGAGCACGGAGCGTGCTGTACGCGAGTTCAAAGTCAAGTGGGTTGGCTATGAAGATACAACTTGGGAACCATCATCAAACTTGTCATGTGGAGGTCTGCTGTACGACTATTTGCGAGCCAAGAAGAGCGAGAATCGGCTGCAGATGGCGCAAGTGGCGGACGAAGACTAGCGTGACTTGATCACGTATGAACTGTCCACAGGGCGATGCAGCCTGTGGTAACAGACGAAGAACGTTCCTGCAACAACAAATTGTATATGCATTTGAAGAACAACATGAACATGATTACGCTGTGGAAGTGGATTAAGAATAAGAAAACATGAATGCCGACCGGAGAGCAACCACTGAAAACGAAGTCACGCGGGACACCTCAACAGTTAGCTGAGATGCTGGAGAACGTCGTAGAACGTGCAGCGAGGATTTAAATCGATTCCAAGTGTCTGGCCGCGGTGGCCAAGAGTGTCAACGAAGTTGAGTCACCACTCTCCTTCTCCTCTTCATCAGGAGCCTGAGCCTCGACAGCTGGAGCTGCAGCCCGGACCCTGCGAATCCTCGGTACCAGCTTCAGCAGGAGGAGCAGCAGGAGCCATCTCCGCGGATTCAGCGACGACGGGGAGTGCTGCAGGAGCTACCGTAGAAAGTGAAGAGTCTGGGGCAGGGAAGCGCCGAAGACCCAGTTGATGACGCCGCTGTCGGAGGAAGCGAAGCAGACTGAGGGACGTTCGAACCCTCGTCCTTGCCCTCCTGAGACACATGTCGAGGAAGGCGAGGCGAGGAGCGAGGTACTAATGATACAGGAGCAGGTTAGAATTATTTACGTCCAGCTGCTCTGGAACGCGACGCCTATGAAAGTTGAGACGCTCAAAATACAACCAGAAACGGGGCGGCTCCGAATGCTTGAGATTTATTTTGCA
>NW_003305478.1:0-2624 GCF_000142945.1 Phytophthora infestans T30-4 | reverse complement strand
TCAGTTGCCAGGGTCTCTAGTTTGCGCCAAGTGGACGAGTTTTCCAGATCCAAAGTCTCTTCAACCCTGGATCTACAAAGAGGAGAGGCACGTGGTTACTGGGAGAAACGCCAACATGGTCGATGGTTTGAGCCTACCAAGGGTGAGGTCACTGCAGATCCACCTAAGGTCTGTCTGGTCACTGGATCCTGTGGATCTGAGGATGTTGGATCCATGGATCTGCTAACAGGGGAGTCCCGTGGATACTGGAAGTACCATGCCCCAGGAAAGTGGTTCAGACAAGCCAAGGTAGGGGGCAAGATCAACAATGAAAAAGCAATCCTACTTCTAGATAGTGGTGCCGAGGTGTCTATACTGGATACCGCCTTTGCTCGTAAGGTTGGGTGCCAAGTGGATGGGAGTCGGATCCAAGATTGTGTTGGGATTGGTGAAGGCGTATACCGTACGAACGGGAGAACGCGAATTAAGATCACGCTGGCAGGTTGTTTGGTGTATTGGTTTGACATTTGGGTCGGGGATCTCGCTGGTCAAGACGCCATCCTTGGGATGGATTTCATGGTGCCAGCCGGAGTGAGGTTGGATCTGGCTGATGGGACACTTTGTTTCCCTGACGAGATGCGGATCCAGCTCAGCGGACGGCGGCCGTTGTATGGAGCGAAGATGAGGATCATAAGGGCGGATAAGACCACCTGGATCGAGCCCGGGGAAACTTGGGAGCTGCCAGATCGGTTAAAGTGGGTGGAATATGAGAAACTGTGGGTCACCCGGGGCGAGAAATGGGTACCTACCGTAATCCAAGGACCAGGTCGATCGCAATACCTCCAGGTCACGAACGTCAGCCAACTGGCCCCTTGGTGGATCGGCCTTCATATCCAGCTCCGCGAAAGATCCTGCAGAGGGATCGACGGGTTGAGATCCAAGCAATGGAGGTTGGATCCACGACGGGGACGATCCCCAGAGTCGGCCCTTAGATAACGCAGGGTCGGTGGATGAAGGATTGCAGAGGGCTAAAGCCGAGCAGCCGGATCCCGCTGATCCACAAGTGGATCCAAGCTCTCCATTGGATTAAGTGCCTGGATCCCTATCGAGAGTGGCAACACTAGTCAAACCCGAACTGTCGGGCTTAAACTCGTTAGAGGACCAACTGGATCCAACTGGTGGTTTTCCTGATACCAGGGTACCTGAACCCCCGAAGATAGAAGGACGGCCAGGCGAAAGAGGGTCGCGGTGTTTGGATCCAATGGTGGATCCTACGAAGACGGAAGATGAGCAAGTCTGTTACCATGAAGGCGGGGATCTACACGCCGAGGATCTGGAAGAAGGCATGGCGGTGATCCCGGAGGTACCACTGATCACCACAGAGGAGGTCACGATTGACGATATCCAAGCGGATCCAGGGGCGAACGAGCCGGCGGAAGTGAATCGGTTATGTCAGAAGATCTGGAAAAGCCGACATCTGCTGATTGGTAAAGGTAATGCGTTACCGCCCGCTGCCCGCGGAGTCGAATGTGACATCGATGTCGGCGACGCGAAACTGATCGCTCAGAGGGTGCGTAAGGTGGCGCCTCAGTTCCGAGAAAAACTATCGGATCTGATTAAGGGCCTGCTGCAAGCCAAGATCATCAGTTTCTCAACGTCCCCGTGGGCGTCGCCAGTGGTAATCATCATCAAGAAGAACGGGGTGGATATACGTCTGTGCATAGATTACCGGCTGGTTAACGGTCTGACTCGATTGATGGTGTATCCGATGCCTCTAATCAATGAGCTGTTGGAAGATTTGAATAAAGTACTCTGGTACTGCTCTCTTGACATGGACAGCGGTTTTTGGGTAGTTATTATGACGGATCGAGCTCGCGCGATATCCGCATTCATCACACCGTTTGGCCTGTTCGAGTGGAACCGGATGCCGTTCGGATTGAAGAACGCACCCCAGATCTACCAACGCCTAATCGATAACGCCCTCTATGGATTCACCCGAATACCGGAGTCCGAAACAGGTGGGTCCGGGGAAGGCCATACGGAAGTGGATCCATTCGAAGCGGGGGAGCCAGGGGATCCTGGGACCCCATCTGTGTTAGGACGCAGATCTTACATCGACGACATTCTGATCCCGGCGGAATCGTGGGATCAGTTGTGCGAGAGAGTGACGTCCTTACTGGAGGCGTGTACTAAGTGGAATCTCTCTATTAGTGTGGTAAAGAGCTATTGGGGGATGCGCAAGGTGGATTACTTAGGCCATCGAGTCTCCAAGGAGGGGTTGGAGGCGAATCCTAAAGACCTGTCTTCGTTAGCAGACTTGTCCTTCCCACAGTCGCTACGGGCGATGCAATCCTTCTTGGGCAGTTTGAACTACTACAGTCGGTTCATCGAGAATGACGCGCTGTTTGCTGCGGTACTATATGAATTGAGAGAGGTAGATTTTGCTGCGATGACCACTCCAGCTGTCCGGATCAAAATCCAACAAGCTCTGGCCCTGGAGATGTCAGATCCACGAAGGGATCCAAGTAGTACGACGCCAGAAGAGGACCTAAGACAGGAGCTGGATCCACCCCGGGACCAACGGAGAGAGGATCCAGTCTGGATAGAGACGACGGATCAGAACATGGAAAAGGCAGAATCTCGAA
>NW_003305477.1:0-2624 GCF_000142945.1 Phytophthora infestans T30-4 | reverse complement strand
GCATCCGCCTATTCGGTAGCCGGCTTGTCCCGTTGGAGCTCTCTGTCCGCCAGTTTCGCTTGGATCTCGTCGCGCAATTGTTTTATACGCACGAACTCCTCGAGCGCGTAATCTCGCCCAGCAGACGCTTTTTCGAGCGACTCCTTGGTATCTTGCAGCTCCTCAGAAAGTTGAGCCAGAGCTACATCCGGCGACGAAGGAGGTTGATTTGGCGCGGGGGACCCTCCACGCGCCGACCCTAAGGCGGATCCGCCCTGGGTGGATCCCACATAGTCGTTAGTCAGCACCTCTTCTTGAGTCAGGTGCAACTCGCCCCGCAGCCGATCCAGGCTCCCGTCAGCGGCCGCACTAGCAGCTTGAGAATCTTCCAGATCCCGCTCGAGATCGTGCATCCGGGATTGGAGCTGGTGGATCTCAGACCCGGCGAGCGCCATCTCCCGAAGGAGATGTTCGTTGACGTCTCGCATGCCATCCCGTTGACGGGAGGCGCGATCCAGCCGTCCGGTCAGGTCGCGGATCTCGACCGCTTGATCATCCAACAAGAGTCGTAGGTCCTGCGAACGAGAGGCCGCACGGTGTTCTCACCCCTGGATCTCCATAGCCTGGTCATGGACCTGGGCTCGCAAGGTTCGGAGTTGGGTGGCGTGCAAAGATGCAGCTTGGTCGCTAACATCTTGGGCCGTCTGGAGCTCCGCCGTCAAGGCTTGCACCCGATCGGAAAGAGCTTGGGCCAGAGTACGCAGATCGGTGGGCGATATTGAAGAGGGGCTGACCGGAGGAGTGGTAGAAGGAGCCTTGCCCGGCGATTGGCTGGTACGCTTGGTGGGAGACATGTGTCACAAAGGGGAGAAGGCGGTTGTGGATGCTGGTAGTGCACGTCGTGAACGCTGTTGTGCAGCGCCGACAACGTACAGGAGGCGATTGTGGTGAAGTGCTTTCTCAGAAATAAGAGAATGGGCCTGACGCGGGGTCACTATCCCGAATCAGTGACAATTTCAAGTGATTAGAGAGGATTTGGGTTGTTTGGCACGGGTGCAAGTTGCCTGTGGTGGATTAGCCATGACGAGCAGCACCCCGTACGAAATGACGATGGATCTGGTATGAGCGATGTACGGGAAGGCAAGATCCACCAAGACTTATCTCGGATCCACCCTTACTTGGATTCACTTAGGTGGATATGGGATATACTATGTACCAGTGGATCGAGTGTGGATCCTATGAAGGAATGGTGGTAGGTGCCATCCGAAGGTGGATCTAGTAGCCACGGCTAACGAGAAGTCAGGATCCACCGCGAGGTACCCCGGATCCCATACTTCCGAGTTCGGATCCATGGAGGAAGGATCCCGCCTTGAGGGACCTGGATCCAGGGTACAGGGATGAGGGATGCAGTGGATCTCGAACTTTCGTGGGACCAAGGAGATCACAGAAGGTTGCAAGATGATGTTGGATGATTGGAGAGCTCGGATCCACGGCGAGTGTACAATTACAGTGAGGTGGATCCAAGCGACCTGGATCCGGATGAGTGTACCCATAATGGGGTGACCATGATGATTACGCCATGGATCAGGTGGATATGAAGATAATACAGCTGGGATGATGGGTCAAGGGAAGAAGGGACATGCAGCCGAGCCTGGTAAGGGATTTAGCAGATGAAAGACATAGAAGGTAGAAATCCAGGCAGGTATAGGCTTAAATATCAATACAGTCCTCAATTTGCACAGTATCACGCAAGTGCCTTCCCGCCCTCAAGAACCGGAACTACATTGGCCGTACGAGCTAGGAGAAGGTTGGGAATTGCGAATCTAGTGTTGGTAGTGATAACTGGGTAATACATTGGCCAGATCCTACAACCTAGTGAGCTTTTCCTTTACTTGTGCAGATCCGACAGGCTAACCGAATTTACTACTTGGTCGGTTACACCCTAGAGGTTCTCAACTCTCAAGATCCCGTCACAGGAGGCGGCAAGTACGACGCAAAGGAAACTACAAAGGCAAGGGAACACACCCGCAAGGCAACCCTACGACCAGATCCACGATCTAGGCCCCGAATCCATAAGCTCGAATATTCGCTTAGGATACGGAACCATCCACGGACGCAGAGTGAAGATTTTCCACTGCTGCTCCACCCCATCCCCACGTCTCGCCAAGACGCTCAAGCTTCACCACTTGAACTCTTCGGAAGTTACCGAGAGAGCAAGATCCCGCCCTACCGACGGGTACACAAGGTGAGGAAAGTTCAGCAGAACACGGATCATCGGGGGACCCCCTCCGTTAGTCGGTGTCTGGGTGCAGTTGGTAAGCTGGATCCGGCAATCTCGCAGATTTTGCTGATCCCGCTACACCACAAAGAAGACGTTACTTGTAGGCGTCAAAAGACGAAGTGAGTACTTTATTAGTATTAGGAAGCCACCAATAGCTGTACACCAGTCATTAGTGTTTGTATAGTTTAAGCCAGTCATACCGACTTAAACAGGACCTGCTAGATCTCATTATAATATTTTGGAGTGACTAGGTCAAGGTAATCAAACTGTCTAGAGGCTACTTTCAACACAGAGGCATTTACAACCGAAATATTCAACTGGATCAGCGTTGGGGGATGTTGTTGTTACTGTTTTAGCACTAATT
>NW_003305476.1:0-2624 GCF_000142945.1 Phytophthora infestans T30-4 | reverse complement strand
ATACATCGTGCTAAATGTTGCGCTGGTTCGCCGCGTATGTTGTTCCAAGAGAGATTAAGAGATGTGAGTGGTGTCGATATACGCAGGAGCTCTCCAATGGAAACAGCAGCATGAAAGACGTGGTTTCGTCGAAGGTCGAGATGTTCTAGCGTACAGCGATTCAGTAGGCACTGGATTAGCGTCTTCACTGCTTGGTCACCAAGCAGATTATTGCCAAGATCCAGCGACTTCAGATTAGTTTGCGGATTCTCAAGCATCCGATAAATGGTGTGAGTTCCCTTGGAGCCGAGTCGGTTTCCTGAAAAACTGAGGTGTTTCAATTGCTTCATCGCTATACCGCTCATGATAGCGGATGATCCATTGCCAGAAACACCCACATTTTTCATTGACAAGGTCTGTACAGGCACTGGAAGTAGTCGAAGCGCGTCTCCCAGCGCCTCGGCGCGCTTGTCGCCAAAGTAGTAATTGTCATAGCAGAGCGATTGACTGACTCGTTCATAACGCGATGGTCGCTTTAGATCTAGTACAGGAAGTACTAGCAGAGAAGCGTTCTGGCAGTTGGTGATATAGCGACCTCGAGTGGAGTCAGGCCGTTTACTCGACGTTGTGTTCTTGTACAGTCTCCAAAAGTCTTCAGCTTCGCCTTGAACATCTTCAGCAGGGAACTGTTGAAAAAATTGTAGGCTTTGGTGACGCATATTTCGGCCTCAATCGAAACTTTAGTACTTATTGGAAAATAGAATGATGTTTAAAAAGGCTTCGTAGTACTTTTCTAATAATTACACCTACATGTTTATTTCTGCGTAGTACTATTCTAAATACTTCTCATATTTTTGCTTGCAATTATTTGTAGTAGTAGTAGTACACATCATTTTTTTTCAGCGTTAGATAATAAACCACAATTGTATTACTTTAGCTAATAATGTGAAAACTTAAAAAAAAAGATGATCGTGCCCTGCACCCCACACTGCCTCCGGGAAAAAGTGTCATCCTCCTTTGTATTTGCGCGCGTAGTGTGCGACCTTCAGATATTCTGCAAACTTTCCAACAATATATGTAGCGTACATCAAACAAAATGGGAACAGCTATTGTGTTTAAGTTAGCGCGGAGGCACGTGACTAAGCAAGAGCACGAAGCCCGAAGGAACATCGACCCACCCTATGTAGACGATGGGATAGAAGAGCAACACGAAGCACGAAAGATAGAAGCCTTAGCCGATGCAAACCACGAAGTGTTTTACGTAGCGTGAAATATGGAAGTGCACGCAGCCACGAACAGGACAGAGCGACAAGAATATGACGGGAGCGTACGGGCCACAGAAGGTACTGTATCGTCGTAGGAACTGTTGGAAAAAATTGTAGGCTTTGGTGACGCATATTTCGGCCTCAATCGAAACTTTAGTACTTATTGGAAATAGAATGATGTTTAAAAAGGCTTCGTAGTACTTTTCTAATAATTACACCCTACATGTTTATTTCTGCGTAGTACTATTCTAAATACTTCTCATATTTTTGCTTGCAATTATTTGTAGTAGTAGTAGTACACATCATTTTTTTTCAGCGTTAGATAATAAACCACAATTGTATTACTTTAGCTAATAATGTGAAAACTTAAAAAAAAAGATGATCGTGCCCTGCACCCCACACTGCCTCCGGGAAAAAGTGTCATCCTCCTTTGTATTTGCGCGCGTAGTGTGCGACCTTCAGATATTCTGCAAACTTTCCAACAATATATGTAGCGTACATCAAACAAAATGGGAACAGCTATTGTGTTTAAGTTAGCGCGGAGGCACGTGACTTAGCAAGAGCACGAAGCCCGAAGGAACATCGACCCACCCTATGTAGACGATGGGATAGAAGAGCAACACGAAGCACGAAAGATAGAAGCCTTAGCCGATGCAAACCACGAAGTGTTTTACGTAGCGTGAAATATGGAAGTGCACGCAGCCATGAGCAGGACAGAACGACAAGAATATGACGGGAGCGTACGGGCCACAGAAGGGAACTAAGTCCATAGACACCCCAGCATGCTGAAAAGCACGGGCTACGAAAGAGCACGCACGTTCGAAGCCACGGTAGAACACGTAGCGGTAAGAGTGCGCTAACAGCAATTCTCCGATAGCACCACGGTAGAGCACGGAGTACGGTCGACGAACCAGGCATAAAGCCGCGGGAGACCATAAACGGAAAATCACGGAGTATTGGAGCACGATACCAGGGTGGAACCGGATCTCACTGGGGAGCGCGATACTACTGTAGATAACGAAAGCTTGGAGGACAGACCAGCCGCGACACCAAGAGATAGCACGATAGCATGGACGATGGGACAGCCACTAAAACATGGGAGAACAAGCAGCCACGGGAAATCACCGAGCCACTGAGCACGATAGCACTGCAGGGCCTGAGATCGCCGGACCACTGAGGGACAATACTTCATTAAAACACGTTTACCCGGACGGCCGGACCAGCCTCAAAATCGCGGGGAAACGCTTCTGGAGACCACGATTGCACACCGCGGACATGGAACCATCGTAGAGCGCGACAACATTGGCAAAACATATATACTATTCAATCACGATAGCATAGACAGCATAGCACATTGTGGTTGCACGATAGCGCGACAAC
>NW_003305475.1:0-2624 GCF_000142945.1 Phytophthora infestans T30-4 | reverse complement strand
CAAACAGTTCACAATGGTCACAATCTGTTCCCGGGTCGCGGCACCAGTTGTGGTGTTGGAAATCCCACGTGAACTCTAGCTACAGATGTAGTTAGGGATGTTCCCACAACAATACGTCTACTAGGATAGTAAACGATCGTTCGGGCGGACCTGAAGACCCCAGCTCTGCCCTTGCACCGGGACAAACTGGACCTTGTAAACTACTTATATAGGCCAACCACTAAAAATAAGAACACGCTACTAGCACGAGCAAAGCTAGCAGGTGTTATTAATCCTCGTGGTCCCAACGGCGGAAGGATACCAGGCACGGGTAAGCCTTTTGCGAGATCACCGAGTGTTCAACACTCGGTTAAAAGAAATAAAAGGGAGGCAATTCAAGCACTCCCAGTCGTGCAAATAGGCAACAATAAGCCGTCACGTAAAACCTCCCGATAATAATCGGCCAATACACAAAGTCTCTTGGCCTTGTCGGATAAACCCTCGCTACAGAGCTTCGAGTTCACCGACAGGCATAGCACACTCAAACAAGCTTGACCTGACGCTTACCTTGAAGCCGGACGTCGCTCTGTGTGCTTGAGTGGAAATTCTGTTCTGTATTTAAACTTACCCTTTCGGGTCTATTCCTAATAAGAAGTCCTAATCAAGTATACAAATATCAAGTGAACAATGATCCGTTATGGATCTTCTTGCATGCCAAGCGTCGTCTGCACTGTCGCATGAGCATCTTTAACGGTCCGCGCCCTGTCCCAGACGGTGAACGTGCCTTCCAAGGGTCGCTGAGTCTTCTGCGAACTCATCCCTGGCACCTTGGCGTCTCCGTACATCACCTGACCGAGGGTTCGTCGCTTGAACATCTTGGGCGGTGTCACGTCTTTGTCGACGGGTGATAATCCGCAACTACGGAGAAATCACTACACCACAGTACCCATAATAGGGTGACCATAATGATTACGTCATGGATCCGGTGGATCTGAAGATAACACAGCTGGGATGATGGGTCAAGGGAAGAAGGGACATGCGGCCGAGCCTGGTAAGGGATTTAGCAGGTGAAAGACATAGAAGGTAGAAATCCAGGCAGGTATAGGCTTAAATATCAATACAGACCTCAATTTGCACAGTAATGCGCAAGTGCCTTCCCCCCTCAAAATTCGGAACTTAATTGGCCGTACGAGCTAGAAGAAGGTTGGGAATTGCGAATCTAGCGTTGGTAGTGATAACTGGATAATACATTGGCCAGATCCTACAACCTAGTAAGCTTTCCTATACACGTGCAGATCCGACAGGTTAACCGAATTTACTACTTGGTCGGTTACACCCTAGAGGCTCTCAACTCTCAAGATCCCGTCACAGGAGGCGGCAAGTACGACGCAAAGGAACTACAAAGACAAGGGAACACACCCGCGAGGCAACCCTACGGCCAGATCCACGATCTAGGCGCCGGATCCACGATCTAGGCGCCGGATCCATAAGCTCGAATATTCGCTTAGGATTCGGAACCATCCACACACGCAGAGTGAAGATTTTCCACTGCTGCTCCACCCCATCCCCCCGTCTCGCCAAGACGCTCAAGCTTCACCACTTGAACTCTTCGGAGTTACCGAGAGAGCAAGATCCCGCCCTACCGACGGGTACACAAGGTGAGGAAAGTTTAGCAGAACACGGATCATCGGGGGACCCCCTCCGTTAGTCGGTGTCTGGGCGCAGTTGGTAAGTTGGATCTGGCAATCTCGCAGATTTTTCTGATCCCGCTACACCACAGGAGCCTCTGCTCAACCACTTCATCATCTACCTCGCGAAACCGCGAGGGCTCGTCGTCCAACAACGTAGCACAAGCCATGCAGAGAGGGCCATCGCTCGCTCAGTGCACTGCCTGTGTCGTTGCTGTTTTGTCCACGACTGTGACGTGGGGCCAGTCTCTTGGCGCCACCAAGAGGTGTGTGAAGACCTCACTCACGTCGAATCCACGTCGACGCTTGACTGATTGGGCCAGCCAGTCAATCTCTGGCTGATATCGCGCAAGCCAAGGGATGCCCAGGATGCAGTCAAACGCGTAGTTCATCTCGATCACCAAGAAGTCGTCCTTGCTACGGAAGCCGTCGAGCGTGTACGACAAAGACACGTCACGCCGTGCAACGCGGCGAGCCTTACCATCTGCGAGTTTGACTTGGATCTCGCCCGGACCATTCCGGACGCGGACGTTCTTGGGTAGTACCGACAAACACGACGCGCGAAAGAGGTTGTTGGTCGCTCCTGAGTCAAGGAGCGCGCGCAGTGGTCGCCGAGCACCGGTGACGTGAAGGCTGACGATGATCAGTCTCGAGTCGCCCGGCGTAGTGATGGCACTGAGGTGGGCTTGGAGCACGGGAGGGCTCGAAGGTTGGACCTGCCACCGGAGGGACGGGATCCTTCGTTAAAGTCAGTAGGGCTGCCTGCACCTACTGAGCCCTGGTCCATTTTTTGAATGAAGGGACCTAGGTAGGGTTCCCACGTCAAGATTTGAGACGAACGGGCGCTGGATGCGTGGAAGAGCACCACGCGGAATGGCCCTTCTTCCCCACAGCACTGGTAGATTACGCTATCGTATTGTATCAGCGAATCGCTTAAGGGATAGAAAATCGACTACT
>NW_003305474.1:0-2624 GCF_000142945.1 Phytophthora infestans T30-4 | reverse complement strand
CCATGCTCTTATTTTCCATGAAGACTTTGACGTGTCCATGATAACGGGTAACGACGTGGTGAACGGCCGACACAAGCTCCCGGCTATAGCCGTTTGCCCGATCTGCAATGCTTGGAAGTGGCCTGGCGAGTCTGCGATATCATGCTGTCTGGCAGGCAGGGTAAGGCTGCCTCCACTACACCCCGCGCCGCGGAAGCTGCTTCAGCTGTACGGAGACCCCGAGTTTCGCCGTCAAATCCGTGCCTACAATCAAGCTTTTGCATTTACGTCGATTGGTGCTTCGTGCTCAAACCGATCGTTTCAAAATGTGCATCAAGACGAGAGCGTTGCGGGTACACACGGGGTGTACACATATCGCATTCAAGGGGCTATGGGGCACTACCTAGGGTCTCTCCTCCCCCACATAGACCGTCGGACAGGCGCGCGGGTAGCACCCAAGTTTGCGCAGATCTACAGTCCGCGTAGTCTCCTAGCACCGGATCCCCCCGTCCCCATAAGCATGCTCGAGCTTCCCCGAAAGCCAAACCCAAAACGACTCCGGTCTCTAAAACGGCTTCGCAAGCGGGATCCACCTCTGCGTCCAAGGCGGGATGCACATCCGCGTCCACGACTTCCGCTTCCCCCTCGAAGTCGGGTGCAGGATCCAAGTCTGGATCCACCGCTAGATCCAAATCTACCTCGGTGTCCAAGACTGGATCTGCAACTACGTCCAAGTCTGGATCTGGACCCCAGACTGGGTCTACGGCGTCCAAGACTGGATCCGTTGCTACGTCCAAAGCGGGAGTGGGATCCAAGGCTGGATCCACTGCCAAGGCGGAATCTACGGCCGTATCCAAACCGGGATCGGCGTCCAAGACAGGATCCACCGCTGGTCCTTCGGTGACGACGTCCGCCGTTTCCCAGCCCGCTTCCATCAGCCCTTCGCCGGCCCGTACTGGACCCGGGAAGGGGAAAGCCAAACGTGTCATTCCCCCTGGATGTGGACTTGGCAGCTCGGAGGACGACGAGGATGAGGAATCCGACTGGTCCGACGGCTCAGGACCTCCTATCCGGCCGTCATCGAAGCGTACGTCGTCCTCCGGTCCGTATCCCTTCACTCTGGGCGATGAGGACGATGACGACGACGACGACGTTGAAAGTCCGGAGGATTCGGAGGAGGCTCGAGCCGCTGAGGATGCCTTGGAGGAAGACACGCGACGGGCTCTATTCCAATCTCGATCCGAAGCCCGGCGGAGATCCCTCTCGACGCCGCCTCCACAAGTCGCTGGCACAGCCGGATCCGGAGGCGACACTGCGGGATCCGCGATCCAAGTCGACAGTGACGGCGGATCGGGTAGCGATGGTGGGAGGGGGTCGCCTCGTGGTGGCGGACTTCTTGGATCTGGCGGAGGGGGGTCGCCTGGTGGCGGATCCCCCGGATCTGGTGGAGGAGGGTCACCTCATGGTGGTGGATCTCCAGGATCGCCTCATGGTGGTGGATCTCCAGGATCGCCTCATGGTGGCGGTTCCCCAGGATCGCCTCATGGTGGCGGATCCCCGGGATCGTCTCACGGTGGCGGATCCCCTGGATCTGTCTTGATCCCCGCTCCCCCTAGCTCGTCACTGCCAGGGATGCTCCCCGTGGCTCCGTTCGGTCCGGATGCCGCCTTCATTCCTGGTAGACGTGCCTCTGTGGCCTTCGCTACCAGAGACATCGAGCCTTGGTCCGCCAAGAAGTTGAACCGGGTCGCGGTCATCTCAATGAAGATCACGGTCCTGTTCCCTGAGTTGCCTTTTCGAGCTGAGTGGATATTCCCTCGGACGGCGGACGCCATCCCGAGGGCCGGATACCTGGATTCGCTCGTCACCAGACCTCTCGTGGAAGAACTGACAAGTGCTGCCCCGTGGGATACGCTGGTCACCACACCGGTGGATCCGGTTAGCTTCATGGGTGATGTGCGTGGGCGACTCGGGGTATTTCGTTCGTGCGTTCCGGGATTTCGTCTCCAAGCACCGGGTTGCTATATGGGAGGGCACTCACCGGTTCCCCATCTCTCGGAATCAACTGCAGGGCTCGACTTGGCTGTCTAACTTCAACAAGCAGCGTGGTAACCGACGTAGCCATGCTGGCCGAGCTTTGAAGAGAGTCCGTGTGATCCTCGTGTTGGCAATCCAGGACGGTTGGTGTGACGTGGATATTTTGTTGGATCCATCCTTCTTGCATCTTCCTCGACGCGGGGATAAGGTGGCTTGGTTTCCGGGATCCATATCCCGTCAAGCCAACTTGGAGAATCCCAACCTCCACCGCCCAGAACCCACGAGCCTATTGGAAGCCTTGCGAGAGATCGACGAAGCCGAGCCTTGGCGTATCCAGTTTCGCGGGGACTTGAGCCAACACCCAGGACGCCAGTTCCAGCGTCTAGTGGGCAAGTTCTTCAACGTTCAGCCCAAGACTACCTGATCCATATCAATTTGACGCCACGCCCCAGTTTCAGTCTTCGTGGATTCGCTTCGTAATGGTAACTAGCGACTGGAAACTGGGTCGAGCTAGCTTTTTTGCATAAGCTATTCTAATCCACTCTTCGTTACTTGAATATGTCTTTAACATTCTCTTGTTGATTGAGGAATCCTGTTAGAGCATTCCG
>NW_003305473.1:0-2623 GCF_000142945.1 Phytophthora infestans T30-4 | reverse complement strand
TCGTCAAGACGCTTCGTAGTGACAACGGTAGCGACCCATTGGGGGGTGAGATGGCTAAGTTCTGCAAGCGTCGTGGTATCGTGCAGAAGCTTACACCTCCGTACACGCCTCAACTAAACGGTGTCGCCGAGCGGATGAACCGGACGCTGGTGGAATGTGCGCGCTGCATGTTGGAGCATGCTGGTTTGGCCAAGTCGTATTGGGGTGAAGCGGTAATGACCGCTGCGTTTCTACGTAACCGGTGTCCCACACGTGCCATCAGCCATGACAAGTCACCGCACCAAGTATGGACCGGTAAGAAACCACTGCTGGCGATCCTGAAGGTGTTCGGTTGCCATGCGTATGTGACGGTTCCGAAGCAGAAACGCACCAAGTTGGACGCTCGAGCAGTGAAGTGTCGGTTTCTGGGGTACTCGGAACACGAGAAAGCGTATCGTTTCGAAGAGATCAAGAGCGGTCGTGTGCTAGAAAGCCGAGATGCGCAGTTCATGGAAGACGTCTTATACGGAGGGAGACGCAGCCACGTTGAAGATGACATCGTGGAGCTTCAAGAAGAAGAAGTTACGGATCAAGAAGCATCGTCCAAGGATGAGACGATGGGAGACACTGCGCCGCGTCAAGAATTTGAGTCCGGCAGCAAGCGACACCAGCGAACGCAGTCGTTGGAGGAAGCGGTAGAGATCCCGCGGAGCAAGCGACAGAGTCGGCCGCAGACGCTGGAGGAGATGTCAGCGGTCGCAAGTGGTCGAGAAGAAGATTTCGAAGCGGCCTACGTTGTGGATTCAGTGGGAGAAATGCCGACTACGTTCAAGTCGGCGATGGAATTCAGCAACGCGGCCAAGTGGAAGGAAGCGTGCAACTCAGAAGTCGATTCTCTTCGCAAGAACAAGACATGGTCGTTGGTGCCATTGCCCCAAGGTCGAAAGGCAATCGGTTGTCGTTGGGTGCTTCGCATCAAGGAGAACCAAGCGGGAGAGATCGAGCGGTTCAAGGCACGACTCGTGGCCAAGGGGTTTTTGCAGAAGTACGGCATTGACTACGAAGAAACCTTCGCGCCAGTCGCCAAGTTCACGTCGATCAGGATCCTGCTCAGTCTGGCGGCCAAGTACAATCTGACGGTGCACCAGATGGATGTCAAGACGGCGTTCCTAAACGGGCTGCTTGACGAAGATATCTACATGGTGCAACCGGATGGTTACACGGATGAAGAACATCCTGACCATGTCTGCCATCTCAAGCGCTCGCTCTACGGTCTTAAGCAGTCGCCACGAATGTGGAACCAGACCATTGACAAGTTCATGCTGAAGCTGGGGTTCAAGAAGTGTGAAGCCGATCACTGCATCTACGTCAAGTGGGATGACCAAGACATGATCTTCGTGGCTCTCTACGTCGAATCTGGTCCTCGCCAGTAACAACGACGAGCTGCTCAAGTCGACGAAGAAGGCCTTAAGTGAACGCTTCGACATGACGGACTTGGGTTGCCTCAAGTACTTCCTCGGTATGGAGATCGATCAAGATGCGACTTCAGGAAAAGTGTCGGTGCGTCAGACCAAGTTTGCGAAGGACATCCTGGAGAAGTCTGGCATGGAGAACAGTAACCCTGTCAAGACCCCTCAAGACCCAGGACTCAAGTTGACCAAGGCCATGTGCGAAGGAGGATGCAACCATAAAGAGACCATGGCCAAGGTGCCTTATCGCAATGCTGTCGGCTGCCTGATGTACCTCATGGTTGGAACTCGACCGGACCTCGCTGCGGCAGTGGGAGTTCTTAGCCAGTTCGCGGCGGACCGCGTGTCCCACACACTGGCAAGCACTCAAGCGCGTCTCCGCTACATTCAAGGTACGAAGACGCACGGACTCGAGTTCATTACCAGAAAAACAAGTGAAGAAGGACTCCAAGGCTACTCGGATGCAGATTGGGCTGGTGACGTCGAGACTCGACGCAGTACAAGCGGCTACGCGTTCATGATGAACGGCGGATGCATTAGTTGGAGAAGCAAGAAGCAGCGCACGGTGGCGCTGTCATCGACGGAGGCGGAGTACATGGCGTTAACGGAAGCTGCTCAAGAAGCGATCTGGCTCAAGGCATTCCTGTGTGAACTCGGCGAAATGAAGAACGAGAATTCTGTCATGATTTTCGAGGACAATCAAGGGTCGATTGCGCTGGCCAAGAACCCCGAGTTTCACAAGCGCACCAAGCACATCGACATTCGCTACCACTTCGTGCGCGAGAAGATTGATGATGGCCAAGTGGTGTTGCAGTACTGCTTGACGAAGGACATGAAGGCGGATCTGATGACCAAGCCGATCACCGCGGTGCAGTTCGAATATCTTCGCAACAAGCTGGGTATCAAGCCACCAAGCGCGGTCGAGTCGAGTGGGAGTGTTGTCAAGAAGGCGTCTCGTCCAGCTTCGGCATACCAGTAAAACCGGTTTCCAAGGACCCCGCGATGTTTACGGTAAGTCAATCCGAAGCTTCTTCTTCCATTTTTTAGAGCAGCTCCGGCTTCATGTGGACTCCAATCTTGGAGCGACATCGTTGAAGGGTACGTCTCGTTCTCGAAGCCCAACGACAACAGTAGTGAGACTGAATCCTCGGCAACTTGGCTAGTCGACACCGAGT
>NW_003305472.1:0-2622 GCF_000142945.1 Phytophthora infestans T30-4 | reverse complement strand
GCAGCGAGGATTCAAATCGATTCCAAGTGTCTGGCCGCGGTGGCCAAGAGTGTCAACGAAGCCGAGTCACCACTCTCCTTCTCCTCTTCATCAAGAACCTGAGCCTCGGCAGCTGGAGCTGAAGCCGGACCCTGCGAATCCTCGGTACCAGCTTCAACAAGAGCAGCAGCCAGAGCAGGACGTGGAGTACCCGGTGGCGAGTCAAACAACGAACGCCAGGTCGGAATAAGCTCGGTTGAATCGAGAGACGGGTCAACGATCACGCTTCGGTACACATCCACGAAACGCGTACCACGAGGATTGAAGAACTCCGGATTACGCTGGCACGGGAAGTACGTGGTGTTGTACGGGTGCTGATGCGGCGCATTCATCCATCCAGTACGCCATGGCTGACGAGCGTCGAGAGCCGGAACTTCGGAAAGCCAGTCAGATGTCTGAGGTGCGAATGGCAAGTTTTCATTGGGGTACCACGGCTTAGACGGCTCCAAAAGCAGCTCGGGACGAATGAATGACACTCCGGAAGCACTAGATGAAACCGAGTCACGACTCCACGCCATGTACTGCTCACGGTACTTGTTACGAAGACGATCGGCACGACGGTCGCGCTCACTGAAGAGCTTCTTTATCATAGCTCTCAGTTCCTTCAAGCGTTCCTTGTCGTGGCCAACCTTTTTAGCTTCTTCAGCGAGACCACGTTCAATACCAGCTAACGGAAGCCAGTGGAGACGCTCCCACAACGCGAACCCGAGGTCACCTTGCTTACCGCCGTCACCCCGAAGGTTCGCCCAGATCATTTTGAGACGGGTCTCAATCGGGGCACGCTTGGAGATGGGGACGCTTGGTTTGAAGTCGACAGTGTCAAAGAGGCAAGCTTGAAGAGGATAAAGCTGCCGAAGTTGCTGGTACGGGTGATCAGGATGCGAATAATCAAAGAACGCTTGGAGACCCTCCAACGTTGTACGCACGGTCACCTCACCAGCTGGTTCAGGAAGCGTTAAGCTCAGGAGTCGCTCGAAACACTTCTTGGCGCCTGCATCGGTAAACTCCATGTCCACATACGGAAGAACCCACGGTGGCAGGGTGGACGAAGCCGGCACCGAAGAGCGAGTACCAGATAACACTCGGTGAGGCAACGGCTCAACCGACGGTGCACCACCACGACGCGGCACCGAAGTATAGGTTGCCGTAATCATGCGTCCAGGTCCAGCATCGAGAGTCCAAATAGACGGACGAGGAGACACTGGAACAGGAAAAGAAGATGCTGGTGCCGGAGGACTTGCTGGTGGCGAAGGAGGCGGGCCGGCAACGATGATTGGGGAAGTCATCATCGGCGAAGGATTTGGCCGAGATGGAGTCGGAGGACGAGCTGGGCCAAGATTACTCCAGTTCCTGTTTGAATCTTCAACATCTTCGTCATCGAGTATGCTTGAATGATCTGTGGGGGGCGGAACATCACCGCTACCACTTGGAGCATCAGGAGAGTCTCCACCGAAGATTCATTGTCATCCACGTCATCTCCATAGTCGTCATCAGCATTCCCATCGTCATCAATCTCCATCGAAAGGCCAGGCGAAGACACGCTTGGTACATCAGTCGTGGGAACAGTCGGAGCCGACTTCGAAGACGCGGAAGCTAGTGGAGCAGCTTCAACTGGGGCAGGCCCTGCTGTAGAAACCACTCCCGAGACTTCAACTGTCTTGGACGTCGCAACAGACGCCGAAGCAGACTTGCCTTGTGGGACAGTGTGGTCCGACTCTTCACCTTCATCACTGGAGCCGAGCATGAGTCACATTTCTTCGACCTCACGCAGAGCTTCTTCAGCGGCACGTATGTCGGCTGGAGAAGGAGAGATCGTTGAAGCTGGCGGCTGGGCTACATCGGGTGGACTCTGAGGCAGGGGCGAAGGCGCTTCAGGAGAATCAGGAACATCGCTGTGATCCCCAGGGTCCACATCTTTACCCGAAGGCTCTGTGGCAGTTTCTTGAACCGAAAGGACGCTGCTTGGATTAGCATTCCCCATGTCCACGTCACGGTCGCCGCTGAGGTCGACCACGGCAGGAGTCGAGGAAGACGCTGGTGTAGGAGGTGGCGACCATGAACTTGGAGAAGACGGTACAGACTTGGACCGAGTCTTCATGTGACGACGAGGCGACTTGGCAGGCGAACGGGGACGAGACTTCTTGCGCTTCTTCTGGGCCGCCTTCTTCCACGCCTTCGGACCGAATAGCGATCTACGAGCCGACTTGGGAGTTGAAGTATCGGCAGGTGGCGCATCACCGAGACCGGCAGCTGAAATCGAGGGTCTTTATCATAAATGTAGACATTGTTTTCCTAGACTTCGTCAGAGTCGTCCGGATCGTCGTCCGACTCCTCGGCGACCTGGGCGAAGGCGCTTATGGGACTTCGCATGGGGGGCGGGCTGAGCGACATTGCCCAAAGAAGCAGTAAGAGCTTCACGATCACCCGAAGACACGGTAGTAGACTGGAAGCGCCGAAAAGCGTCTTTGTGTCTCTTGATCGGGGTCCAGGGCGTCCTGGTCCCGCTCACGCGCAGTCAGACATATTATGAAGGAATGTGAACTAGCGTTAGTTGCTGGGCACAGGGGGGGATGTAGCGACATT
>NW_003305471.1:0-2622 GCF_000142945.1 Phytophthora infestans T30-4 | reverse complement strand
CTGCCCTCAGAACCGGAGCTACGTTGGCCGTACGAGCTCGGAGAAGGTTGGGAATTGCGAATCTAGTGTTGGTAGTGATAGCTGGATAATACATTGGCCAGTTCCTACCACCTAGTAAGCTTTCCCATACACGTGCAGATCCGACGGGTTAACCGAATTTACTACTTGGTCGGTCATACCCTAGAGGCTCTCAACTCTCAAGATCCCGTCACAGCAGGCGGCAAGTACGACGCAAAGGAACTACAAAGGCAAGGGAACACACCCGCAAGGCAACCCTACGGCCAGATCCACGATCTAGGCCCCTGATCCATAAGCTCGAATATTCGCTTAGGATTCGGAACTATCCACGGACGCAGAGTGAAGATTTTCCACTGCTGCTCCACCCCATCCCCACGTCTCGGCAAGACACTCAAGCTTCACCACTTGAACGCTTCGGAAGTTACCGAGAGAGCAGATCCCGCCCTACCGACGGGTACACAAGGTGAGAAAAGTTCAGCAGAACACGGATCATTGGGGGACCCCCTCCGTTAGTCGGTGTCTGGGCGCAGTTGGTAAGTTGGATCCAGCAATCTCGCAGATTTTTCTGATCCCGCTACACCACAATGGTGCGCGTGCTCGGATCTTTTGGTGACTCGGGATTTCACCGTGAGTCCCAAGAAGATGCTCAAGTGAAGATTGAGCCAGGGGAAGACGTACCTAAAACCAAGCCCGCTAGTCGAAAAAACGAGAAAGAAGACGAATACGAGTAAGGCTACGCGGAAGAAGATGCAAGCTCCAGAGTCGGAAGAAGACCAAGCTGGACCCAGGTCAAGCTGGTCCGACAAGGATCTCGAGTTTGTGTATCGCCACCAAGCTTTACGCGACTTCCTGCATCAAGATCCTGTCATGCAGATCCTGAATCCACGACAGATCGACGATCCGAGGGAACCGCTGAGAGCACCAACGAAAACGGCGAACAAGTTGGTGGCAGTCAAAGATCTATTACGTTTGCTTACGGAGTCAGGCATCGTAGCTAGTGTGTTCGACGCAGAGGATATCTTCGAGCTAGACCTGGATCTCTTAGTATCCGCGACGCGGGACCTCTTTGCCAGCGTTAAGTCCATCACCGGAGAAGATCGCGCACTATGGATCCAGTGTCGTCGCCGAGGATCAGCCAAGCTGCGTCCTCGAACTACGAATCCGCCGCTGAGGATGAGTCAGACACGTCGTCCGAACCACGACGCATGACTTTAGGACCCTCCGGGGCATCCATGCTGGAAGCGCGGGCGAGGATCCGGGGACAGAAAGTCCCTGTGAACGTGAAGGCTCGGGATCCAGTACGCCCTACCAGTGATCTGATACAATCCAGCCAGGATCGAACTAGATCGGGCAAGAAGCCAGTGGGGTTATCGTCAGATCGGACTCAAGGTAATCGCCTCTCGGATCCTGTCTCGCCAGTGGACCAGCCGGCCACAAGCTCTTCCGACACCTCCTCAGGCACCCTGCAGCGACACTTCGAAGCTGCGATGAGTCGTTTCCTGGCCGAACAGGGCATGAGAACGCCCGTGCCACAAGCGCTAGTGCTCCACGAACATGGAGCACGAGACGTGGAAATGGAGTCAGTGGAGGCAGACAACTTCCATGATGAGTTCGACCCAGATGATCTGGATGGCCCATCCACTTCGTCAGCAGTGGTAGCAACAGCCACAGCCGGGGCAGGTGGATCGTCCATGATCCAGAGGGTACGGATCTCAGCCATATCGGATCTGAAGGAGTTCACGGGCAAGGATCAAGATGAGGACCGAGCGAGAACATGGATCAGCAAAGTCAAGTCGGCCCTCATGAGAGATCAAGCGTCGGATGCTGAGAAGTGTTTGACCTTTGCGGATCTGCTAGCGGGGCCAGCCAGGAACTGGTATCGGCAGCTGGGCAGATCCACCAGGAACAAGTGGCCGGATTTGCTGCGCAGTTTCCAGACCCAGTACTGTGGATTGGGAGTGTCGGTGGCACGACAATACTACCATGCTCGCCGCAGATCGGATGAATCCCCACTAGAATACCTACATCGACTAAATGTGGCCGGTCTACGGGCCAAGTTGAAGATCAAGGATGGGGGATCCAAGGTACAACGGGAACATGTGGATCATTTCATTGAGACGTTAGGAGATGTGGATCTGGCCGACAGGCTGACCCTGTTACGCCTTCCAGACGCAGATGAACTCGAAGAAGTGCTGCGGGCTGTGGAAAGCGCGAAACACCACCAGAAGAAGGCGGCGGTCGGATCCGGCAAGTATCGCCAAAAGGCTCCGACGCCCACGGCTACAGCTCGACGTGTCCACCAAGTCACGGCGCCCGACTCAGGAACTGAATCAGGATCCGACGTTTCGGACTCCGACCCAGAGGATTACCGTCGAGTCTGTCTCACAGCATCCAACGATTGAACGGCGATATACCGGAGACAACTCTCGACTGGGGGATATCGTATCCGGGGACCGTGGGATGTACAGATCCCCGAGATCTTCATGGACTGGGCAGCAGAAGGTCAGATGTTCCACAGTGCGAGATCCCGGAAACCATCTAGAAATCCTGGTAGCTGGACAACATCTGGTCCTGTAAAAAGTCGTGGCCACGAAAGGTCATCCC
>NW_003305470.1:0-2622 GCF_000142945.1 Phytophthora infestans T30-4 | reverse complement strand
CATCTCCCTAAGGAGATGGTCGTTGTCATCTCGCATCACTTCTCGTTGACGGGAGGCGCGATCCAGCCGTCCGGTCAGGTCGCGGATCTCGACCGCCTGATCAGCCAACAGGAGTCGCAGGTCCTGCGACCGAGAGGCCGCACGGTGCTCCCATCCCTGGATCTCCATAGCCTGGTCATGGACTTGGGCCCGCAAGGTCTGAAGTTGGGTAGCGTGTAGGGACGCAGCTTGGTCTTGGGCATCTTGAGCCGTCTGGAGCTCCGCCGTCAGGGTTTGCACCTGATCGGAAAGAGCCTGGGCTAGAACCCGCAGATCGGTGGGCGACATAGAAGACGGACTGACCGGAGGGGTAGTGGATGGGGCCTTGCCCGACGATTTGCCGGTACGCTTGGCGGGAGACATGTGTCGCGAAGGGGAGAAAGCGGTTGTGGATGCTGGTAATGCACGCTGTGAACGCTGTTGTGCAGCGCCGACAACGTACAGGAGGCGATTGTGGTGAAGTGCTTTTTCAGAAATAAGAGAATGGGCCAGACGCGGGGTCACTATCCCGAATCAGTGACAATTTCAAGTGATTAGAGAGGATGTGGGTTGTTTGGCACGGGTGCAAGTTGCCTGTGGTGGATTAGCCATGACGAGCGGCACCCCGTATGGAATGACGATGGATCTGGTATGAGCGATGTACGGGAAGACAAGATCCACCAAGACTTACCTCGGATCCACCCTTACCTGGATTCACTAAAATGGATATGGGATATACTATACAAGAGTGGATCGAGTGTGGATCCTATGAAGGAAGGATGGTCGGTGCCCTCTGAAGGTGGATCTAGTAGCCACGGCTAATGAAGAGTCAAGATCCACCGCGAGGTACCCCGGATCCCATACTTCCGAGTTCGGATCCAAGGAGGGAGGATCCCGCCTGGAGGGACCTGGATCCAGGGTATAGGGATGATGGATACAGCGGATCTCGAACTTTCGTGGGACAATGGAGATCACAGACGGCTGCGAGATGATGTTGGATGATGAGAGAGCTCAGATCGCGACGAGTGCAAACTTACAGTGAAGTGGACCCAAGCGACCTGGATCCGGATGAGTGTACCCATAATAGGGTGACCATGATGATTACGTCATGGATCCGGTGGATCTGAAGACAACACAGCTGGGATGATGGGTCAAGGGAAGAAGAGACATGCAGCCGAGCCTGGTAAGGGATTTAGCAGATGAAAGACATAGAAGGTAGAAATCCAGGCAGGTATAGGCTTAAATATCAATACAGACTCCAATTTGCACAGTGACACGCAAGTGCCTTCCTGCCCTCAAGAACCGGAACTACATTGGCCATACGAGCTCCGAGAAGGTTGGGAATTGCGAATCTAGTGTTGGTAGTGATAACTGGATAATACATTGGCCAGATTCTACAACCTAGTGAGCTTTTCCTTTACTTGTGCAGATCCGACAGGCTAACCGAACTTACTACAGTGTCCGCCAAATCATTAAGACCCCCGATTTGGCGGGACAATTCTGACAATATCTCGGCTTCTAGCCTGAGTTGAGAGCTGCTACTTTGATATGTTCTCTCTATTAGGCTTACAGAGGTGGCACTTGTGTTAACAACTTAGATTTCTATGTATCTGACAGGGCTGGTATACAAATTCAAGGTTTGGACATCAGCGTCAAATTATTAAGACCACATCCTTTTTATGACGAAAAAACACGTTTATGAACAGACCTTACAAATTTCTATATTAAAAGAGTGATGGTCAAAATAAGTAGATGGTTGGCGGAAATGAGCGGGTAGCTAGACGCTACGGAGGCTGTGAGCCTTTCATTTTCTAATGGGCCACGGCAAGACCCTCTCCCAACAAGAGTACTGGTTTATCGTCGGTCTCCACGACGGAGGCGTCTCTCTGCACGAGATCGCTAGGAAGACAGGTCGGTCCCGTACGTCCGTCCGGAACGCAGTCAAGGCGGAGCGGGGACGGAAGGAAGACAGGGGTGGAGAGCGAAGGGCTGGGCGGCAACCGGCACTGACGGAACGAGAGCTGCGGCAGCTTGTGCGTGCCGCGGCGACAGGTGAGTTCTTTGCTGCGGAGCTCAAGACGAAGTTCGGCATCAAGGCGTCCGTGAGGACGATCCAGCGGGTTCTGCAGCGTGTGGACCATCTGGTTTACACCAAGATGGACCGCACGCTTCCCCTCACGGCAGCGCACAAGGCTGCCCGCATGCAATGGGCGGAAGATTACATACTGAAGCCAGGTAAGCCTCTCATATTAAAGTTTTGCTGCAATTTTGTATTATAACAATATTTATTAATTTAGAAACTTGGATTTACACTATTTTTTCAGATGAAAAGAAGTTTAATCTAGATGGTCCTGATGGATTCAAGTATTACTGGCGGGACATGCGCCAGCCTGCACAGTCTTATCTGCGTCGCCAAAATGGAGGAGGGAGCGTCATGGTGTGGGGCGCTTTTAGTGCAGCAGGTAAGAGTGAGCTGGCCATCTTGCGTGGACGTCAGAATTCAGGTGACTATATTTACACGTTATCTGAACTCACTCTCACATACCCTTTTGCTCACGCTAACTATGGTGTTGACTTTCCCTTCACGCGACAATGGTTCGATTC
>NW_003305469.1:0-2621 GCF_000142945.1 Phytophthora infestans T30-4 | reverse complement strand
CAGTGACTTTTGTGGCCTCATCGAAAGAAAAATGTATTGTTTTTAAAATATCTATGCGAATTTTGTCGTTAAGAGACTACGACGATCTCTGCCATCTCTGTGAGATTCTTGGCAATACCCTCCGCCCCACAGACGAGACATTTGAGTAGTAAAAGCTCCTCCATCGACACCTTCTCGTAGCGACGTTCTTCCAGCAGCCATTCCACGTACGCAGTCTTCATCTGCGCCGCGATGTCGCTACTGGAGAATTCCTCCACATTCAGAACGTCGTGCTCGCGACACATGGCAGGAGCCGATGACGCAGCCGACGAGACTCTCTTGCTCCTTGAAGACTGGGGGAGGAGTTGTCATTACTCTCACGTGACGGCATCGCGGCTCGAGAATTGTTGACCTTTGCATCCGAAGGTGAAAGTTTGGACTGAATCTTGTCGCCAGAGTCCACGCTTGACGCAGATCGGCTCATCAATCTCGCTCGCATCTCGCGCATCGTCCTCGTTCTCATTGATAGCTGCCAGGACATGCTTCCGCCTGGCTACCAGAGCCGAGGCCTTGGGTTTACGTCGCGTGTACACCTCCACCTCGAGCTTGAGGCCGTTCTCCAGCGCCTCGACGAGCTCTTCGAACGACACCAAGCCGCTGTTATCCTTGTCCACCACACGCATGAATTCCTCGACGTATTTGTGGATCTCGCCTTGCTTGACCGCGCCAGACTGGGCGAAGATGGTCTCCAGCATGTCTGCCACTTCGGCCGCGTCGATCTCGCCGCTACAGTCCTTGTCTGCCAAGCGGAAGACCTCTTTCATCTGCATGAAGATGGAGGTCTGGTCCGGCTCCGAGTACAGCAACGCATCGCTAAAGAGCATCTCCAACGTCTTGAACAAATCGGTCACTACAGTCTGGAATTGGCTCGTGGCGAGCTGCCACTTTGCACTTGTGCTCTTGCTGTCAAGTGAAGCCTCTGTGTCTCGAATGTCGACACTATTAAGCTGAACTCGGTTGTGTTCGACGCGGAAATTGAACCACCGCACCAGCTTAAATAGAAGCGTGTTGTTGTTCAGTAATCGACGTGAACACTCGAGAACTTTTTCACATTTCATAGTCGAGAGCGCAGGTCTCCACATGAGCGGTTCGGTTTGAGCCTCCGCCAGTAAGGACGCTTGTTGTGCATGTTTAGCATGGATCTTGACCTGCTCCATCTAAAATATCATCGTTCTCACTCTCCATCTTGTTTGTCTCCACGTAATTTTAAATGAGCGACAGCGTGTAAAACTATCTATTTACTTTGGCAGTGATCATGCTATTTTGGTGATCGTATATTTTAAGGTGGTGGTGGTACCGTTTTCTGTGTGTGTGGTCCCTTTTTTAGAAAAAAATGGAATGTATATTAATTTAGAAGGTTTAATTCAAAAAAATGATCAAATTTTAAACTTAAATACCGAACAACGTAAAGATTCTATAATATATAGAAATATTTATAAGTTTTTAATAAGTAAAAATCAATCAAAATCAACTTCATTTTTTAAAATTACAGATATTTTACCTTATTTATTAAAAAAAAAATTAAAAATTATAAATAATTTTAATTTTAATAAAAAACATTTAAAAATTAATATTAATTTTTTAGATTCATTAATTAAAAATAATTATTATACAAATATATTAGAACAATATTCAAAAATATTAATTAATTCTAAAAAAATTATTAAAAATCAATCAAAATCATTATGATATACACAATTTTAAAATTTTTAATTTTAGTATTACCTTTATTAATTGCTGTGGCTTATTTTACTTTAGTTGAACGTAAAGTATTAGCTTCTATTCAAAGAAGAAGAGGACCTAATGTTGTAGGTACTTTTGGATTATTACAACCGTTAGCTGATGGTCTTAAATTATTTGTAAAAGAAACTATTTTACCAAGTAATGCTGATGTAATTTTATTTATATTTGCACCAATTTTAGCTTTTTTTTTAAGTTTATTAAGTTGGACTGTTATACCTTTAGGATTTGGTATGTTTTTTACTGAATTAAATATAGGTATTTTATATTTATTAGCAATTTCATCATTAGGTGTTTATGGTATTATTATTGGTGGTTGGTCAAGTAACTCAAAATATTCATTTTTAGGTGCATTAAGATCAACAGCACAAATGTAGAAATCCTCGTTCTGGTGCAGTTTTTCACGAATTCTAAGCCAGAAAACAAAAGCTGCAATGAGTACGAGTAACAGTAGCACCACACTCGTGATGGTGACAGGAAGGGCAGCTTTTCTGCCACCCTGAACTCTGTGTCATCAGAACGCCGCCAGTTCTTTCGAGTTCGAGCCACTGCGGTACAATCTCACCATGCTCTGGCGGACACCAGTCTTTATTGTTAGCGTCATAGACGACACACGGGACTACCATGGGACGGCACGATGCACTTCCCCGTAGCTATTTGAGGATCTTGTAGGCAAGTTGAATCGCGAAATCGGGTTAGTCGAGTACCAAGGGCTCCTCCATTCGTGCGGCTGCATCCTCACTCACTGGGACGACATCGTCGGTGCCACCCGTCGGGCCCACATTGGTTCATGTATGGGGGTGGAAACCGTTTGGTAGCGGCGCCATAGAACTCACGGTCCC
>NW_003305468.1:0-2620 GCF_000142945.1 Phytophthora infestans T30-4 | reverse complement strand
TCTCGAGGGTTGTCCGCCTGGCAGTGATGATCGTAGTTTGCAAGCGAAATGTACGAGCCGTGATGACCGGACGAGTCTCGCGTACCAAGTCTACATCCGTTCGCCCTTTGGCGCCCGAAGCGTGGACTTTGCTCGAGGTGCACTTCAGAAAGAAGACTTTCAAGAACCGGCTCCGTGCTACCAATAAGCTGTACAGCTTCAAGATGGAGTATGGTACGAGGTTCGTTGTCCATGTGGACAAGTTCTAAGAGCCGGTACTCCAGATGGAGTCAATCGTTGAATCTCGCGACGAGACTCAGCGACTCGTGCTGCTACTCCGAAAGTCTACCCGCCGAGTACCTTATTATCCCGACGAGTTTAAAGAACACGCCCAGCGTGCCACTCGCGAATGCGATCCAAACACTCTCTAGTGTTGCAACCTCGGATGAATCGTCATCGGTTCAAGAGAGGGCATTCGCGACGAAGAAGAAGGACTTCGGAACCAGCGTAGATGTGGTGGTAAGTGTTTCTACTGCAAGAAGCAAGGGCACAAGGGATTTGAGTGCCGGAAGAAGAAAGCCGACGAAGGACGCGGCCATGTGGCGCAAGCTCCAGCGTCAGGCTTCGCGCTCACGGCAGCGGGTGCGATGGTCAAGTCGGTATGGCTCGTCGACTCAGGTGTAAGTTCGCACATGACCAGCATGAAGGATAAGTTAGTGTCCATGAGGGACCTTGTACCGGGATTACATGGTGTGGAACACACAGGGTACGAAGTACATAGAGAGCTAACAAAATATCCGTTGATAAGTTGGAGCGTTTACAAGGTCAATCAGTACGCTGGCTGAAAGCCACACGTTATGCATTTGATTATGTTTAACTATGCCAGATAGTTAAACAGATACATTTACCCCTAGGCGGCTTGGCCGCAATAATAGTAAATAAAAAGACTTCTGGTTTTGAAGCATAAAAGTTAAGGTGTTAACTTTGAGCCCTGGTCTTGGGCTGTAAGTGTCCTTTGGATAAGGAACTTAGTATTAGTGACTCTTTGAGTCGAACGTCTTCCTCTGACGCTAAAGCTACGGCAGCCCCGCTGCACTACCCAACTTTAGACCTTGCGAGCCCAAGTCCATGACCAGGCTATGGAGATCCAGGGGTGGGAGCACCGTACGGCCTCTCGGTCGCAGGACCTGCGAAACTTGTTGGCTGATCAGGCGGTCGAGATCCGCGACCTGACAGGACGGCTGGATCGCGCCTCCCGTCAGCGAGAAGTCATGCGAGATGACAACGACCATCTCCTTAGGGAGATGGCGCTCGCTGGATCTGAGATCCACCAGCTCCAATCCCGGATCCACGACCTCGAGCGGGATCGGGAGGATTCTCAGACTGCTAGGGCAGCCGCGGACGCGAGCTTGGATCGGCTCCGTGACGAGTTGCGTCTGACCCAAGAGGAGGTGGTGACCAACGACTATGTGGGATCCACCCATGGCGGATCCGCCTTAGGGTCGGCGCGTGGAGGGTCCCCCGCGCCAAATCCACCTCCCTCATCGCCAGATGTAGCCCTGGCTCAACTCTCTGAGGAGTTGCAAGACACCAAGGAGTCGCTCAAGAAAGCGTCTGCCGGACGAGATTACGCGCTCGAAGAATTCGTGCGCATGACTCAATTGCGCGACGAGATCCAAGCGAAGCTGGCGGACAGCGAACTCCAGCGGGACAAGGCGGCTACCGAGTGGGCGGATGCCAAGCGTGCCCAAGCAGAGCTGGAATCCAAGCTTCGCCGCACGAGTACGTGGATCCTCTTTTAGTCCTTGCTAGTAACCCCATATTCACTCGTTATTGTCAATTCAGGTGACAAATTGAAAGAAGCCGATGCGACCGCCGCGAAACTCCGGGATCAACTCGCTGCAGCCCAAACTCAGCAGCAACAGCTGGTCCTGGAGCGCGATCGTGGCTTATCGGGGCGGGATTTGGCTCGTCGACGACTGGCGCTAGTGACAGCTGCCGTTTCGGATCCCCTTCCTCCCTTGTCGGGACCTTCTCGTACTGCCAGCGTCTCTGGTCCTCTCCCGTCCCTAAGTGGGGCAGATCCATCAGTTGCGAAACGTCCGCGTAGTGCGTCTCCCGCTCCTAGCACCGGATCCCTCCGTCCCCGTAAGCAAGCTCGAGCTTCTGGGGGCTTTTCCTCCCAAACCTCAACCGCTTTTGGGCAGTTCTCGCAGACAATACAGCGCCGCACGATGTCCCGCCTGCTGATTGTACGGAATGCGTGGCCGTACTGCAGCTTTTCGCAGCAGACGCAGCGCGTCCGGGAATCCGTCGTAGACCGCTGCGGATTCAGCAGTTGCAGGCCAATATTGGCCTTGCACGTGGGCCTCGCCATGTTGCAAACTGTGAAGGAAATTTTATAATTACTAACGTGCGTAAAAATATTAGGTATTTTAACGGATACTTACTGCTGGGTGTTTAATATTTAGCAAAATATTAAATAGTATTATTATATCATAAACATGATATTATTTTAACCAATAAAGTACGTCAAAATATTTAGCCAATACACGGCCATTTAATGCCGGTACTCATTATTACACAAAAAAAGTTTTATTTTAGTTTTGGCAATCGCTTAAATAATGATATTATTATTTTG
>NW_003305467.1:0-2619 GCF_000142945.1 Phytophthora infestans T30-4 | reverse complement strand
GAAGAAGAAAAGGCTGGAGATCAAGATGAAGAATCGACTTCCCCGTGTTTTGGCGTGCAAGTGCCAACGCAGTCGAAGCTGCGGTGGACTTATCGGAGCCAGCGACTTTCCAAGAGGCGGTGAACGGCCCCGACCAAGTGCACTGGCGCAAAGCAATTCGTGCTGAGCTCAAGTCGATGCGACTTCGAGGAGTGTTCCGTGCTGCGAAGTTGCCGAACGGACAACGCGCTATTGGTACCAAGTGGGTGTTCAAGATCAAGCGCAAAGCGGACGGATCGATCGAGAAGTACAAGGCACGCCTCGTGGCTAAGGGCTTCAAGCAAAAGTACGGCATCGACTACACTGAGACGTTCTCGCCGGTTGTCAAGTACGTGACATTGCGCATGGTAATCGCTTTGGCCAAGTACTTTGGCTGGCCGCTAGACCAACTAGACGTGGTGACGGCATTCCTGTACGGCGTGATGAGGGAGATCGTGTTTTGCGTGGTTCCCGAAGGTGTCGAGCTCGACGAAATATTCACAGTACTATATTTGATTATCAGGGCATAGACGAAAGTGTTGCAGCGCCTACCATTTGAATCTCAAATGGATATTTGTCAGTTTGATGTAGCATTATATGTTGTGGATATCCACGCCGCCTCGAAATGGTCAAAGCAGACAACCTCTTGTTGCAGAAATATTGACAGGCAACACACATCACAAATTATTGACCCAATACTTCAGAGCCCGCTTGCTACTTGCGGCAGCACCGAACATTTTTGCGAAAGCGGCACCGTCGCTTGGTGTTGGGATGCGCTACAAACACTGCTCATGTAATGGGTATGTGCGCACGTTGCGCGGCATTCATGTAGACAATATTACTACCCGATCCCGCCATGAAGTTGTCATTCAAGCGGATGAAAGCTGATGGGTTTCGCCGCCTTCGAGGCGAGTCGGACCCTCGATTGGTGCTCGATGCATTATCATTGTGTACTCGACCAGTGTATTTTCGATGCGGACTTGCCTACGCGGTTGCCAAGCTTTCTCTTCGAACCGGCTGGTGCAGATGTTGAAGTTACCGTTGGGTGTCATGGGTGTGCCCGTCATATATCATATATGAAGCTCTTCAAACTACCACGTAGGGGGGCGAGTTTAACGGATCATCTGAGGCGGCAAGTACGACTTAAAGGACAACACAAAGGCAAGGGAACACACCCGCAAGGCAACCCTACGGCCAGATCCACGATCTAGGCCCCGGATCCATAAGCTCGAATATTCGCTTAGGATACGGAACAATCCACGGACGCAGAGTGAAGATTTTTCCACTGCTGCTCCACCCCCATCCCCACGTCTCGCCAAGACGCTCAAGCTTCACCACTTGAACTCTTCGGAAGTTACCGAGAGAGCAAGATCCCGCCCTACCGACGGGTACACAAGGTGAGGAAAGTTCAGCAGAACACGGATCATCGGGGGACCCCCTCCGTTAGTCGGTGTCTGGGTGCAGTTGGTAAGCTGGATCCGGCAATCTCGCAGATTTTGCTGATCCCGCTACACCACACTTCCAGTACCCACGGGACTCTCCTGTTAGCAGATCCATGGATCCAACATCCTCCGATCCATAGGATCCAGTGACCAGACAGACCTTAGGTGGATCTGCAGTGACTTCACCCTTGGTAGGCTCAAACCATCGACCATGTTGGCTTTTCTTCCAATAACCACGTGCCTCTCCTCTGTGTAGATCCAGGGTTGAAGAGATTTCGGATCTGGCAAATTCATCCACTTGGTGCAAAGAAACCTTGGCAACTGACACTTCATGTAGATCACGTGTATTATCGACTGGATCTAGGGTCCTGCTACCTGGATCTAGCGATGTCTTGTTCACAAATGCATAAATGCAATACGTAGAACGCTCGGCTCGTACCGGATTCAAACCCGGCGAGCGTCCTAGTTTAACATCTTCTCGGCCACTTCTGGCAACATCCCTCTGTGCTTGGCTGGATCAAACCATTGGCGGATCTGGTTGTAGAATTCTTCCATCGGACACTTGCCGACGTCGTGAATTTCGCCACAACCGCGACATACGTAGAAGCAATGATCTCCGGGATGACCTTTCTTGCCACACTTCTCACAGACCAGATGTTTCCAGCATCCAGATTCTGTGTGCTTCCGGGATCCGCACTGCGAACACCTGATTTGCGCTGTCCCGTCCATGAGATCTCGGGATCTGTACATCCCACGGTCCCCGGGTACGGTATCCCCCGGTCGAGAGTTGTCTCCTGTCTTCGCCGCTCGATCGTTGGACGCAGTGAGACAGACCCGACGGTAATCCTCTGGGTCGGAGTCCGCGCCGTCGGATCCTGATTCAGTTCCTGAGTCGGGCGCCGTGACTAGGTGGACACATCGAGCTGGGAGTCGTAGGCGTCGGGAGCTTTTTGGCGATAACTTGCCGGATCCCGACCGCCCTTCATTCTTCTGGGGGTGTTACACGGCATCTACAAGCTCGGAGCACTTTCTTCAAGCTCATCTGCGTCTGGAATACGTAACAAGGTAGAGGCTGGTCGGCCAGATTCTCCTCTCCGCAGCGGTTACGATGAAATGCGTCCCACGTGGTTCCCCGTATAACGTTGAATGCCCCGATGCG
>NW_003305466.1:0-2619 GCF_000142945.1 Phytophthora infestans T30-4 | reverse complement strand
AAAACCTAACTGGTAAAACTGGTGACGATGAAGAACGCCACGACGGTCACTTAACCCAGATGCAACCTCGATCCCTCGTAAAACAGTCGAGTATACCTTTATTGTTGCTGCTTCCATACGGTTGCTCCATGATGCAGTGATGGAGCCTCACCTGTTCGGAGCTCAGTTCTTTATTTTGGTTTGGAGAATTAGCAGGCAATAATTGCAGCTTTATAAACACCAATTGCAACAAGCCATCATGCGAGAGAAAAAAAAAAGTGTACGCAGGCCGATCATACGTCCCTATTATAGTTGAAGTCCAAATGAAAGTATTCCATCTACCTTACACAGAATTCTTGCGCTGGAAGCTAGTGTCGGGATCCAATCGCTCGCCACTCAGGCTTTCGTCTTCCGTCAGGGCCACCTGCACCGAGTTAAGCGGAGCGGCCTGCGGAGGTAAAACATCCGTAGTGTTAAGAGGCACAGCGCCGTCGTTAGCGTCACTCGAGACGTCAATGCCGTAAAAGTCGTAGATGGTCTTGACCGTGACCTCTGTGTCCTTGTTGTTAATGTCCTTGTGGTACGCCTCCAGTGCGAGCCAGAAGAGCGGCACAATGTACAGCGCAGAGAACACGTCAAGCGTGTAGTGTTTGCGCGAGGCCACAATGAGGAACGCGATAGTAATCTGCACGAGAACCATGATGGAGATTCCGTACTTGTTAGGCCAGTACTTCCAGACCGTTAGGATGAATGACACCGTGTAGATCGTGTGGGAACTGAACATCAAGTCACCGCAGCCGTTGAGCGAGTCCAGACGTGTGAAGAGCTCGCCAATGGTGGGTGGGGTAAACTCCGGGTTGGGGACAACGCAAGGCACCGGATCGTCCGGGTTCGCCGCCAAGCACGTGTCGTTAAACTTGAGTTCGCAGTGGTCAGCAGGGCCCGGAAGAGCCGTCACGAGGAACGAAATGCAGCGGAAGACCAGACAGATACTGAGTTGCAGCAGACAGCGCTTGAGCGTGATCACAAGGTACCGCGGGCGGCCAGGCTCCTGTCGGAAGAGCGGGATCGTCAGCACCAGAGCGATGGCTGGGGCGAAGATCGTGGTGAACACGAGGATGTCCGAGAGGTCCGAGGCCCAGCCCGTCAACTCGCCCATGAGTTCGTAACCCAAGTCGTGGAGCGTAAAGCGCTGCTCCGTCGAGAGGTAATGGGCCTGGATATAGTACGCCAGGTTGTGGAAGATGGCGTGGGCGTACTGCATGAAGACGCACGGAAGGATGATCTTCCACTCCCGCGCCAGAAGCTGCAGCTCGATCTTCACATAGTTGATGAAGTTCTCCTTGTCACGGAGTTGCCAGCGCCTGCCCATTTTCGATTAAGTTGCTGATTGGTTGGAACTATACATCATTAGAAGAAGGTGAGTTTTTAAGCCTGTAGGTTGTAGGAGCATTTTCACTGAGTTTTTTTGCGTCGTCGACATACCTCGGAGCTGTTACGCTGCGTGTTGCCGGGCTGGTTATCGAGTGGCGCGACTTGCCCTCCTCTTCCGTGTGTGGAACGGCGCTGAACTTGGGCACTTGGCCTGCTGTTTGAATGTGACAGCGATCGAAAACGGGCCAAAAATGCAGAGTGTGCCTAATTATACCCCGTTGAAACCTCTTAGATTTATTAGAATTAATAATGTGTCATTATTTTTGCTACCTGTGACTAGCTTCAGCTTTTCGAAATTACTTCCGTCAAGAAATACTCCTTCCAAAGCCGATTTCATAATGAAAGCTACGTTGCACGGGGATTACGCACTTGGACGATCATTAGGAGAAATGTATCGCAGATAAAGGCTTGGAATACGTCACTGTCGGAGGACTCCTCCAGTCTTCTTCATGCGTTGTAATGCATCGCTCGCTACGATGCGATGGATAACTTGCGTCTGCTTGTTATCTCGGTGATGCCCATGTCGCTGGTTGAAGGTTGTTTGGACAGCAAGTTGTCGTAATGACTTACACTCACTTAGAAACGCTTCTAATGATAGTGCCGCTCTTCCACCTGGATTTTCCTCCGTTGCGTTAGACTCGGAAGATCATGAAGCGACTGGGAGGTTCTTCGCACGAGGATGCCGGTGAGCAAGAGCGGGGCGCACATCTTCAACTCGCGCGACGGCACCGCAAGATCGTCGCCGGCAGCTTCAAAGGCCGCAAAGCGCTGGAGCCTGAGTTCGCCACCCCCGGCGTCGTCGGCAAGCTCACGTTGAGCTTCACGACGTCGGGGCATTGCAAAATATTCGCGAGTTACTTGTCTATTACCTGACCATGGATGGACGCTGCCCTCTGCGCAACCGAATGTGGTGTTGCAACTGCCGTCTCCGAATGAAAATGCAACAACTGCAGCTTTGCCACAGGTGAAAATGACGTGGAATTCGACCACACGCACTATGGAATTTACACTATTGAACGAGACGGTGATACCTGGTGATACTCCGTTTTTTTGAAAAAGGGCGGAGGTTGGCTTTTTCGGGGGCAAAGCTTCACATGGCGTAGACGTCGTGGAGATCAAGAGAACGGAGAAAGAAAGGTATTGCTTCGGAATCTATTCGTACTTCACAAGGTAAGAGCACTCCAGCGTTAAAACGTTGCGTTAATT
>NW_003305465.1:0-2619 GCF_000142945.1 Phytophthora infestans T30-4 | reverse complement strand
GGCTCGGAAAGCCCTTTCCTCCCAGGTCTCGGATGTGAGACCAGTTTCGCTGCGGAAACAAGTGGAATCCTTTTTGGATACCAAGCTGAGCATTGTCAGCAGGGTCCGCGATGCCATGGCAGCGGCCCAAGATAAATAAAAGGAGTACTCCGACAAGCATGGAAAAGGAAACTTAAGTGAATAAAAGTGGGGGACTTAGTGTTGGTAGACACGAGGAACCTTCCTCTTGACACTGTCAGCTCTGTCGGCAGCAACAAGCTGAAGCACCGCTTCATCGGACCATTTGCAGTCCTGGTCAGACATGGTGCGTCGTACACCATCGACCTTCCAAAGTCAATGACGACGCACCCGACGTTCTATGTTGAACGTCTTAAGCGGTACTTTGATCCGCAGGGGGTTGCTGACTCGCAGACCCACCTTGACCCAGCTCCTCGAAGCGAGGGCCGGTCACAGACGTCGACGAGGGCGTCGGAGCAGGCACCCAAGCCTCGGTCGGAACGGCAAGGCTGCGGTCAAGACCGTACGCCGAAGGGGCTCCGTACGAACGGACCCCGGCGCCATACGCCGAGTACTCTAAGTACGCCGGGTACGCACCATACGCGTACGTCTGGAAGTGTGCCACAAGCGGCTCCGGACGTGGCAGCAGAGCCTCGATCCGTCGGATCATGCGAAAGGCCTCGTCCAGATCGGACGAAGAGGCCCGGCGATCTATTCGCAGATGCAGGCTCGCGACCTCTCGCTCCAACAGGTCCAGGCGGCCCGCAAGACGAGCGAGCTCGCCCCTGATTCCCGGTCTGGGCGGCAGCATCGCCGCCAGTCCCAAGGCCAAGTGCAATCTCAAGCGTGAGGACGCGTTGACGAAGGCGGTCAACCTCAGGGTCCTGTGTCGGACCCGCGGTCGGAGCACTCGGACGAGAGTGGCGTTCGGGAGGCGCCGAGTACTCGTACGAGGGCACCTCCGCCCCTGCTTGACCGGAATGGAAAAGTCCACTTCCACGTGGAGCGGATCCTCCAGGAGCAACGGCGTCGCGGTAAGCGACAGCTCCTCGTGAAATCGAGGGGTTATGCCCACTCCAAAACCTCGTGGGAGCCGATTGAACGGCTCCTGATTGACTGCCCGAAGGCTGTCGCAATCTGGGAACAGAAGCGGCGGCAGCTTCGTAAGTAGTTCGGGGCTATTGTCCGGATTGCTGTTCTATCTGATGCGTGACCGTGACGCGGCTAAACTCAGAAAAGCCCAGAAAAATATCTATAGAAGTGAAAAAGCTGCAAAAGCAGCCGCGCGGGAGGTGTAATCCATGGAGAAAGTTCAGAAAAGCGAAGTTGTCGGCCGTAGAATCAGTAAAACGATTATTTATATCGTCTGCATTTTATTGTCGATTCTCAGCATTCTTCCGTTTTGGATTATGTTTGTGAACGCCACGCGCTCAACGCCGGAGATCCAAAGCGGTCTGTCGCTGCTTCCATCCACTCACTTGATGAGCAACCTGCATGTGCTGCTCGATAAAAGTTTTGATCCGCTTCAGGGCTTCCTGAATTCGTTTATCATTTCGACAGCAGCAACCGTCTTTACCGTTTATTTTTCCTCTTTGACGGCTTATGGGCTTGTGGCTTATAACTGGAAAATGCGCCAGCCTTTCTTCACCTTCATCATGTGTGTGATGATGGTTCCTTACCAGGCCAGCGCGATCGGTTTCTATCAGTTTATGTACAAACTGCATTGGACGAATAGTTATTGGCCGCTCATTCTGCCCGCTATTGCTGCTCCGGCAGTCGTGTTCTTCATGCGCCAATACCTGCTGGCGACGCTGTCGCTAGAGATTGTTGAGGCAGCCCGCGTTGACGGATCAGGGGAATTCTCCACCTTCAACAAAATCATTCTGCCGCTGATGATGCCGGCTGTAGCTACACAGGCTATCTTTGCTTTTGTAGGCAACTGGAATAACCTGTTTATGCCGCTGATTTTGCTGACGCAGAAGGATAAATACACCATGCCAATTATGGTGAGCTTGCTCCGCGGCGATATTTATAAAACGGAGTTCGGTTCGATTTATTTAGGCCTGGCTTTGACAGCACTGCCGCTGTTTGTGGTTTACTTCCTGTTGTCGCGGTACATTATCGCGGGCGTTGCACTGGGAGGCGTCAAAGAATAGTTTGGTATACAAAAAAAGAGAGGAAGCCTTATGACAAGGCTGACCTCTCTTTTATTAATTTCAGGAGTCCAGGTCCACGGTTTTGTTGATATCCGTGCCTTCGGTGTTTTTGCCGAGCATGCGGCGGAACATAAACTTGACCATTTTGAACTTGTTGCCGGCATCCCAATATTCGGCAGCTTCTGCTTTTACCCGGATCAGCACCAGGTTCGGGTCGTCTACCGTCGTATCCAAAATTTCCCCGTATGCCGCATTCCAGAATTCCTTCAGCTTATCCCGGCTTTCTACGAGCTCGGCTTCACCGCGGATGGAAACAAAGGAATTGTCCGCGTAAGCTACGTTGACCTGCCGGTTGCGCAGCAGTTCATGGAATTTATCCGTATCTTTTTTAGTCATAAACCAGAGGTCTCCGTCGAATTCGACGTCCTGGGTTTTCATCGGGCGCGAAACCAGACCTTCTTCGGAC
>NW_003305464.1:0-2619 GCF_000142945.1 Phytophthora infestans T30-4 | reverse complement strand
CTGGGGAAATTTTATGCGACAGAAGTCCACCTTGGTTTGGCAGAAGATGCTCTTGGTGAAGCTAATGCTGATCCGACACTGTGCAAATCTTGCCAGCAATCGGTCCAGCGTCGCCAGGCAGCTGTCGAAATCCTCGCCACCGAAGCAAATATCATCCACAAACGACCGTCGACCAAACACAGGTACCAGCGATGATTCGTCCGGATCCCCGCTCGTAAACATGTCAGCGACGGGGCTGTTGACGAGCTGTAGTACAGGGTCGGTCTCTACCGGTGCTTCGCGGTCTGCCGCGAACTTCGTTTGAAACGAACCCTCGGCGCTTGGTCCACGACGTTCCTTGGCCTGTTCTTCAGCTAAACGCATCTTCTCCGAGTATTCAAACCAACCGCCTTTAGGTTGAACGAACCCCCAGAGTGCGTTGTTAATCATACGCTGGTAGATCATCGGCGCGTTCTTTAACCCGAAGGGCATGCGTAACCATTCAAAATATCCGAGTGCGCAGACAAACGCCGACACTTTACGTGCTCGCAAGGTCATCATGACCGCCCAGAAGCCGCTTGCTGCATCCAGCGAGCAGAACCATAGGTAGCGCTCGAGATCTGTTAACAGGTCGTCGACTAGCGGCATTGCATACTCCATGATTGCGGTGATAGCATTCACCATCTTGTAATCAATGCAGAGCCGGATGTCCAGCCCGTTCTTTTTCATCACAATCACGATCGGCGATGCCCATGGACTGTCTGAAAAGACGATCAGTCCTGCACGCAATAAAGCGCGCAGCAGCTCGTACAGCTTGCCGAGAAATCGCAGCGGCACGCGCCGGGCACGCTGTTTTATTGGGGCCTGGCCCCTTGGGTGTCAATACCGCATACCGCTTCCGTAGGGTGGCGGCGGTAGTGCTGTTAACTTTTAAACCAATTAGAAGTTGCTCGCGATTTCTTTTTTGTTCCAAATAAAAGGCTTCTCGGCGTTCAGTCGACAGCTCAGGATCATCAATATTATGCGCAGTGTAGTCAATTGTCGTGTTGATCTCTTCGGTCAGGTCCGGCAGGAATGCCAGCTCCTTCGCGTAGTCGTCCAAGCCAATGTTGTTAGCTGGGCGTTCGTAGAAATCATTTCTCGTATCCTCCGTCGCTTCATTTCCCTCGGTTGTTAACACTCGAGCAACCGAGATGTATGTTCCGTCCAACGCCGCTACGGATTCTTCCCTTGACTCAACATTGGCATCCGCTTTGATTTCAACAGTCGGTACTTGGTCCATCTCCTTCCCATCCTGGTTTCCCATCTCTGAGCCATCTGCCGAGTCGTCGTTCGCAATATTGAATGCGCGTGCCGCCGACATATTGGGTTGTTGACTTTTGTTCAGCTCCTCGTTCTGCCGCTGTCTTGACAGTTCGGCATTCGCACCAATCTTGCGATGAATACTCGGTGCCGTACTCAACACCTTCAGCGCGATGCCTGCATCCTCTGGATCAACCACCGACGTCTCGTTCGCAGATTTGGTGACACACAAGGCCGGGACAGCTTCGTCAAAACGGGTGACTCCATTCAATCCAGTGCCGTTGCTTCTCGCTTCCGTGGTCACCCCTGACTGGACACTAACACTCGTTGGCGTATGTACCACGTTTACCGACCTCAGTAGTTCGTGTGTACGCACTACCGAGGCTTCGTTCGCGTTATTGCCTCCGCCATGGGTTGTCGTGTACGTGTCCAAAGGTTCTGCGGAAGGCTGACCGTCGGTCGAATCCCCGGCTGTCACCCCAGATGCCAGACAGGCTTCCACTCGTTCACGTTCTTCCAGGATCAGTGCCCAGCGCTCTGCACACGTCAGACGATCACTGGAATCCAATAGCGAGTCTTCTAGAGGTCGTGCTAGCACCATACTGGGTTCTGGATAGTTCGGTCGATCAACTGCCGAAGGCTGAGTTGCAAGCCATTGTTCGTAGATTTCACATTCACGCTGAAAGAGCTCGCGGTCTCTACAACCTTCGTAGGCCAATACTTGCCAGTCTTGGTACTTCTTGGACTCCAGACGCACATAGCCGTCACCTCGTGGCAAATCCCCATCTGGAATCCACATTGCGATCGAGTCGTGTGCTGGTAGGTACACAGTTCGATCAGACACGTTGGTCAGTCGAATGCTCTGAGGCCGTCCACGTCGAAACCTTGTCAGTGACGGGATTAGCTTGTTCGTTCGACGAGCCCACAGTACGTGTTCTTTCAGACCGACGGGGCGCGTCGCTAGTCGGGATTCTCGCCACTCGGGGCTTGATGTTCAAACGCTCGGGTGGACCGGCGTTAACATGGGGAGCCGGATTCTTCGCTGGCGATCAAGTTCCTGGGCTTGAATTAGTGGGAGTTTGAACTTCAGGCGGAATTGCGCGTCGGCGGGGGAGACGGGTGTTGCGCGATTCCAGGCTGGGGTGCCAAACAGTCGGGTGCCTGAGGTTAGGGTGAGGGATTGACCTAGGCCCCATTACGCAGATGTACTGTTATGTGTCTCGGTTGTAATCGGATTGTTAGGGCAAGGTGGGGGACGCGGAAAGGCTCGTGGTCTGCGTGGATTGATGCATTAGAGATATGATGGAGAGATGTGGAGGCTTGCACGTTCCACGAGGC
>NW_003305463.1:0-2619 GCF_000142945.1 Phytophthora infestans T30-4 | reverse complement strand
TACCAATCCGAACGAGAACGAGTTGTTACCGGATCAAGAGGACGCCAACGTGTCACCTCCCGATGTCCCCGTGGTTCCGAAGGCAGACATGCCGCTTGCTACGTACGGAGACGGCGACTGGAACCTGCTAGCACCGTCTAACAACACGATCGATCTTGTCAACTCGGACAACTCGTCTGCCATCTCTGCGTCGGAGATCTTCTTGTACTTGCTGACCCTTAAGGTCCGTGCTGACATGCAGCACCATGTCACGATGTATCGCTACATACGCACATACCATATGCGCGAGTGCTGGTCTGCTGACCCTGGCGATATATGCATAGACGTATGTCGAGATTCATGTCTAGATGCAGAGGTAGATCTATCTATGTGCTGCTGTAGCTATCGATGTGAACGTAGATGCATATCCGTCTCCTCATCTCTCTGTCGACGTCTTCATGTCTGTAGATATGTATCCACTGGTCGATGTATAGATATATATATATATATAGATATATATATATATATATATATATATATATATATATATATATATATATATATATATATATATATATACATATATATATATATATATATATATATATATATATATATATATATATATATATAGATATATATATATATATATATATATATATATATATATATATATATATATATATATATATATATATATATATATATATATATATATATATATATATATATATATATATATATATATATATATATATATATATATATATACTATATATACATATATATATATATATACATAATACGATATATATATATATACACTATATCTATACATCGAGAGATATATATTGGCTATATAGAATGCAGATATATATATATATATACATATATATCCGGGGATATCTACATCCACAGACCGCGCATGAGCAGGGAGCGCTCTGTCGACCATGCTTGATGTCGTCCAGCAGTTTTATGTAGGAATGTGCCTCTGCCTTTGCAGCTTCAATGAAGACGAGAATACTTGGATGTGGCGCACCAATGCGAGCAGCAAAATCGCGATTGTACTTCTCCAGCGGGTTATTAGTCCGATTTATCATGCTCACATTGTTGCGCCGCATCTGGCTCACGTTCCACAGCGACGTGTCGAACCTCTTTGTCCACGTTCGCACAAAATACTTCCAGAAAGCGTTCCATTTAGTCTTTGCTGCGGTCACATCGATGATGCTTCGAACATACCGTAGTCCCTGCCAAAAAAATTAATTTTATTTTAGTAATATTTTTCGTAAGTAAAATATTAAAAAATTTAGGTTTTCCCTGTGTGTCACTCTGTCCAACCTCTTCTCTGCCCGAGGAAGGAAAGGATCAGACAGTTTCCACATTTCCGCCAATTTCCTGGGTGTCTCGCGCCATATGTCTTCCTGGGCAATCTTCCTTTCCAACTTTTCCCAGCAACTGCTCCGTGGAGAGCGCCAACATGTTGGTGCAGGAATGCTCATCACGCTTAATGAGCGCAAGCTCAAAGTCACAGGTAACATCACGAGGCTCCAGCTGGCGGTCGGACGCCATGATGAGCTGCTCTAGTACTCGCCAATACGTTTCTTGGCTTTTCGAATTGACGAGTACGTAGAGTAGTGGCACGTATACGTCGACACTAGGATCGTAGACCATAGCAATCAGGCACTGCGAGAAACCTTTTGGTACCACCGAAAAGGTACCATCAATAAAAAAGGTCAGCTGAGGGTACCGTAGAATCCGCAGTAAGTCCGGATGCCCAAAGCAGAGCATACGCTGTATGCCGGCGGTGGTGGGGCGAGCCATGCTGAATTGTAGGAACGGGCGCGGGTCTGAGTCGCTAATGCTTCGCACCGGTGCAGCCTCAATTGCACGGAAAATATCGCCACCGGTGGCACCTTGGCGTACGTTTTTGATGATCGTAACACCACTCGGACGCGCAATACCGTAGATAGTTGACGGGTGATGCTTGGTACGGAAACTATCAAAGACGCGCTGCCACAGAACACCAGGTGCAACAGCGAGGTCTTTAATGGCGCGATCTTGCAGCTCCAAAGACATGTCGTGGCGTACGTCTGCGACTTCTTCTAAAATTTCTTGGTCGCAGCGGTGAATATTTTTTTCGATGATAGTGCCCCCCTTCTTGACTACAAGACGTGCTGGACACCCAGTCCGGAACTTCACGCAGCTGAAATAGGTTGTTCCTGTCTCCGGGACGGTGCGCTTCTTGCAGAAGCGGTAGTTCTTGTGCTCCATGGACAAAGTTGTCAAGTGACAATAAAAATTAAAACAGCTATGTGTTTCTGCATGATTGGTTCCCGTTAACTTTTAAAAACCTCAATCCCAAGTTCGACTCAAAATAGGTTTTAGGATATGTCCTAAATTTCCGACAAAAATACCAGTTTTTAATTTTGGACAGTATTAGGATTGCAATGTTTTTCCGGATTTAGAACCTTTTTAGGATACATTTTGCAATCTATTCCAGGTAATTTTACGACGTATTTAAAGGATTTTTGTAGGACAGTTAGGACAGGATTATAACAGAAAAATTCGACACCGCGCCCACTGTCAACAGGAAACACATACTGTCCGGAGGACTGGTAGGTCTGTGAACAGCTCAACCGA
>NW_003305462.1:0-2618 GCF_000142945.1 Phytophthora infestans T30-4 | reverse complement strand
AACCGGATGTCGCGTGCTGGAGAAAGCTTTGTCGACTGGCTGGCGTATCGCAAGGAGATCACCGCGGTTCATTTGATTGGAGAGCTGCGCGTGAAGATCTGCAACAACGCGTGGGATATGAATCGACTCTGCTTTGTGCACGTATGAGAAGAATGTGAGTCCTGTGGGATTGATCCAACAGCTACTTTCAGCATATACGACATATGAAACGAGGAAAAGACTCCACTCCATGTGTATGAAATCCTACTCAACGACAAGACGCCGTTTAAAAGCGCTGAGAAAGCACGCGACCTATACGAGAAGCATCTTCGCAATCGTGCGCTTTTCCACGGTGCCGAGGCCTAGGGTGATCGATGATAACTAGCGTTGCACAATCAAGGTACTAGCACTAGCTGAGAGTCTGATGAATGAAAACCTTTTCAGCGCTTATTGAGTTCTTGTTTATCCTTAGTGCATGTAAACCTAATCTATTATTAATACAACTACTAGTACTGCCATTGTATTGATGAAAGGTGGCCTTCTATTTACTACAGCTACTAGTACATTGTAGTAAAAAAATAAAGAGAGGTAATTTTAGTTTGCTGCAGCTGCAACGGTCTGAGTAATTCTGTTAGATTTGCTGAAAAGTAACGCAAGCCGGTTTGGCCAAGTTTGTCACGAAGGGGGCTTTGGGTACGCCGATGAGTTAGCTTTACAGGTGGCGCCTAGAGGTCGTTCTGGACATGAATAGCATTGCGCAAGCCACGTACACAACGCGGAGTACCTTCACAGTAACGGGCACGCATTCATTCGCTCTTCTGCTCTCACCTGCATTATCTTCGTTCCCCTCTTCACCGAGAATGATGAGCTGCTCTTCATCATTATTGCCATAATATTATGAGCTTTGGAAGTTTCGCGCCTGTCACCAAATGCGTACGTACAGTATGTATAAAGACTGAAAATATTCTCCGTTGTCTAAAGGCATTATAGTCTAAGGCACTTTACACTTTCGTGAACGCCGTATAGCCACTTCGATAAAGTACATGCATACAGTACCATACTTTTCAATAACGAATGCTCGGACACGGCCCTACCACTTTACCTTTTATTCTATTTTTATAATTGGCTGAAAACAAGATTCACTGTTGCTCACTGAGCAATGCTCAGCACCAAATATGATAAACTACGCCTCCTGTTGGGATGAAGTTCAGGTAGGGGTGACGACGTATCCTAAACCGAGTCCCGTAAGATACTACGTCTCACGTGCAAGGTATCGCTGCGCGTGGAGAGCGTCCAGCAAGCGACACTCAGCGTTGGGGTTTCTTGCGTTGATATCCTGTCGGTGCGTCTAGTTTTGTTGTAGAGACGAACGGAACGCTGGATGGCGGGGCCAAAGCAGTCTCCGGGGCCTGGGGAGCTGGTGCTTCGAGAGAAAATAGCAGATTGGGAAGTGAGGTCTGCTCTCTCTGTTTCTAGTACCTGTTCCCTCATCGGTCCTACACGTATTATATATAGATCTACCATTGGCGACGTCTTATATTTTTACTTGGCCAATAATAGCGAGCATATAGAGAAGGTAACTTCAACACATCCTGTGTTTGGCTAATACCGCCAGTGAACCGGAAAAATTAATAGTGCGAAACTACACATAATTGTGTTGGAGAGGACTCTGTTATCCTACAAATGCTTTCCAGTGCAGAAACGTACTCAGAGTTAGATTGTCGCATTAGATGTTAGTGTTGGGGTGGCTTCAAAGCGAAATGTTGCGAGTATCTAAGTTTTACAGGTATAATGAGATGCTGTGTATCTGTATATGGCAGGAATTGCACGCGGCCAACAAGGACGATCGGTATGGAAGACGTTGGAATCTGAGGTCACTACCGTCTACAAGGGCCAGCGCCAGCTGCCAGTTTTGGGGACGCTGCTCATCCTCCAGACGCTTGTCGATCCTTGACCACAGCACAAAGTCACCGACGTCAAACGTGGCAGCGGTACCACGGTGCGCAGCGATATCACGAAGCCGTTGTCGCTGGCGAACGTCAGCCACTTCCTTGTGGAGAGCACGAAGCGACACACGGACCTGGTCAACGAATTCCGCCACGTAGTCCAGGTTGACGATACGCTCGCTTCTCTCGGGTGTTGGTGGCACTACGATTGCGTCAAGAGATGACGACGCGGGAAGGCCCGTAAACCCTTCCACGGGGGCACATCCAGCAAGCGATTGCACACGCGTGTGGTTGAGGTTCGCCTGCACTGCAGGCAGCAAATACGGCCATTCGCTCGCGTCCAGTGCATACTTCATCAACAGGGCTCTAAAGACTTGTAACACGTCCTTGTTCAGCCTCTCAACCGGGCCATTTAGCCATGGGGAATAGACCGGGGTAAATCTTAACTCCACCTTCAATCTCGCAGCCATGTGCTTCATCATCTCATTGCGAAAATGCGTTCCTTGGTCGGAGAGCAGTGTCTCCGGGAGGCCATACCTGACATGCCACATCGTCAACGCCTCAGCAGCGGTGTATGCGGTCCGGGGTAGTACACGAAAAAAATGCTCACAAAAATGGGATAGCCCATCCTTCACTACCAGCAGTACGACGAATCGGCCAAAACCTTCACCAAGAGTCAAGAAGTCCCAATGG
>NW_003305461.1:0-2618 GCF_000142945.1 Phytophthora infestans T30-4 | reverse complement strand
TCTGCAGCTTTGGAAAGGCTGCTCATTGTGGTGTAGTGATTTCTCCGTAGTTGCGGATTATCACCCGTCGACAAAGACGTGACACCGCCCAAGATGTTCAAGCGACGAGCCCTCGGTCAGGTGATGTACGGAGACGCCAAGGTGCAAGGGACTCGACGGCGTCACTCCCGAGCTTTCAACGAGTATTGGATACGGCCATTTGTCACTGAATCCAGGCTGTCCTTATTATTAATAATGGACTGGCCGGATTCGCATTCAGCGGACCATCTACGGTACGAACCCTCAGTGGCGGTTGGGATGAGTTCGCGGAAGACTCAGCGACCATTGGAAGGCACGTTCACCGTCTGGGACAGGGCGCACGCGTTTAAAGATACTCATGCGACGGTGCAGACGACGCTTGGCATGCAAGAAGATCCATAATAGATCATTGTTCACTTGATATTTGTATACTTGATTAGGACTTCTTATTAGGAATAGACCCGAAAGGGTAAGCTTAAATACAGAACAGAATTTCCACTCAAGCACACAGAGCGACGTCCGGCTTCAAGGTAAGCGTCAGGTCAAGCTTGTTTGAGTGTGTTATGCCTGTCGGTGAACTCGAAGCTCTGTAGCGAGGGTTCATCCGGCAAGGCCAAGAGACTTTGTGTATTGGCCGATTATTATCGGGAGGTTTTACGTGACGGCTTATTGTTGCCTATTTGCACGACTGGGAGTGCTTGAATTGCCTCCCTTTTATTTCTTCCAGCCGAGTGTTGAACACTCGGTGATCTCGTAAAAGGCTTACCCGTGCCTGGTACCCTTCCGCTGTTGGGACCACGAGGATTCAAAACACCTGCTAGCTTTGCTCGTGCTAGTAGCGTGCTCTTATTTTACTGGTTGGCCTATATAAGTAGTTTACAAGGTCCAGTTTGTCCCGGTGCAAGGGCAGAACTGGGGTCTTCAGGTCCGCCCGAACGATCGTTTACTATCCTAGTAGACGTATTGTTGTGGGAACATCCTAACTACATCTGTAGCTAGAGTTCACGTGGGATTTCCAACACCACAACTGGTGCCGCGACCCGGGAACAGATTGTGACCATTGTGAACTGTTTGTATGGCCTTCCAGTTTACGAGCTACCAAGAGAAGAAGAACAAGAAAAAGACAAGAAACATGGCGAAAGGACAACCGACGGTACCAGTTACGCCTGCCAAGTCTGGCGGGGCTCGCAACGAGAGTTCAAGCCCGGCTGCGCGCTTTGCAGCCGCCACCGAGCTTTCAGTGAGCTTCGACGACGAAGCGGACATCGGTCCTGACGCCCACGATTATGAAGATTACGAAGATAAGACGCCGGCTCCAGAGCCAGGCGCAGCGACGCCGGAGACGGCCACGCTATCATCGGGGCTGAGCGGGGCGACCAAGTCCCTTTCGAGGAACCTCGCCGACGAGCTCGATGATGTTGCGGGACCGGAACCGGCCTATGATGGTTATGACGATGGGACCGAGGGTTTTAAACCTTCGGTGGCGAGTGCAAAGCATAAAGCACTGCTGATAGCACCTCGCCCACCTATCAACGTGATACACCAGCCGCCAAGCGCGTTTTCGACCGCGTACAAGCGCTGATGCAGAATGATGAGTGGATGCAGCTGTTCAAGCCCATCCCCAAGAAAAAGGCCGACTGGCCTGCGCTTGCGCAGGAACTTCAATACCCAGTCAACTCGGTTTCGACTAGCCAAGTTGCCCAGGATTCATTTTCGCTACTGTTGTCGCTGGGGTTCGAGAACGAGACGTACCCATCGACGATGTCGCTTCAGGATTGGAGTCCACATGAAGCCGGAGCTGCTCTCCAGAAATGGAAGAAGAAGCTTCGGAAGGAGTTTGGCGCCGTTGGCATCAATGCCGGAAAGCAACCTGTGAGGCGACCGATGATTCAAGATGAAGATCCGTCCAAGATTCCATTGCCGCCGACGCCCCAACGACTCGTTCGTACTCCTCCGACCAAGCGTGGAGCTGAGCGTGGTGCCTTTGGCACTACCGAAGCTTCACCGTACTTTCAAGACTCGCACATGGTTACGCCACGTTCGGAGAGCCGTATGCAACGTATTTACGCAAGTAACGAGGGTTCGTTCGGTCGCCGAGGCGGTGCGCGAGCTCCCAAAGGTGGTGCCGGACGTCGTCAAGTCGACAGCGATGATTCGTCCAGTGACGATGACATTTTGGTGCGTACATTCGACGAGGAAGATCCTCAACTCGAGTTGATGCGTCAGATGAATGAGCTAGCGACGCTGAACGACGTGGACCCAACACCGAGGATTGAAATGGCTTCGTACCGACCGCTGGATCGCATCACGCCGTTCTCAGGCTCTCGCAACAAGAGCGAGAACTGTATGCAGTGGCTCCGTGGGTTCGTCTATGAAATGACTGGAACCCACACAGATGCCGATAAATGGTGCATTCCATTTGAGCTAAGTCTCCGGGACGGAGCCATTTATTGGTTCCGTCAACTTCCGAAGAAGACGCAGCGCAAGTGGAGGCTGCTGAGCGACGCGTTCATCCGCTACTACTTCTCGCAGTTCACGCAGCCTCAACACGTACTCCGCCAAGCGGGAACGTAACGAACATCTGTGCGACTACATAAAGT
>NW_003305460.1:0-2617 GCF_000142945.1 Phytophthora infestans T30-4 | reverse complement strand
CAATCTCCAGTGTCCAAGGCGAGAGTAAAGCTGCCCACTGTCCCAAACGTCCTTGTAACCCGGCCAACTTGAACAGCCAGGCTAGCGTAGAGTGTCGAGTCAGGATCCGGATGGATCTTTCCACTAGCAGGTTGTAATTCAGATCCAACACGCGCAGGAGCGCGAATATCTCTTTTTCCACCGCTCCGTAGTTCAGCTCATTCGGCTTCAGTGTCCGGCTGACGAAGGTGACTGGATGACAGATCCCCTCATGTTCTTGTACCAGAGCTGCTGAGATTGCCCAGTCACTGGCATAAACTATCACCGTAGGTTGACGTTCCGGATCGAAATGACGGAGGATAGGCGTGGTCGCGATCCTGTTCCTCAGTTCCACGAATGCGTGTTGAGCTCGGATTCCACCGAGAATCTGCCTTTTCCATGTTTCCGATTCGTCGTCTCTATCCAGACTGGATCCTCTCTCCGTTGGTCCCGGGGTGGATCCAGCTCCTGTGTTAGGTCCACTTCTGACGTCGTACCACTTGGATCCCTTCGTGGATCCGACATCTCCCGGGCCAGAGCTTGTTGGATTTTGATCCGAACAGCTGGAGTGGTCATCGCAGCAAAATCTACCTCTCTCAAATCATACAATACCGCGGCAAACAGGGCGTAATCCTCGATGAACTGACTGTAGTAGTTCAAACTGCCCAAGAAGGAATGCATCGCCCGTAACGACTGTGGGAAGGACAAATCGGCTAACGAAGACAGGTCCTTAGGATTCGCCTCCAATCCCTCCTTGGAAACTCGATGGCCTAAGTAATCCACCTTGCGCATCCCTCAATAGCTCTTTACCACACTGATAGAGAGATTCCACTTAGTACACGCCTCCAGTAGGGATGTCACTCTTTCGCACAACTGATCCCACGATTTCGCCGGGATTAGAATGTCGTCGATGTAAGATCTGCGTCCTAACACAGACGGGGTCCCAGAATCCCTGGCTCTCCTGCCTCAAATAGATCTACTTCGGTATGATCTTCCCCGGATCCACCCCTTTGGGGTTCCGGTATTCGGGTGAATCCATAGAGAGCGTTATCGATTAGACGTTGGTAGATCTGGGGTGCGTTCTTCAATCCAAACGGTATCCGGTTCCACTCGAACAGTCCAAACGATGTGATGAATGCGGATATCGCGCGAGCTCGATCCGTCATAGTAACTACCCAAAAACCGCTGGCCATGTCTAGAGAGCAGTACCAGAGTACTTTATCCAAATCTTCCAACAGCTCATTGATTAGAGGCATCGGATACACCATTAATCGAGTCAGGCCGTTAGCTAGCCGGTAATCAATGCACAGACGTATATCCACCCCGTTCTTCGTGATGATGATTACCACCGGAGATGCCCACGGGGATGTTGAGAAACTGATGACCTTGGCTTGCAGCAGGCCCTTAATCAGATCTGATAGTTTTTCTCGGAACTGAGGTGCCACCTTCCGCACCCTTTGAGCGATCGGTTTCGCGTCGCCGACATCGATGTCACATTTGACTCCGCGGGCAGCGGGCGGCAATGCATTACCTTTACCAATTAGCAGATGTCGGCTTTCCCAGATTTTCTGACGTAACCGATCCACTTCCGCGGGCTCGTTTGCCCCTGGATCCACTTGGATATCGTCAATCGTGACATCCTCTGTGGTCAGTGGTACCTCCGGGATTACCGCCAGGCCATCCCCGAGATCCTCGGCGTGTAGATCCCCGCCTTCATGGTAACAGACTTGTTCATCTTCCGTCTTCGTCGGATCCACCATTGGATCCAAGCACCGCAACCCGCTTTCACCTGGCCGTCCTTCTGTCTTCGGGGGATCAGGTACCCTGGCATCAGAGAAGCCACCAGTTGGATCTAGTCGGTCCTCTAGCGAGTTTAGACGCGACGGTTCTGGTTTGACTAGTGTTGCTATTCTCGATAAGGATCCAGGCACTTTGCCCCATGAAAAGCTAGGATCCACTCAGGGGTCAGCGGGATCTGGCGGTCCGGCTTCAGCCTTCTGCGATCCTTCATCCACCGACCCTGCGTTATCTAGGGGCCGACTCTGGGGATCATCCCTGATCTTGGATCCAACCTCCATCGCTTGGACCTCCATCCGACGATCCCTCTGCAGGATCTCTCGCGGAGTTGGTTATGAAGGCCGATCCACCAAGGGCCCAGTTGGCCCGCCGGGAGCTCCGCCTCTCCGAGAGACTCGATCTCGGTAGTCGCCTCGTACGCCAGATTCTGTCATTCTTTGTAACGACGGGATCCCACTGACACATATCTCAGGTTTGAGCGATCGGTTTCGCGTCGTCGACATCGATGTCACATTTGACTCCCGCGGGCAGCGGGCGGCAATGCATTACCTTTACCATTTAGCAGGATGTCGGCTTTTCCCAGATTTTCTGACGTAAGCGGATCCACTTCCCGCGGGCTCGGTTGCCCCCTGGATCCACTTTGGATATCCGTCAATCGTGGACATCCCTCTGTGGTCCAGTGGTAACTCCGGGAATACCGCCCAGGCCCATCTCTCGAGATCCCCGGGGGTGTAAATCTCCGCCCTTCCTGGTAACAGACTTGTTTCCTCCTTCCGTCTACGTCGGAATCCACCCATTGGGA
>NW_003305459.1:0-2617 GCF_000142945.1 Phytophthora infestans T30-4 | reverse complement strand
CGCAGCACTTCCTCAAGCTCGTCTGCGTCGGGAAGTCGTAGCAGGGTCAGCCTGTCGGCCAGATCCACGTCTCCCACCGTCTCGATGAAATGATCCACGTGTTCCCGCAGTACCTTGGATCCCCCATCCTTGATCTTCAACTTGGCCCGTAGACCGGCCACATTTAGTCGATGTAGGTATTCTAGCGGGGATTCATCCGATCTGCGGCGAGCGTGGTAGTATTGTCGTGCCACCGACACTCCCAATCCACAGTACTGGGTCTGGAAACTGCGCAGCAAATCTGGCCATTTGTTCCTGGTGGATCTGCCCAGCTGCCGATACCAGTTCCTGGCTGGCCCCGCTAGCAGATCCGCAAAGGTCAAACACTTCTCAGCATCCGACGCTTGATCTCTCATGAGGGCCGACTTGACTTTGCTGATCCATGTTCTCGCTCGGTCCTCATCTTGATCCTTGCCCGTGAACTCCTTCAGATCCGATATGGCTGAGATCCGTACCCTCTGGATCATGGACGATCCACCTGCCCCGGCTGTGGCTGTTGCTACCACCGCCGACGAAGTGGATGGGCCATCCAGATCATCTGGGTCGAACTCATCATGGGAGTTGTCTCCCTCCACGGACTCCATCTCCACGTCTCGTGCTCCATGTTCGTGGAGCACTTGCACTTGTGGCCCGGGCGCTCTCATACCCTGTTCGGCCAGGAAACGACTCATCGCAGCTTCGAAGTGTCGTTGCAGGGTGCCCGAGGAAGTGTCGGAAGAGCCTGTGGCCGTCTGGTTCACTGGCGAGACCGGATCCGTGAGGCGATTACCTTGAGCCCGATCTGACGATAATCCCACTGGCTTCTTGCCGGATCTGGCTCGATCGTGGCTGGATTGTGTCAGATCACGCGTAGGGCCTACTGGATCCCGAGCCTTCGCGCTCACAGGGACTTCCTGTCCTCGGCTCCTCGCCCGCGCTTCCAGCATGGATGCCCCAGAGGGTCCTAAAGTCATGCGTCGTGGTTCGGACGACGTGTCTGACTCATCCTCAGCGGCGGATTCGTAGTTCGAGGATGCAGCTTGGCTGACCCTCGGCGACGACACCGGATCCATAGTGCGCGACCTTTCTCCGGTGATGGACTTAACTCTGGCAAAGAGGTCCCGCGTCGCGGATACTATGAGATCCAGGTCTAGCTCGAAGATATCCTCTGCGTCGAACACACCAGCTACGATGCCTGACTCCGTAAGCAAACGTAATAGATCCTTGACTGCCACCAACTTGTTCGCCGTTTTCGTTGGTGCTCTCACCGGTTCCCTTGGATCTTCGATCTCTCGTGGATTCAGGATCTGCATGACAGGATCTTGATGCAGGAAGTCGCGTAAAGCTTGGTGGCGATACAAAAACTCGAGATCCTTGTCTGACCAGCCTGAACTGGATCCAGCTTGGTCTTCTTCCGACTCTGGAGCTTGCATCTTCTTCCGCGTAGTCTCACTCGTTTTCGTCTTCTTTCTCGTTTCTTCGACTAGCGGGGTTGGGTTTAGGTACAGTGTTGGCTTAACCGGTGAATCTGCAAATGCATACCGTTTCGCCTTCACTTTTCCTTGTTTTGTTAGCGAATCTTGACTTGCGTCAAGATCCGCAGGGGTCCCCGAGGGGACCTGGGGAGGATAGAGAGGTTTTTCTACTAGATCCGGATCCGGATCCACCTCTCTTCCGTCGACAGAGTTCCTCCCAAAACTCCATCGATTCGCGGATCTGGTTTCATTCAGCAGCGTCTTCGTCGATCCGACTTCCGACGACGCCTCTTCCCCTGGCTCAATCTTCACTTGAGCATCTTCTTGGGACTCACGGTGAAATCCCGAGTCACCAAACGATCCGGGCACGCGCACCATTGTGGTGTAGCGGGATCAGCAAAATCTGCGAGATTGCCAGATCCAACTTACCAACTGCGCCCAGACACCGACTAACGGAGGGGGTCCCCGATGATCCGTGTTCTGCTGAACTTTCCTCACCTTGTGTACCCGTCGGTAAGGCGGGATCTTGCTCTCTCGGTAACTTCCGAAGAGCTCAAGTGGTGAAGCTTGAGTGTCTTGGCGAGACGTGGGGATGGGGTGGAGCAGCAGTGGAAAATCTTCACTCTGCGTCCGTGGATGGTTCCGAATCCTAAGCGAATATTCGAGCTTATGGATCCGGGGCCTAGATCGTGGATCTGGCCGTAGGGTTGTCTTACGGGTGTGTTCCCTTGCCTTTGTAGTTCCTTTGCGTCGTACTTGCCGCCTCCTGTGACGGGATCTTGAAAGTTGAGAGCCTCTAGGGTGTAACCGACCAAGTAGTAAATTCGGTTAACCTGTCGGATCTGCACAAGTAAAGGAAAAGCTCACTAGGCTGTAGGATCTGGCCAATGTATGATCCAGTTATCACTACCAACACTAGATTCGCAATTCCCAACCTTCTTCGAGCTCGTACGGCCAATGTAGTTCCGGTTCTTTGAGGGCAATGAAAGGCATCTTTGCCGTGAATACTTGTGCCAATTGGAGGGCCTGTATTGAAAATTAAGCCCTATACCTGCCCTGGAAATTTCCTAACCTTCTAATGTTCTTCCATTTGCTAATTCCCTTTATCCAGGGTTCGGGTTGGA
>NW_003305458.1:0-2616 GCF_000142945.1 Phytophthora infestans T30-4 | reverse complement strand
CGCTTTTGTTTACGTCGTCTTAACAAAAATTCCCGTTAATCTACAGCAGATTGACGGGAATTGATTACTGCTGACAGTTACAGACTACTCGTTTAACATCTATTTATAGCTGGAAAAGTAACCGCCGCGCCAGCAGCTAGTCAGTATCTTTCAGTTTTGTTAGAACTCAGCAGTCACCCATAAAGTAATTTACATAAATTACCCGTTCTAAGTGCGAGAAGTTATTTTACTAAGTGCGAATAGTGCCTAAGTTCGTATTTTATGGACTAAGTGCGGTATTTTATCATTAAGTTCGCGTTAGAGGACCCCCCAAAATGAACATTTTCTTGCGTCTTGGGAAGAGTATTGTAGAGTGCCCCGTAAAACTTTGTGAGTACGAACGAGTCGTTGGGGCGTCGGCGGCAATGGAATCTTGGACGGATCTTCATCTTGAATCATCGGTCGACTCACAGGTTGCTTTCCGGCATTGATGCCAACAGCGCCAAACGCCTTCCGAAGCTTCTTCTTCCATTTCTGGAGAGCAGCTCCGGCTTCATGTGGACTCCAATCCTGGAGCGAAATGGTCGATGGGTACGTCTCGTTCTCGAACCCCAGCGACAACAGTAGCGAAACTGAATCCTCGGCAACTTGGCTAGTCGAAACCGAGTTGACTGGGTATTGAAGTTCCTGCGCAAGCGCAGGCCAGTCGGCCTTTTTCTTGGGGATGGGCTTGAACAGCTGCATCCACTCATCATTCTGCATCAGCGCTTGTACGCGGTCGAAAACGCGCTTGGCGGCTGGTGTATCACCGTAGATAGGTGGGCGAGGTGCCTTCAGCAGTGCTGAATGCTTTGCACTTGCCACCGAAGGTTTAGAACCCTCGGTCCCATCGTCATAATCATCGTAGGCTGGTTCTGGTCCCGCAACTTCATCGAGCTCGTCGGCGAGGTTCCTCGAAAGGGACCTGGTCGCCCCGCTCATCCCCGATGATAGCGTGGCCGTCTCCGGCGTCGCTGCGCCTGGCTCTGGAGCCGGCGTATTGTCTTCGTAATCTTCATAATCGTGGGCGTCAGGACCGATGTCCGCTTCGTCGTCGAAGCTCACTGAAAGCTCGGTGGCGGCTGCAAAGCGCGCAGCCGGGCTTGAACTCTCGCTGCGAGCCCCGCCAGACTTGGCAGGCGTAACTGGTACCGTCGGTTGTCCTTTCGCCATGTTACTTGTCTTTTTCTTGTTCTTCTTCTCTTGGTAGCTCGTAAACTGGAAGGCCATACAAACAGTTCACAATGGTCACAATCTGTTCCCGGGTCGCGGCACCAGTTGTGGACTTCGGAAATCCCACGTGAACTCTAGCTACAGATGTAGTTAGGATGTTCCCACAACAATACGTCTACTAGGATAGTAAACGATCGTTCGGGCGGACCTGAAGACCCCAGTTCTGCCCTTGCACCGGGACAAACTGGACCTTGTAAACTACTTACATAGGCCAACCAGTAAAATAAGAACACGCTACTAGCACGAGCAAAGCTAGCAGGTGTTTTGAATCCTCGTGGTCCCAACAGCGGAAGGGTACCAGGCACGGGTAAGCCTTTTACGAGATCACCGAGTGTTCAACACTCGGCTGGAAGAAATAAAAGGGAGGCAATTCAAGCACTCCCAGTCGTGCAAATAGGCAACAATAAGCCGTCACGTAAAACCTCCCGATAATAATCGGCCAATACACAAAGTCTCTTGGCCTTGCCGGATGAACCCTCGCTACAGAGCTTCGAGTTCACCGACAGGCATAACACACTCAAACAAGCTTGACCTGACGCTTACCTTGAAGCCGGACGTCGCTCTGTGTGCTTGAGTGGAAATTCTGTTCTGTATTTAAGCTTACCCTTTCGGGTCTATTCCTAATAAGAGTCCTAATCAAGTATACAAATATCAAGTGAACAATGATCCGTTATGGATCTTCTTGCATGCCAAGCGTCGTCTGCACTGTCGCATGAGCATCTTTAACGGTCCGCGCCCTGTCCCAGACGGTGAACGTGTCTTCCAAAGGTCGCTGAGTATTCCGCGAACTCATCCCAACCGCCACTGAGGGTTCGTACCGTAGATGGTCCGCTGAAAGCGAATCCGGCTAGTCCATTATTAATAATAAGGACAGCCTGGATTTAGTGACATACGTATCCAATACTCGTTGGAAGCTCGGGAGTGACGCCGTCGAGTCCCTTGTACCTTGGCGTCTCCGTACATCACCTGACCGAGGGTTCGTCGCTTGAACATCTTGGGCGGTGTCACGTCTTTGTCGACGGGTGATAATCCGCAACTACGGAGAAATCACTACACCACAACTGCCCCTGTCGCAATGGAAGCCACGGTACTGGTGCCCGTTGTGACATTTCTTTATTCTTCAATTCACCATCTCGCCACCGTATGTCCAAGCGTCTGAATCGAGCCGTGTCCGACGCGTTTCAGCGTCTCAATCCTCGTAGACGTCGCGAACGTGAACAGCTGGAGGTACGTCAGCTGATCCTTCTCTTGAATCATCGGCACCTTGCTCATCACCTCGCATTACTCGACTTGTTTCTCAGGAGGGCAAGGCCGAGGGTTCGAACGTGCCCTCAGTCTGCTTCACTTCCTCCGACCCTTCTCAAA
>NW_003305457.1:0-2616 GCF_000142945.1 Phytophthora infestans T30-4 | reverse complement strand
GGCTTGGGTGCCTGCTCCGACGCCCTCGTCGACGAGTGTGACCGGCCCTCGCTTCGAGGAGCTGGGTCAAGGGGGGTCTGCGAGTCAGCAACCCCCTGCGGGTCAAAGTACCGCTTAAGACGTCCAACATAGAACGTCGGGTGCGTCGTCATTGACTTTGGCAGGTCGATGGTGTACGACGCACCATGTCTGGACAGGACTGCAAATAGTCCGATGAAGCGGTGCTTCAGCTTGTTGCTGCCGACAGAGCTAACAGTGTCTAGAGGTAGGTTCCTCGTGTCTAGTAACACTAAGTCACCAATCTCAATATACTTAAGTTTCCTCTTCCTTGTTTGTCCGAGTACTCCTTTTGTTTATCTTGGGCCGCTGCCATGGCATCGCGGACCCTGCTGACAATGTTCAGCTTGGTATCCATAAAGGATTCCACCTGTTTCCTCAGCGAATATGGCCTCACATCCGAGACCTGGGAGGAAAGGGCTTTCCGAGCCTCTCCCCCACTTAGAATAGAGGAGTCAGTGTCTTTTCAAAGAGTGAGAGGCACTCTGGGGTGGCGGAAGCCGTTCAAGTAGAACGGCGTGAGCCCCGTGGACGCGTGCACCGCGTTGTTGAGCGCAAACTCAACAACTGGGAGCTGCGTCGACCACGTACGTGGTGCTGCCGCGCACACACTGCGCAGAGTGTCCTCGAGCACTCGATTGACGCGCTCTGTTTGGCCGTCGGTCTTCGGATGGTCCGCAGTGGACATCTGCAGACGAGTTCACCAATCTCAAATATACTTAAGTTTCCTCTTCTTTGTTTGTCCGAGTACTCCTTTTGTTTATCTTAGACCGCTGCCATGGCATCGCGGACCCTGCTGACAATGTTCAGCTTGGTATCCATAAAGGATTCCACCTGTTTCCTCAGCGAATATGGCCTCACATCCGAGACCTGGGAGGAAAGGGCTTTCCGAGCCTCTCCCCCACTTAGAATAGAGGAGTCAGTGTCTTTTCAAAGAGTGAGAGGCACTCTGGGGTGGCGGAAGCCGTTCAAGTAGAACGGCGTGAACCCCTTGGACGCGTGCACCGCGTTGTTGAGCGCAAACTCAACAACTGGGAGCTGCGTCGACCACGTACGTGGTGCTGCCGCGCACACACTGCGCAGAGTGTCCTCGAGCACTCGATTGACGCGCTCTGTTTGGCCGTCGGTCTTCGGATGGTCCGCAGTGGACATCTGCAGACGAGTTCACCAATCTCAAATATACTTAAGTTTCCTCTTCCTTGTTTGTCCGAGTACTCCTTTTGTTTATCTTGGGCCGCTGCCATGGCATCGCGGACCCTGCTGACAATGTTCAGCTTGGTATCCATAAAGGATTCCACCTGTTTCCTCAGCGAATATGGCCTCACATCCGAGACCTGGGAGGAAAGGGCTTTCCGAGCCTCTCCCCCACTTAGAATAGAGGAGTCAGTGTCTTTTCAAAGAGTGAGAGGCACTCTGGGGTGGCGGAAGCCGTTCAAGTAGAACGGCGTGAGCCCCGTGGACGCGTGCACCGCGTTGTTGAGCGCAAACTCAACAACTGGGAGCTGCGTCGACCACGTACGTGGTGCTGCCGCGCACACACTGCGCAGAGTGTCCTCGAGCACCCGATTGACGCGCTCTGTTTGTTCGTCGGTCTGCGTATGGTCCGCAGTGGACATCCGCAGACGAGTTCCCAGTAAAGGGAACAGCGTTTTCCAAAACGCGGCAGTGAACCGCGGGTCTCGGTCCGAGACAATCGTCTCCGGGAGACCGTGATAGCGGAACACGCCATCGACAAACAACCTTGCGGTTTGTTCGCCCGTCACAGTGACGGGAACTGGAGCAAGATGGACCATCTTGCTCAGCCGACACACGAACACCAAAATTCCGGTGTTGCCGTGTCCGTCGGCGGGAAGCCCAAAGATGAAGTCAAGGCTCATCGACTTCCAACAATCAGCCGGTACGGGCAGGCTCTGTAGTGGAGCCGACGAGTGCCCTGCGGGTTTGACCCGCTGACATGTTTCACATGGCTTGATGTACCGGGCAACCCACTTGTACATGTGGGTCCACCAGAAGGACTGAAAGACCGACAGAAAGGTCTTCTCGCGGCCCAAGTGGCCGCTGGAGGGCGCGTCATGCGCCTCCGCGAGGATGTCGAACTTCAGATCCTCGTCGTTGGGTACGACCACCCGTGGAGGATCAGTGGGCTCCACCCGATAATAGAGGAGGCTCTCCTTCAACTCATATCGGTGGAGCCGTGAGCGCTGTCGCGACGAGAGCCAGTCGGACTTCGCGCTCGTTCCGGCCTTAAGGAACTTGACGATAGGCGCGACAGCCTCATCGTCCCGATACGCCATGCGTATCCGATCATATAGATCCGTTGTCACCCGCGTGATGTGGGCCAACGCATAGTCAAGACGCCGAGAGAGGGCGTCCGCAAGCATGTTGAGCTTGCCCGGCTTGTATTCGACGCGGAAGTTGTATTCCGCGAAGAAGGACAGCCACCTCGCCATCCTTTGGGAGAGGTGAGGCGAGTTAGTCGCCGTCCTCAAGGACGCGTGGCTGTGTAGATCACAAAGGGTCTAGCGCCCAGAAGGTGAGCACGGAACTTCACAAGGGCGA
>NW_003305456.1:0-2616 GCF_000142945.1 Phytophthora infestans T30-4 | reverse complement strand
ACTGTTCGCGCGGAAGAGGCCATTGCCTCGTGACATCGATCTTTGTGCCAGGCACGAGATCAATCTCATGCCGTACATCTCGATCTGGTGGGAGTTGGGTCGGTGGGTGTTTGTTCACCACGTCCGCATACTCCGTCACCAAAGGATACACCGGGTCCTTGAATTCTTAAGGATCTCAGAGCCCAAGCGCGTCTGACGCTGCTTATTCATGTCTTCCAGGACGTCTTCGTCCAAGATAGAGGATGTGTTCAACTCCTCCCGAGTGGTCTCAGGTCTTATGAGCACCATCTCGGCAACCTTTCCAGCCTTGAGGTTGGCCAGGAAAGGGTCGACCGTCACTTCCTCGAGGTTCAGTATTTCTGCAGCCTCTGGCAACGGCTCCAAGTGGACACCAGATGCCTGGACGGGTAAACCGGTCTCACCATCGAAGATGTGATAACACTCCTCCACCGGCCGTGTCGGAGGAGCCCGGGCCCTGGACTCCGAGTCGCTTGAAGAGACGTTGATCTGGACGAGGTTCAGATCCGACTTTCGGCGGCGGTGGCGTCGTCGACGACGGCGACCGTGACGTGGAGCTTTGTTACCAACGTCTGGGTGTAACGGGCCTAGAGTGTCCGTTACTAGCTTACACGTAAAAATGAGGAAGCGTGCAAGTTCCGCGATAGTGAAACCAAGTGCTTAGTCTGAAGGAAAATCAACTCTGTTTTTATTTAGGTCCAGGGCAGCTTGCCCTGACCACTCAAATACACGTCAAACCCTTATTGGCTGATAATGAGTCTGGCTCCCCATATATCAACCAATAGGATGACGGCAGTTCAGCACACGCTAGCCGTGTGCTGCTGCACCTACTTTTGTAATATAAATCTACCTACTTATGTAATGGCGTGGCCCACTACAGCTTGCGAGGCTCGAGTCCGTAACGTCGCCAGCGGGAGTGTAAGAGCGCTGGGTAGTGCGACCAAAGCCGGACGTGAGGCAGTCGAACTCGGCTGAGAGAGAATCGATACGACCGGGAGCCTACTCGGCGAAGGGGCAGCCGGAATGGATTGAGCCGGAGCTGGATCAGGAGTCGACGGAAGCTGCCGATGCTTGTGGTGTCGGTGCGTCTTGTGATGCTTCTTGTGCTTCTTGTGCTTCTTGGATCGCTTCGACCGATGACCGGTAGGACTCGACGAGGCACGACGTCTGCGATGCTGCTGCTTCCCCGAAGCCGGCGCAGAGGAAGAACTTGTCCCGTCACCAGAATCCTTCGATGAAGGCCGCGAGGAGTGGCGATCACTCGGCGGCAAATCCTCATCACTCATCTTGTCGTCAGAGCCGAAGATTGCCGCATGAAAGCTTCTCGCTTGGGCAGAACGACGAGCATCTGCGGTCGCTGAGTCGGAACCTGAAGGACTGCCAGCCGAGTTCTCTGATAAGGAAATGGGATCCAAGAGCGACCCAGTGGCAGGATTTGTCGAGCCGGTGGACGGTACGGAACCATCACCAGGCCCTAACACCTCGTCGTCAGACGCGTTGAGGTCCTCAAGCAGCTGAGCAGTCACAGTGCGGGCGGTCGCAGGCACGACGTCTGCGATGCTGCTGCTTCCTCGAAGCCGGCGCAGAGGAAGAACTTGTCCCGTCACCAGAATCCTTCGATGTAGGCCGCGAGGAGTGGTGATCACTCGGCGGCAAATACTCATCACTCATCTCGTTATCAGAGCCGAAGATTGCCGCATGAAAGCTTCTCGCTTGGGCAGAACGACGAGCATCTGCGGTCGCTGAGTCGGAACCTGAAGGACTGCCAGCCGAGTTCTCTGATAAGGAAATGGGATCCAAGAGCGACCCAGTGGCAGGATTTGTCGAGCCGGTGGACGGTACGGAACCATCACCAGGCCCTAACACCTCGTCGTCAGACGCGTCGAGGTCCTCAAGCAGCTGAGCAGTCACAGTGCGGGCGGTCGCAGCAGCTCTCCGGATAGGGCGCCCAGATGGGGACGTCAACACGGCCGTGGTCACAGGGAGAGACGGTCTGAGGACACTCACGGCCGGAGTCACTAGGTCAGTCGGCGTGGTGGATACGCTCAGACCCCGAGATAACGACTGGGAGCGCCCAACCACCGTTAGCACGACGCTGAGTGGTGCACTCGACTGGGGTAACCCAGCGGAGATGGGCGAAGTCGAGCCTGGGGCACAAACGCTCGTAGCCGGGACAGGCAGCGAAGCCACGACATCGGATGAAGATATCGGCAGTGGGCGAGTAGCCGCGACTGACGAAGTCACCGGAGGACCGGAGGACGAAGAACCCGCCGAAGTCGTCGAAGCAACTGCAGGAACGGGGTCGGCAGGCAGCTCAGGCAACTCAAACTCGAATTCAGCTTCGCTCGAAGCATCATCGTCGTCTTCAGAGCGAGCAGAGACAGCGGGCTGAGTAGCAGAACTCAGCTGAAGGTGACGAACCTTCTGACGTGCAGTCCGTCGACGGGACGTTGCAAAATCGTAACTTCTTCAATAGGAGCTACTAGCTTGAAGAGCAATCGAGTGCAACCGGCCTCTGAGACCGTCAAAGCCATTGTTCCAAGAAAGTTGACAAGGATACGTTTAAGTGCCAATACGTAACGGTGATTCGAACCCGCG
>NW_003305455.1:0-2615 GCF_000142945.1 Phytophthora infestans T30-4 | reverse complement strand
CATCGGCTAGAACGACATCATGGGGTCTTGACATCCGATTGGCGTCCTTGTAAGGCTTCAAAGATCCGGTGTTGAAGACTGGATGAAGTTTGTTTCCGGCTTGGATGTTGAGCTCGTACGCGTGATTATGGATCATCTTCACCACCGTATAGGGACCTATCCACTTCGGACCAAGCTTGCTTGAGTTGGGTAACCCTGTATGTTTCCGATCCAAGTGTTTCGTACTCAAGTACACTCGGTCGCCAACTTCGAAGACTTGCTCCTTCCGGTTTTGGTCGTACACATCGCGCATTCGCTCTTGTGCTTCCGCCAGTGCTTCCAGACACCGCCGAAGAAGAGCTGCTTGTCGCTCGTTGAACTCAGCACCACGTCGACTTGTGGGGACCTTGCCACGATTCTCCGCCGCAAGTTGAAGCGGGTTTAGTGGGACGTATCCGAGATCAGCTTCGAAGGGCGCCATCTTGATACTACTGTTCACGGTTGAATTCACTGCGAACTCAGCGTTGACAAGATGGATATCATAGTCCTCTTGAACAGGGCCCACGAAGCACCGCAAATATTCCTCAAGTGTCCTGTTCATCCGCTCCGTCTGGCCGTCTCCTTGAGCTCGATGTGCTACGGTCATCTTGAGCGTTGTTCCGATTGATTTGAAAACGTGCTGCCAAAACGTCGAAACAAACTTCCTGTCTCTGTCGGACACGATGCTTGTTGGCATTCCATGAAAGTTTCCAGATATGGTCGATGAAGAGCCGGGCAAACGCCTTCGGCGTCTACCTTCTTCGTAGTCGGTACAAAGTGACATCGCTTTGTTAGTCGGTCGACGACGACCCAGATGGAATCTACTTCTCGTTTTGTTCGTGGTAAGTCAGTGATGAAGTCCATCGAAATCGATCTCCACCGTTCGTCGGGAACACGTAATGGTCCCAGCAGTCCCGGTGGCTTCGTTAGCCTCGGTTTGTTCCGTCTACACGGCTCACAGTCGGCAATGTACGATTGGATTGACTTCGACATCTTGGTCCAGTACCACCTCCTAGCCAGTGTCAGGTACGTCCGCTCCGATCCCGGATGTCCCCCGTAGTTGGAGTCGTGACACTCACTGATGACCACCTGCCTCAACTTCACATCGTTGGGCACTCCGATACGTGGACTATCGTCGGATGGAGTCTGGTACCACAGCAAACCGTTGTCTTCCGAATAGCAGCGATACTGTTTCTTCTGTTGTCGCCTGGCTTTCGCCTGCTGGCTATCTGCACGCCGCTGGATTGATGTAAAAATCGCGTTTGCTTCTCGATCTCTCTTGTACGCTTTTTTATCTTGGCTATCAACTCGCTGTCAGTGGTCACCTCGCTGACTGCTAAACTGAAGGACGCATCATTGAAGCTGGTCACACTCAAGTCATGAAAGTACTTCGTCTCCGGTTGCAAGTCTGGTCTTCGGCTAAGCGCGTCTGCGATTCCGTTCTTCGCACCTGAAAGGTATGAGAACGTTGGCTGATACTCCGCGAGGATATCGTACCAGCGCGCGAGACGACGGCTCGCCATCTTTTGAGTAAAGAGACCTTCAAGACTCTTGTGATCCGTTTCCACGATTGGTGGCTTGTCCAAGCAGTAAATACGGAAAGCTGCCAGCGCGTGAACAATTACCAGAAGTTCTTGCTGCTGCGTCGGGTAATTGAGTTCCGCTGATTTCATCTTTCTACTGGTGTAAGCAATGGGTAGCTCAACACCATCGACAACCTGGAACAGGACTCCCCCGACTGCAAACTTGCTAGCATCCGTACGGCCAATGAGTATCACATAACACCTGGATTTCAGTATTTATAGCGTTTTAATCCTCATTCAAGTACTGTTATATGTTGAGTAACAGCGTAGGTATAACGAAGGTACCACAAGCTGCAGAGTCCCAAAAACATTATCACGACAGTAAAGGCCTCAGCCGCAACCTGCACTAAACCGATCTGCCAAGTTGAGCAATGGCTACTATAAGCTGTTAGCGGACTAGATCTTTTCTTAAATTTGCACTCGAAAACCATCTCACTTCGATCAAAGTGCATGTGTAGATTGTCGTTACAGCAGCGATTTATGTTTTCATGAGTACTAGGGCAGCTCGAAAGTAAGATCTATTCTAGGTGTACTGCTACTACCCGGGTTTAGTGAGCTTCATGTCAGCGAAATGGCAATATCAACACGAAAGGACACCTCTTTTTTTTCCTTATCTGATAGTATGCAAATGCTGGACAAATACCGGTTTTGGCCGGTTTAAATTAACTTATTGTAGTAAGCAAATACTGGACAAATACCGGTTTGGACCGGTCTAAATTAACTTACCGTATTGTTGCCTTGAAAAAAAGTTATCCTGGTAGTACTGCGTGAGTATTAATACTTCAAAAAAAGAAGTAGTACGTACTGGGATGAAATAATGTATGTACTTAAGTACTGCGTCAATACGTAATTTCTTTTTTGTATAAAGAGAGCGCAATCACGCCTTTTTGGGAGAATTTTTTCTTTATTCACTTCCATATGTGGAGATATACAATAGTGCCACAAATCATCCGTTAGCTAAAGCCTTTCTTTTTTTGTGATTATGTAAGAGCACCGCAGCGTCAAAACCCAACA
>NW_003305454.1:0-2615 GCF_000142945.1 Phytophthora infestans T30-4 | reverse complement strand
CTTGCAGTTACTTCGCCTCTGTGCTCGACTGGGCAAATCTCGAAGTGAGATTCAATCTGGTACTTCTCTCCGACGCTAATCTCGAAGTCTCACCGATCTCCGTCTTCACGTCGCTTTTTCCTCTGCACGTCGGGTTCCTGTTGCGATCTTTGGTCACTCCGGGTTGGCAAGCAACTCTCACGCGTCGCTTCTGGATACAAGATCGCAGTTGTGCGGTCTCCGCTCGCCACACCAACTGACGCCATGTAACCGCTCACTTCACTGACGTACCCAATACCTCCCACGTGCTCTCTACTGCTCGACTCCTCGGTAATCAACGTTAATGCCCTAACACAAGCAGCAAGATAGGAAAAAGACGGACAGATTGACAGACGGACGGACAGACACGTTACAAGGTTAGAAGCGGAGAAGCTAGCGCTCTGGGCACCCGATCCGCGGACGCTAGGGCATGGTTGGTTGGTGTAGAGAGGGTTGACCACCTCCGTTGCGCTGCGGTGGGCCTAGAGTTTCTACTCAAAGCGAAGATACATATAATACATGTATACTGTGATCTACTTATGTTACGTTCCAAAACCACACCGCACAGAATATCCTTATTGCTCACATGTTATGGTAGACATGACCAGGGTTTAACGTGATCTGCAAGATGAGCACCATCTTACCCGAGAAGGATTTGGATATAATCTCATTTGAGCGCATTGCTCCCAAAATGACACGAATCGGAGGCGCGCGTGGTTGCAAAGCTAATATATGCTGTACGGAAGACGGGTCACTATCAATGATGCTACGAAATATGCGTAGATCGGTGAGGAATCCCAGTGTAGCTAGAGTAATTACGCCTACTCACACATTTTACCCATCTGCACGTCATCGCCGTGAGGCAGTGGACACATATCATCGATTGCGACGGTCGAAAAGAGCAATGTTAATCAGCTCCGCGCGCGAAGTATCTTTTGGGATAGGTAGTATTTGCCGATGGTCGCCACAAACATCAATATTATGCTTTGAAATTATTCTGCTGAGCTGTTTGTGATGTTACTGAAGGGTATTTCCACTATCTTCCGCATGCATTTATCTTACTTGCATAGCTGACGTACTTTCTGACTTATTTGTATAGCTACTGACTGACAGAGTGGCGTAAATCCTTTCCGACTGACATTATACTGGGTCCGATATGTACGACAAAGGCCTCGTCCAGATCGGACGAAGAGGCACCACTGCGTGCACATTCTTTTGACCGGCTGCAACATACGAAGATATATGGCTGTAGGCAGAGTATCAGATCGTAGTGATGGTTAGACTTGAATTGAATAATAGTTCATGTACATTAGATGGAGTACTTTCGCTGCCTTCTTATCAGCTCGGCGTGCTATTCGATGTGTCCGTGCATATATCGCGAGGTCGTTAATGAGTGTATTTGCCACGCGCTCGTGATACCCAACCTATGCACGGGGTCCCTGTTTCCTTATCGGGACGTTTGCGTCGTCGTGCTAGCTTTCTGTGCTTACGCTATTGATGTTTTAGTCTGTATAATCAAGCGCGTCACTAACTGGGCACAGGCTATTCCGCAGCGATACAGCTATGCTGAACGCGCGTCTGTTAGCAGTAGCCAACGCGATATATACGCGCGAGGCGGGCACACCTTATAGTCATCCGCGACTCAACCGAGCTCTTATCTAGGTCATTCTGCACAGGGCACTGAAATACAGCTCTGCGCACAGCTACATCGACTTGTCAGGTCCACCGGTATGGTCTGCCGTGCCGCACACGTGCTCGTGTCTATGTAGACATTACTCCAGGTAACCTGGGATTCCTCACCGATGTATGCCAATTTCGAAGCATCATTGATACTGACCCGTCTTCTGAACAGCATATATTAACTTTGCAGCCACGCGCGCCTCCGATTCGTGTCATTTTGGGAGCAATGCGCTCAAACGAGATTATAGACAGAACCTTTCCGGGTAAGATGGTGCTCTTCTTGCAGATCACGTTAAACCCTGGTCGTGTCTACCATACCATGTGAGCACTATGGATACTGTGTGCGGTGTTGTTTTGGAACGTAATATACGTAGTTCACAGTATACATGTACTATATGTTGCTTCGCTTTGAGTAGAAATTCTAAGCCCACCGCAGCGCAGCGGAGGTAGTCGGCCCTCTCTACACCAACCAACCATGCCCTAGCGTCCGCGGAGCGGACGCCCAGAGCGCTAGTTTCCCGCCACCTAAACTTGCAGCCTGTCGGTCTGTCCGTCCGTCTGTCCGTCGCATTCCCCGTCTTGCTGCATTTTCCTGCCTTTTTGCATGGCTACACTCGGCCTGTCTAATACAGTTTCGTCCCATCTTACCGACCGCGCCTATTATTCAGAGTGCGCACTAATTTATGACTGAATTTCAATATACCAAAATACGCCACACAATTAACTTGCGCCCCGATTGGGCTATTACCCTGCCGAGCTGCAAAAACTGGCTGGCTCTGTCGCACGATTAGAACCGTCTATCGGCCCTCTCGATTTGACCGTCATGTAAACTTTTCCTGCCGGAGAAGGAATTCCTCTCGATTGGTTGACAAAAACCTATGCGGTAGCTGAGCAGAAACGTTGGATTATTGGAAATT
>NW_003305453.1:0-2614 GCF_000142945.1 Phytophthora infestans T30-4 | reverse complement strand
CTCAAAAGTTTCATGAAAAAACTCGTTGGACTTACCAAACACGCAGGGCACTATTAATAATACAACATGTACTTCCAGATATTTCCTTAACCCCCCCAAAGCGACGGCCTGTATTATACACGTTTCGCAGGGAGGGCTTATCCTGTATAATACACGATAAATGGCGCATGAATGATCTGCTAGTTTTTCACCTTGTTTTTGTATACGGTCATACAAACGCTAAGCCAAAGAGGGATAGGTATGTGAAGCCTGATCCCCATCCTTCCTGGTGCGGTGTGCGCAGGCGGTGCATTGCACAATTTTTCATAAAATAAAAATTTAGAGGAAACTCAGCGATATGTGGTTCACGCCAAATCAATATAAGAAACTGCATGGATTTTCAACGCCACTCATTTTGGCGCTCATTTCAGAAAACTCCCGCCTCCCAGTCAGATGTCCGGTTTTTCGGTCCGATGGAAAGAACTACGCGCCAGAAGGCTGGTCTTCCAAGCCTCCTACAGGCCTCTCAAATGACCACACCTATCTGAAGCCCGGTAAAAGCAAGACAGACGTCCGCGGAATAGACTTCTTTGTAGGGGAGAAGGAGCTGATGTCGTATTTGGATCGACTAGACCTTGGTAAGTTGTTTATTCTAATGATGTATTGAAAACTTGAGCTTTACCGTTGACGCGTGTATAGATGAGCTTGCGAGGCAAAAGGAAGATGAACGACAGACCGACGACGCCACACACGCATCCTCGAGGCAAGACGATGGAGCCACTCCACCTGATGACGCTACTACACCTCCAACAGGTATATTTTACAACGCCTGTACATTACACCGTACCTGTCTAACACTATCGTATATTATGCAGTTAGTACAGTGCGTGAAGAGCCACTCTCAACCACCCCAGTACGACAACAGACGCACCCCAGCTCTCCAATGCAATCTCACTCCAGTGCACCTCTAATTACTACTTCGCCGCACGAAGCTGACGACGATATCGATGCTTTATTTTCGTCAAGTCTAGACACACCCGGTACGTTTACTGTGCCATCCATACAATTCAAAGATGTTGTAGCTAACTCTTTTCAACGTTGTATTTTTCCAGCTGTGCCAACCACTTCAAGGCGCAATCTGTATGAACTGTTTGGGTCTTCTGATGAGTCAGATGACTCTAACGACTCTCCGCAAAGCCCCGCAAATGTGCAACAGTCCGCAGACGACGATCGCGTGGACGCGGCATCGAACGCTGCGTTTTTCCGTTCGTCTTTATCTGGTAGGTTCAAACGTGTATGTACACGATATACAATTCCTATGTATACATGATACACATACATGATAATAACAACTATCATGTATATTTTTAACAGACGATCCTAACATTGTAACGCCCGGCGATGACAAGTATGTCTTTGCAAGTCTTGATTCGGACGAGAGGGGGGGAAGGATTCTCTGTGTACGACGATGATGAGGAGCTGGATCTCGCTGAGCCTGATCCCAGCATGAGATGAGATGTGGTCCCACTGAGCTGCATTGATGGCTTCTTAACTGGAGAGATGAGTGGTGTTGCAGCGAGATGTCGACGGGCAAACTCTCAGAGGTTGATGTTTTGAGCGGACATGGAAGGAGAAGCGGTGGTTTTCCATTACAACATTCAGACGCTCTTAAACATAACATGATGAAACCTCAGGAACGTGCGTGGAGATGATTGGGCAAAATTTGGGACTTTTCACGATATCTCTTGTGCGCGGTGAACATGGACCAACAGCTGCAGCGTTGAGCGCTGCCGAGACCCCAATTGGTGCATTTTTCAGTTCGTCCCGCCGTACTTACTAGAAAGAATTGCGGGTGCTAGTAACGACTACTTTATGGAGAACCTGGACGCGCGAGTGGAGAGTCTACACGCCAAGCAGCTAGATAGGAAGCTGAAAAGGCCTGATTTCCATGACTCATCTCCGGATATCATAAAGACTAAGCTGCTGAACACGAAGGACATTTCAGGACGAGAAATTGCTATTTTGCTTGGATTACTTATTGCAAGAACGATAGCTCCCAAACAAAAAGAGGTTTGGAAAAACACTTCTCCAGGCCTCCCGGAGGAAGGGGCTATTTCTCGCGGGGGTGTTTTTATCGCAATTTTTGGAATAGAGAAACACCCTTCAAACAAAACCGCGCGGAAATCTCCCTTTTTTTCCACCAAGGTTGGAAGCCAAAGAGACCAAACGCATGCGACCTGGAAAAACTCCCCCCCGGGGAATGGAGCTGGCTGCCAGAAAAACTTTTCGGGCGGTTTTCATCTCCACTCCCAAATATGGGCGTTTGAAGCAGCGATGCTCCGTGCACCTCTCCGTTCAACAGATGAGAATCTTCATGAAAGGACAGGCCCCATCGCTGGGGCACAAAGCTTTTTATGCTGTGCTGTTCCAAGTCTACATACTGCATCAGGTAAAGGAAAAGAGCGTGCCTTCGGGCACGCTCTTTTTTTTTAGGTATCAAAGTTACCTTATCGTGTCTTCGGCGTGCTAACCCTTTTGAACTATTGTGTATATTACAGGTTTTGAAGTCTTATTGTGGGAAAGCAACAAATGCAAGAACAGTAGCCACACTCCAGTGAATGGAAAAATTCGGGGA
>NW_003305452.1:0-2614 GCF_000142945.1 Phytophthora infestans T30-4 | reverse complement strand
TGAAGGCGAAACGGTATGCATTTGCATGATCCTCCGGTTAGAGGCCAACATCGTACCCTAACCCCAAGTCCGCTAGTCGAAGAAACAGACAAGAAGACGGAAACGAGTAAGACTACGCGGAAGAAGATGCAAGCTCCAGAGTCGGAAGAAGACCAAGCTGGATCCAGGTCGAGCTGGTCCGACAAGGATCTCGAGTTTGTGTATCGCCACCAAGCTTTACGCGACTTCCTGCATCAAGATCCTGTCATGCAGATCCTAAATCCACGACAGATCGAAGATCCAAGGGAACCGGTGAGAGCACCAACGAAAACGGCGAACAAGTTGGTGGCAGTCAAGGATCTATTACGTTTGCTTACGGAGTCAGGCATCGTAGCTGGTGTGTTCGACGCAGAGGATATCTTCGGGCTAGATCTGGATCTCATAGCATCCGCGACGCAGGACCTCTTTGCCAGAGTTAAGTCCATCACCGGAGAAAGGTCGCGCACTATGGATCCAGTGTCATCGCCGAGGATCAGCCAAGCTGCGTCCTCGAACTACGAATCCGCCGCTGAGGATGAGTCAGACACGTCGTCCGAACCATGACGCATGACTTTAGGACCCTCCGGGGCATCCATGCTGGAAGCGCGGGCGAGGGTCCGAAGACAGGAAGCCCCTGTGAACGTGAAGGCTCGGGATCCAGTAGGCCCTACGCGTGATCTGACACAATCCATCCAGGATCGAGCCAGATCCGGCAAGAAGCCAGTGGGATTATCGTCAGATCAGGCTCGAGGTAATCGCCTCACGGACCCTGTCTCGCCAGTGGACCAGACGGCCACAGGCTCTTCCGACACTTCCTCGGGCACCCTGCAGCGACACTTCGAAGCTGCGATGAGTCGGTTTCTGACCGAACAGGGTATGAAAGCGCCCGTGCCACAAGTGCAAGTGCTCCACGAATATGGAGCACAAGACGTGGAGATGGAGTCCGTGGAGGGAGACAACTTCCATGATGAGTTCGACCCAGATGATCTGGATGGCCCATCCACTTCGTCAGCAGTGGTAGCAACAGCCACAGCCGGGGCAGGTGGATCGTCCATGATCCAGAGGGTACGGATCTCAGCCATATCGGACCTGAAGGAGTTCACGGGCAAGGATCAAGATGAGGACCGAGCGAGAACATGGATCAGCAAAGTCAAGTCGGCCCTCATGAGAGATCAAGCATCGGATGCTGAGAAGTGTTTGACCTTTGCGGATCTGCTAGCGGGGCCAGCCAGGAACTGGTATCGGCAGTTGGGCATATCCACCAAGATAAGTGGCCAGATTTGCTGCGCAGTTTCCAGACCCAGTACTGTGGATTGGAAGTGTCGGTGGCACGACAATACTACCATGCTCGCCGCAGATCGGATGAATCCCCGCTGGAATACCTACATCGACTAAATGTGGCCGGTCTACGGGCCAAGTTGAAGATCAAGGATGGGGGATCCAAGGTACTGCGGGAACACGTGGATCATTTCATCAAGACGTTGGGAGATGTGGATCTGGCCGACAGGCTGACCCTGTTACGACTTCCCGACTTGAGGAAGTGCTGCGGGCGGTGGATCGCGCGAAACACCGCCAGAAGAAGGCGGCGGTCGGATCCGGCAAGTATCGCCAAAAGGCTCCGACGCCTACGACCCCAGCTCGACGTGTCCACCAAGTCACGGCGCCCGACTCAGGAACTGAATCAGGATCCGACGGTTCGGACTCCGACCCTGAAGATTACCGTCGGGTCTGTCTCACTGCGTCCAGCGATCGAACGGCGAAGACAGGAGACAACTCTCGACCGGGGGATACCGTACCCGGGGACCGTGGGATGTACAGATCCCGAGATCTCATGGACGGGGCAGCACAAGTCAGGTGTTCGCAGTGCGGATCCCCGGAAGCACACTGAATCTGGATGCTGGAAACATCTGGTCTGTGAGAAGTGTGGCAAGAAAGGTCATCCCGGGGATCATTGCTTCTACGTGTGTCGCGGGTGTGGCGAGATTCACGACGTCGGCAAGTGCCCGATGGAAGAATTCTACAACCAGATCCGCCAATGGTTTGATCCAGCCAAGCACCGAGGGATGTTGCCGGAAGTGGCAGAGAAGATGTTAAACTAGGACGCTCGCCGGGTTTGAATCCGGTACGAGCCGAGCTTTCTAGGTACTGCATTTATGCATTTGTGAACAAGACATCGCTAGATCCAGGTAGCAGGACCCTAGATCTAGTCGATAATACACGTGATCTACATGAAGTGTCAGTTGCCAGGGTCTCTAGTTTGCGCCAAGTGGACGAGTTTTCCAGATCCAAAGTCTCTTCAACCCTGGATCTACAAAGAGGAGAGACACGTGGTTACTGGGAGAAACGCCAACATGGTCGATGGTTTGAGCCTACCAAGGGTGAGGTCACTGCAGATCCACCTAAGGTCTGTCTGGTCACTGGATCCTGTGGATCTGAGGATGTTGGATCCATGGATCTGCTAACAGGGGAGTCCCGTGGATACTGGAAGTACCATGCCCCAGGAAAGTGGTTCAGACAAGCCAAGGTAGGGGGCAAGATCAACAATGAAAAAGCAATCCTACTTCTAGATAGTGGTGCCGAGGTGTCTATACTGGGA
>NW_003305451.1:0-2613 GCF_000142945.1 Phytophthora infestans T30-4 | reverse complement strand
AGTGACAGCGATTGAATTTGGGTTTCACGTACTCTCCAAACACGCGGAAGAATGGATCAGCAAAGGGAACGACAAACCAGTGGAAGTTCCTCAAGTTAGAGCATTTAGTATCGAGCGCTCGCCATGTTTCGAGGGAGATGGTCCACATCTCAGGGTAGTGGACATCTGAGTACGATTTCACTTTCTGGTATCCGTCGAGGTACTCGATCTTTGGACAGAAGGTGGTCACATTCTCAATGTACTTTGTGCTTCCGTGATAGCGGTTCGACTGGCTCCATGATGGAAGTGAAAGTTGCTTCAAGGCTCCAGTGGGATACCATCTCTCCATAGCTGCATACAACGTCGTCATGGCCTTGTCGATGCTTGGACCGCTCACTGTGCTGCGCTTTTCTAAATTGCGTGGTAGAATCAGGAATTCCAAGTGGCGACAGTGTGACGCTGTAGCCTCCAGGATCTCCGGGGTATGCTTACTCACTAGTGAAATCTTGGTCAAATCGAGTCTCTTTAGACCTGGTACAAACCGGAACAGCTTGTTCCACCGAATTTCTACTTTCTCCGTTGAGTACGGGCTATAGAGTATCCATCTTCATCGTATTCCTCCAATTTAATCACAAACTTGCTATTGTACACTGGTTCGGGCAGTACGCAGACAGGCACGCCCTGCTTCTGTCGCTGTAACCGAAGCCTGAGATCGTCAGCTTAAACCAATCAAGTCCTCCTACAAGAGGCATACTCGAGTTGACGATCTCGAACGAGTCAACGGTACTACCTTCCAGATCGAGAGAAGTCAGCGATCTGGAGGATGACAACGTCACGCCCGATAGTATCTCGATGTCGCAATCGATACACGCACACGCTCCGAGCTGGCCGGGTCCTGGGATAACGAACATCACTTCAACTTTGTATTGCTCGCTTGGAGAAGCTTTGATTGTGGTGGACCACACCATTTACAAGTATCGAATGGTTACATTGTAACCGGTTCGAGTGAGGAATATTCAAGCGGATTTGCTGGTATTTATGATAATATAGAGGTAGTTCTACGATTACAAGTCGACAGCTCCAAGACATTGAGCGCAGCTCGCGCGAGCTTCTCAATAGAAGCACGCAGGTTATTGCAACTCGCCGACGCGTGCGGTTCGCGCGTGCAGAGACGCGAAGAGGCATCGAACCGCGAGTTTGCCACCAATCATTTCACGGACGGCGCTCGTTGCGCTTGCAACGCGATTTCGGGAATCAGTTGGAAATCGTCTTCGTCGAGAGCAGAGCACCCCGGGACGGCTGCCTTGACATGCTGCCGTCCTCGCTGCTCGTCCTTTTGCGCTCGCTGTCCTGACTGCGTACTCAGCAAGTCGGTCGCAAGAACCGTCCACATGCCTCAAGCAACTCACACGAGGACAGCGATGTCAAGTTTGAGTGCATCCTCGAATGCTAATCATTGAGATTGCTTCTTACTGTCAGTGAGGCCAAGTCCCCGGTACCAAGCTCTTCCAGTGTGGCCAGCCACTTCACTCAAGCAACACTTGTGGTTCGCTCGTAGCGATGGGTGGCTGGGGTGGGCTTTCACGTGCCTTTTATTATGCTGCTGCTATCTACGTTGCGTCTTCGTGCTGCTGCCACAGTATTATTGTCGTCAAGTGGTTTCTATCTGGTGATCATCAAGCGCCCATGACTGCGACACAACGCCTGACTACTTGCCACCGGACACAAACCTCGTCTGATGTATCTACGTGAGCTGCTGCCATGACACTCGTGGCGCATGCAACTACAACCTGGTCGTCTATGGAGCGACGACGTCGCGTGTCCCACCTTCTCCATCCAGTGCCGGTGAAGATGCCAGGATGATACACGCCCAGCTGACCGAGCGCGGAGTGCGGTGCAGTGGGTGGAGTAACAGTGGTGTTGCGATCGGCGTCGTACGGGTGAAGCTGCGGACTGCGGTGTTTGTGAGCAAGGCAGAATTGTTATAGGTGGTGTCGCTCGTGCTGCTGTTGCTGTCAGCGCTAACGCAATCTCGGTCTATCACACCAGTGAGGGCTACTGTATCTCTAGCACTCGCGGCACCTACATTGTACCCATGGACTCCATATCTTTGGGTAACAGCGCTAAGCCCACTGCCAAACCAATATCTGATACCTTCGCGCTGTCCGTGCACTGCAACACCGTGTTACATGTAATCTGCCCTCCACTGCGATCGACCGCCAATGTCACTGCCGACTTGAGACCGAAGCCCAAGCGTGCTCGCCTCTTCCACGGCCACTGCCCGAGACGACACCGAGACCGACGTCTCGGACGTCAACTTCATCGCTGTGAGATCCGTGCCATGTTCTAAGTGCTCATTTGGTGGTCTTGACCGCAGCAACAACGGAGTTCTATTGCCGTCGGGCAGGCAGCGCAAATTTAAATACGAGCAAATGGAACAGGCGGCAGACTGCAGCACTCGATGAGGGCGGCCGCTGGGCTCACGAAAATGAACGCTGCTACGCCACATCTGGAGGCCGGTTTTGCTCCGAGTTGACGGTACATCTACCTCCGACGACGGCGAATAACTCTGGCCTGAAAACCGATGTCCCACGAGGATGACCCGAGGCAGAAGTGGATAACAATTTCTTGCCA
>NW_003305450.1:0-2613 GCF_000142945.1 Phytophthora infestans T30-4 | reverse complement strand
CCACAAACGGTTTCTGCATATCAGGATGTTTCGGGGAGTCCATTATATATCACTTATAGACGAGTGACATACCATATGTTATCTCAATTGGTTTTACTTCATATAACACTCGTGTTTTTGTCGAAACCAATCCGTGTGGGCTGTCATCATAATCTACTTGACCTGACAAAATGTTTATAATACCATTTCTACACGTTCTTAATATGGTAAATAGGGCTGGTCCAGGATAAAGGGTTTCTCCATTTCAGGATATATTTTGGGGAGTCCGTTACAAATCACTAAAAGACGAGTTACAAAACATGTGTTATCTCATTTGGTTTTACGTCATGTTTGAATCTTGTGTAACCCGAAAAGTACAACCCTGACTGCATCGTCCTTGTAGCACGGATGGTGCCAAAGAACGCTGTGCTGCAAGTTGCGGCACAGCTCCAGAAATCTACCGGAGTGGAACTACCATAGTCCAGTAGAAAAGTACTGGATTGAACCCCAAGCTGATTGGCATCCTTAAAATACAGAAGAAATTCGTTAGGTACGCAAAACGAATAAGCGAGCTCAGGTGGATTTCTAGGTTTACCGCTTTATTTTGTGAGCATATGTATCGTTAAAAGTTTCAATCTCAACTTGTCACCAACCTTTGTGAATCGAGCGCCAACTAGAGGACGAGACCCCAGGCGCCCAAGCGCAGCCCCGCCAAATGGTAAATAGAGGCTGGTGCACAGCACACAGCGGTTTCTGCCAATTCTGGATGTTTTCGGGGGAGTTCCATTTAATCCTCCACCCAATAGAACAGAGAGACACACCCACAGTTTAATTTCCATTGGGGTTTTACTTCATATAAAAACTCCGGGTTTGTGCGAAAACACATCGCTGTGGGCTGTTCATCATTATTCTACTGAACTCGACAAAATGTTTATAATACCATTTCTACACATTCTTAATATGGTAAAATAGGGCTGGTCCAGGATAAAGGGTTTCTCCATTTCAGGATATATTTTGGGGAGTCCGTTACAAATCACTAAAAGACGAGTTACAAAACATGTGTTATCTCATTTGGTTTTACGTCATGTTTGAATCGTGTGTAACCCGAAAAGTACAACCCTGACTGCATCGTCCTTGTAGCACGGATGGTGCCAAAGAACGCTGTGCTGCAAGTTGCGGCACAGCTCCAGAAATCTACCGGAGAGGTACTACCATTATTCCAGTAGAAAAGTACTGGATTGTACCCCAAGCTGATTGGCATCTCCAAAATACAGAAGAAATTCGTTAGGTACGCAAAACGAATAAGCGAGCTTAATCAATTGGATTTCTAGGCTTACCGCTTTATTTTGTGAGCATACGTATCGTTAAAAGTCTCAATCTCAATTTGTCACCAACCTTTGTGAATCGAGCGCCAACTATAAGACGAGACCCCAGGCGCCCAAGCGCAGCCCCGCCAAATGGTAAATAGGGCTGGCCAGCCCAAACGGTTTCTGCATATCAGGATGTTTCGGGGAGTCCATTATTCATCACTTATAGACGAGTGACATACCATATGTTATTTCAATTGGTTTTACTTCATATAACACTCGTGATTTTGTCGAAACCAATCCGTGTGGGCTGTCATCATAATCTACTTGACCTGACAGAATGTTTATAATACCATTTCTACACATTCTTAATATGGTAAAATAGGGCTGGGCCAGGATAAAGGGTTTCTCCATTTCAGGATATATTTTGGGGAGTCCGTTACAAATCACTGAAAGACGAGTTACAAAACATGTGTTATCTCATTCGGTTTTACGTCATGTTTGAATCGTGTGTAACCCGAAAAATACAACCCTGACTGCATCGTCCTTGTAGCACGGATGGTGCCAAAGAACGCTGTGCTGCAAGTTGCGGCACAGCTCCAGAAATCTACCGGAGAGGAATTACCATAATCCAGTAGAAAAGTACTGGATTGTACCCCAAGCTGATTGGCATCTCCAAAATACAGTAGAAATTCGTTTGGTACGCAAAACGAATAAGCGAGCTTAATCAATTGGATTTCTAGGTTTACCGCTTTATTTTGTGAGCTTACGTATCGTTAAGAGTTTCAATCTCAATTTGTCACCAACCTTTGTGAATCGAGCGCCAACTAGAAGACGAGACCCCAGGCGCCCAAGCGCAGCCCCGCCAAATGGTAAATAGGGCTGGCCAGGCCAAAGGGTTTCTGCATATCAGGATGTTTCGGGGAGTTCATTATATATCACTTATAGACGAGTGACATACCATATGTTATCTCAATTGGTTTTACTTCATATAACACTCGTGTTTTTGTCCAAACCAATCCGTGTGGGCTGTCATCATAATCTACTTGACCTGACAGAATGTTTATAATACCATTTCTACACATTCTTAACCCTTTAGCTACTGAGTTGCATAAAGGTCCTCAGAGACCTGTAACGCGGTTCAACGTGCACTCTGATTGGACCAGAGGTCGCCAAGGAGGCTAGGTTGAGGGCGTTGCAGTCAATTACAGGTCGTAGTGGACCTATACCAGAGCCACTCATGATCAGTTCAAATCAGCATATGGCTGCAGTATAAGACCCACAAAGGTTTTCTCCCATTTCCAGACTTGCGAGCAGCGATGATAGA
>NW_003305449.1:0-2613 GCF_000142945.1 Phytophthora infestans T30-4 | reverse complement strand
GTACTCATACGATTCGAAACTGTTATGACAGGGTAATGAAATCGCTGGATTATCTCGGGACTCTGGATAAAATTCAGAGAACGTGTGCAAAATTATCCCCTTCTGTGACATCACCTTCTTTTCCCGCTTAGGTACGGGTGCAACATTTTAGCACCTTTTCGCTTATTCCAGAATCCGCCGGCTCGAGGACAATGGTTACTTTGTTCTGTGCCGTCGTTGGTGTGGCTGGGAGCACGTTCCCTGTGGACATTAACGAGAACAAGTCGGTGGGGCACTTGAAGAAAGCGATCAAGGAGGAGAACGCATCGACGATCACATGCGACGCCAAGAACCCTGCGCTCTCTCTCTGGAAAAGGGCGGGGGGGCAACGCATGTGTGTTCCAGCCTCCCTTGAAAAATGTGAAGAAACCTGAAAAAGGGCCGAGAAGACTGCCTCTCGTCCAAAATCTCTAAACGCCAAGAAGAAAAAGGAGCTGCCAGGAGAAGTCCGCGCCTCCAGAAAGTGCTGGGCGGGGATGCTATCGCCATTCACCGATGAAATTCACGTGCTGGTGGTGGTTCCGGAGCAAGACGGTACTATCTCAAAAGAGATGTCTGCAGCAACAACGCCACTGACAGTAGAGCAAGTGGAGATGTCAATGAATAAGGTTCTCAGGGAACGAGATGAGAAGGCGTCTGCGTATTCGTTTTCCGATCTGAATACTGCGATGGAAGAGCGAATTGTCAAGAAGATGCGCTTGACCGAAAATATTCCTGATGTCAAGGAGCCAGTCGATACTTCCATCGTCGGTTATTCGTAGACTCCAAAAATCGTGGAGAGCGAGGAAAGTCCAAAGGCTGGGTACATTGCGTACTTGCCGGCAACATTTGAAGACGCTGCATAGATCGAAGGAGAACTTCTTGTTGGATGTACATTGCCGGCGATAAATTCAGCCTCTTAAATATCGTGGACCCCAAGACTCTCGTTTGCTCATGTAAGGCCACACGCCTGATGTTATTGCCCCATCAATCAACACGACGCAAAAACCCACTCGATAAGCTGGCTGGGGTCAGCTTGGTGATCGAGCTCAAGAAGAAAGTCGAACCGGGCCATGTTCCTCAAGCAATTGGCCAACTTGTGAGCTGCAGCATGAAGGCGCCTCTCAATTGCTATCCGCTGAGTTTGTTGACGGATTTAAACGACCACTGGCATTTCTCTTGGTTCAGCGACAAGCACATTCTGACCCAAGTTACGTTGAAGTATCCAAAGAACGCGTTCAGATTTATCGAGGCAGCCGTACTGGGACGAACGGATTCTGCCCCACCTCCTCCGTCATTCATGCCTGGATCTTTCAAGACAATCAAGGTTGATGACTTCTTGCCACCCGTGGCCTTTTGCGTCGCGTAGTTCTGGTGAAGCACATCTAAACCGCGTTCACTGGCCAAGAACATGTAGCCACCTTCGACGAATTGCACGTCGGGAGCGTCATGACCGTCCACCTTCATGTTGGTGCCAATGTTGCTCAAGAACTCAGTGCCGTAAAGGCTCATCTGGATATTCTCCGTCTCCGAGAATTGGTGGCGGATGCCGCCAGCCGATAGTATAGCCGATGCGTATTTGTACTGCATCACCGGAGCGACAGAGTTAGTCGCGTGCAACATATAACAAAGAGCAGCACTGACGTACGCAGGGATCCTTCTCCACCACAGCGATCTTGAGGTTGGGAGCGGCGGTGACAAGGTGGTAGGCGGTGGAGAAGCCCATGACGCCTCCACCCGCGACTACCACATCATAGTACGGCGTATCATCGGTCGATACGGAGCTTGCAAAGCGAAGACCACGCTTGGCCAATGCGCGAGTCAGTCCAGCAGTCTGCAGTCGGTAGTGATAACTGGATAATACATTGGCCAGATCCTACAACCTAGTGAGCTTTTCCTTTACATGTGCAGATCCGACAGGTTAACCGAATTTACTACTTGGTCGGTTACACTCTAGGGGCTCTCAACTCTCAAGATCCCGTCACAGGAGGCGGCAAGTACGACTTAAAGGACAACACAAAGGCAAGGGAACACACCCGCAAGGCAACCCTACGGCTAGATCCACGATCTAGGCCCCGGATCCATAAGCTCGAATATTCGCTTAGGATACGGAACCATCCACGGACGCAGAGTGAAGATTTTCCACTGCTGCTCCACCCCATCCCCACGTCTCGCCAAGACACTCAAGCTTCACCACTTGAACTCTTCGGAAGTTACCGAGAGAGCAGATCCCGCCCTACCGACGGGTACACAAGGTGAGGAAAGTTCAGCAGAACACGGATCATCGGGGGACCCCCTCCGTTAGTCGGTGTCTGGGCGCAGTTGGTAAGTTGGATCTGGCAATCTCGCAGATTTTGCTGATCCCGCTACACCACACTCCAGAGTCGGAAGAAGACCAAGCTGGATCCAGGTCAAGCTGGTCCGACAAGGATCTCGAGTTTGTGTATCGCCACCAAGCTTTACGCGACTTCCTGCATCAAGATCCTGTCATGCAGATCCTGAATCCACGACAGATCGAAGATCCAAGGGAACCGGTGAGAGCACCAACGAAAACGGCGAACAAGTTGGTGGCAGTCAAAGATCTATTACGTTGCT
>NW_003305448.1:0-2613 GCF_000142945.1 Phytophthora infestans T30-4 | reverse complement strand
AAATTTAATAATATATTATTATTATTTTTTTTTTTTTTTATCATATTTAATTATTTTTTACTTTTTTTTCCTTCTTTTTGTAAAATTTTTTCATTTTTTAATAATAAACCTTTCCCTTTATAAGGTTCAGGCTTTTTATGATTTCTAATATAATGTACAAATTGATTTAGAAAAATATAATCTATACTACTAAAAATTAAGATATTTGTTTGATTAATAATTTCAATGTTTGAGGGAATTGGTATTATAATATTATGACTAAATCCTAATTTCAAAATTAGATTATTATTTTCAATAAAAGCTTTAAAACCTATACCTTTTAAAAGTAAACTAATTTTAAAACCCTGTAAAACACCTTTTATTTTAATTTTAATTAATTTATTATATAAATGTAAAATACTTTTTTTATTTTTATTAATATTAACATTTATTAATAATTTATTTTTTATTAAAAAAAAATAAATAGGTCGGAGAGGCGTTTTAAAACTAATGCACATAACATAAAAAAATATTAAAGGGCAAAAAAAATAAAAAAAATAAAAAATACCGTAGCGCTGCGGAGAGGTTCAGCGTCTTCATTTTACGCATGAGAGCTTGTATCTGCGCCAAATCGTCCTCGTAGGTGCTTAAGTACGCCTGAACCGCTAAATTCAGGCGGTGGCTCTAGCATTGTAGCTAGGAATACTTCGTGCGTGCGAGCACCATGGTCATCGTCCGGTTCGTTGATCAGAGGGGCCATGGACAGTAGTGGGTATTTCGCGACTCCGTCCACTTCGTAGCAGGCAAAAACGGCTAGGAAGTGCTCCGGAGTCGTGCGACCATCCGTCGATGACGAGACCAAACTGGTTAGGCATCTCGTCCTTAATCTTGGCTTCTACTGCCAGCGTTACCCCCTTCCATGCCCCCGCGCAATGTCTCGACAGAAACAGGAGATAGGCTAGTGTAGCTACACACAATTAATTAGTCGTGAAAACGATATAGCAGAAGAGACACAGTATCTTACCATCTCGCCCCAGCGTTCTCACAGAAACGGAGCGGTAGGTTGCTGGATATTATCCAGTCTAGCCACCCGTGTAGGTCCCGTGCACGCTGACGAATCCATGGTTCCAGGGTGCCGCGACCGGTGTCCGCCTCGCGCATCACGTCCACGTAGTCAGGGTGTTGGCTACGTACGTGCTGGATGAGGTTGGTGTACCCACTTCGGGGTGCTTGTCGACGAACGGTACCACACCGGCACCGATAGAGACCCTCAATAGTTTCATTGAATGCATCCGTGACGGCTGAAAAGTAGAAACCAGAGATTCGAGTGTTGGAAAAGGCTTGGGTGGCCATGATGCAGATAGCAAAGTGAGTGTACGTTAGACGGAAGAAGGTGGGCTCTTGATAGCCATCTATCTGCGATTTCCTAAGTTAACAGTAAATTAAGGTATTCATCCACAAGATTAAAAGGTAAATTATTTATGGTCAGCCTTAAGGTCCAAAAATAAATAATTTCAGGGTCGTTATTGTATTGTACGGGCAATCAATGTATTTTTCGGCATCCCTGGTCGGTGCTAAAGACACTACGCTGATGAGCGCGACTAACTTTTTACTTATAGAAATTGTTTTTCACTTAGGAATTCTGAATATTTTTAAATAATCACGGAAACTAGTCAACAGAAATATCAAAGTCAAAAGTACGGTAAGAAAGTTAGGTCGATTGATATTTGACCAATTATGGTGAACCTGTTCTGTTACTCGTATCTATTGGCTAAAACAATCAAAGCCTCTGGCCCAACCAAAACGACTGCATTGCATATTTGGGTTACTGTGTCAACGTCCTGACCGTCATGGAGCTGGACCAGGCCATATCGCTGTGGCGCGGCCGCGCTGCCGACGCTGTGTTGCTGGGTGCGTCATCTTCTGTCGCCAAAGATGGAAGTCGCCTGGTTCTGTTGACTTCGGCGGAAGATGTACGCGAGATCAGCGCTCCTACGCGAAAATGCATCAACCACTGGACCTTCCGTGCTGGCAGTGTCCATGCGCTGCATGTGGCCGCAGCACGTCATCCGCACTCGCGTGTATTCTTCGGTGTATGCGGCGCTCCAGGCGTAGGCGCCAGTAAGAAAGCGCGCCAGGCTAGACGTCAGGAGGCCAATAAGACGACAGCCTCACCGGCCAACGAAGGCCTCGCCGTCTGGCGCGACACGGATCTGGACGTTGCTAAATGGCGCCGCTCACCGCTGCAGTCAACCTCGAAGGCCTTTGCACTGTTGGTGCACTCGAAGCTGAAAGAGGAGGTCGTCGTGGTGTTCCAGAACGGCTCCTTCACTACGTACGACGAAGACCTGATCAGAGGACTACACAGTGACGACGCCAAGGATGCCAGTACTCTCGAAGAAGATGATGAGGATGACGAGGACGACCAAGAGGAGTCGGTAGTGTGGGCTTACCTGGGAGACAGACCACCCGTAGTCCACTTTAAGGGGCGCGTTGTTTCCTGTCCTATTTTTAATGCAGAAAGATCCACCATTAAGGGGCGAACAAAGCAGCCTCGAGCCTTATGTGTGTATCAAAATTCACAATCCTTTACCACTCCTATGACGTCCTGGGGAAGGGTTCCCTGGGGGGCTG
>NW_003305447.1:0-2613 GCF_000142945.1 Phytophthora infestans T30-4 | reverse complement strand
TAGGACACCACAATGAGTTTTAGGACGAAACAAGCCAGGCTCTGCGTATCCTAATAGGACACTCGACAACTAGACACTTAGTCTGTCGTAATAGGACAGACAGCAACTCAGACCACTGTCCTATTAGGACAACACCAAACCCAACGTGCACTATCCTATTAGGACAACGCTACTAGCTTCCTACTGTCTTATCAATACAATTCAAATATAATAATTTTTCAACTATAATAACACAACAGTAAGTACACAAGGGGAAATTGTATTAACGGACGTGCCCTATTAGAGTCCGGACTATATTTAATAGTGCCGGCCGAAAGTGATAGAGAGGACTTTAAACGGGTGAGGACTTTATTCCTTGCTGATATGATTAGTGTACCAGGTTAATATCGTCTAACGCATCATCTAACCCTAAAGGATTTAACAGATCGACGTTTTCGTCCATGTGCGGCTCCTTCGACCACTTTTCACGAAATTTAGCGCCAATCACATCGTGCTTGGATATAAACCACGACGAGGGGTCTCTCGAGAAGCCTGCTATTTCAGCGCTCCGCATGATTGTTGCCTCATCCGTGTCTCGCCACGCGCGGAGGCCTCAATCGCAAACGGTGTCAACACTTGGCATACGTGGGCTACCAAAGCGAGTGCATTCGACTCGGTCCGACTCTTTCCAAGCGTTATTTCCATGTACAGTAGGTCCTTAAACGACATATTTAGTCCACTTGATCACCTCTTGCTTACGCTCACTGCTAACCGACTGCCTTTGATGAGGCATTATTGGAAATGACGGAAAAGTGTTTCTCTCTGTAGAATGGATGACCAGCAAGTTAGTAATAGCAGATTTGGTAGCTTTTATAAGGACTCTATTCGGGAGAGGCTTGTATTTAATAGTGCAGGCATGTAGCACCCCACAGGACACTATTCGGTAGGGGCTTTATTCGGGCGCGTCCGTTAAAAGGTTAGCACCTTAATTCTATCTGCATCTACTCAAAGCTTTTGTAATCTTCAGGAATCTCCCTGTTTCGCTGGTGGGGCATGCTGAGGGGCTGTCTGGCGGAGGTGTTTGTGTCGTGTAGAGGAATCAGCAAATTCTGCGAGATTGCTGGATCCAACTTACCAACAGCGCCCAGACACCGACTAACGGAGGAGGTCCCCCGATGATCCGTGTTCGGCTGAACTTTCCTCACCTTGTGTACCCGTCAGTAGGGCGGGATCTTGCTCTCTTGGTAACTTCCGAAACGTTCAAGTGGTGAAGCTTGAGTGTCTTGGCGAGGCGTGGGGATGGGGTGGAGCAGCAGAGGTAAAATCTTCAGGCTGCGTCCGTGGTTGGCTCTGAATCCCAACCGAGTATTCGAGCTTGGTGGATCCGGGGCCTAGATCGTGAATCCGGCCGTAGGGTTGCCTTGTGGGTGTGTTCCCTTGTTTTTGTGTTGCATTTTCGTCGTACTTGCCGCCTCCTGTGACGGGATCTTGAGAGTTAAGAACTTCTAGGGTGTTGCCGACCAAGTAGTAAATCCGGTTAACCTATCGGATCTGCACGTGTAAAGGAAAAGCTCACTCGGTTGTAGGATCTGGTCATGCACGTGTAAAGGAAAAGCTCACTCGGTTGTAGGATCTGGTATTATCCAGTTATCACTACCAACACTAGATTCGCAAATCCCAACCTTCACCGTGCTCGTACGGCCAATGTAGCTCCTCACTGCAAGTGTACACCCGTCATGGATCTGAGTCCTCCAATCTCCCAACATTGTTTTATGACAGGTTGTGCTCCACGAAAGTTCGAGAACCACTGCATTCACCATTCCACCTAAAACTAACTTTAATATTAATAAAGAATGGATTTCAAATAAGACAAGATATTTTTTCGATAGTTTAAAGTATCAACGATTAAAATATCCATTATTAAAAGATGATGAAAATAATTTTCATACAATTTCATGGTTAGAAGCTTTAAATATAATTAATAAAAAATTAATAACTACTGATAGTTCTAAAATTAAAGGTATTATTGGTGATTTAACTGATTTAGAATCACTTTTTTTATTAAAAAAAAAATTTAAATAAATTAGGAATTTTAAATATAAATTATGAACGTTTTTTAAATAATCAAAATTTTAAAATTAATTCAGATTTAACTTCAAATTTTTTATTTAATAATACTTTAAAATCTATTGAAGAATCTGATCTTTGTTTAATAATTGGTAGTGATATTCGTAAAGAAGGTTCTATTTTAAATATTCATCTAATAAATCGTTTAAAAAAAGGGAATCTTAAAATAGCTTATATAGGTAATAAAACTAATTTCACTTACCCTATAAAACATTTAGGATTAACTTTTAAAACCTTGATAAATATTATATTAGGAAAACATTTATTTTGTAAAGATTTAAAATAGTACAAAGAAGCCTCTAATTATTTTAGGTGAAAATATTATAAATCAAAAAAATGGATCGTTTATTTTTTCAAAATTAAAAAATTTATCGTTTATTAATAATAATACTAATTTTTTTAATTCACGAACTTCCATAACTAATGTCAAGGAAATGCCTTGACTGCAACCACTCCATGCCTAACGAATATTCATGCCCATCATGTATGTGATCCAACAGCCAGCAT
>NW_003305446.1:0-2613 GCF_000142945.1 Phytophthora infestans T30-4 | reverse complement strand
CCGTTAACGTAGCGGTCAGCGTAAACACGGAATATTTGTTACGATGCGCGGAATCTAAACTCTGCTGTCTCCATTTTCTACATAATTTGCAAGATCGCACAGCTCGTGGATAAAATTCACCAATTTATCACCAAAATACGCACACTATCTTAGGCTAGAAGAGCGTGGACTAGGTATTCAGCAATCGCCACCTCCGGGTGTGTCGATGTGCGCTCTGCGGTCCCGGAGGTCCTCTTAAGGCCTTCTGGAACCCACGCGGGAAGCTATTGCTTGGACGGTCTTGTTCTGAGAATAGGATTTAAAACAGAGAATAATACAGGCGTCTACATAGCTCATTATGTTATTTTGTCTCAAACGGTAGGTCGATGTGTGTGTGGCTAAAAACCAACGGGCAGAACATCGTTCATTTTGAGCTACACTCCCAGTCTCAGGGCAGTAACGTATTTTTGCTAGCTAACACGACTGAGGCCGACCCTTTGGATACAGTCCGTGTTATTAGCAAGCCGTGCCCGCGTGTACAGGATAAGATTCGCCGACGCAACGTTGAGGACGTACCCGTTACAGCCCGGCTGTGCAAACGGACTGCTGCAATGTAACGCTTGGTATGCCTTCGCAGGGGTGGCTGATTGACATGAATTCGAGCAAGTGCCCTTGTCCCTTTTCGATGAAGCACGGCTCTTGTGTGCACTACGCGATGGAATGCTGTGCAACTAGGAATCTAAATGGACGTCGGACACTTGTCAACCGAGGGATTTCCGTCCGCAAAAATGTACAGAGCTCCCGCGGGCGCCCCCGCAAAAATGGTGCGGCACTAGAGATGGAGTAAGATCTGCATTGAAGGAGATGTAAAAGCGTCTAGCGTCTTAAGTCTATAAATATCAACGGTGTTTAAGTCATTTACGTTCGTTTGTATCATGTCATATTCACCTTCACTTAATTTCCTTCATTATTGTGTGCGTTAACAACTTTCCGTTAGCGTTGCTGTCCAATACCACTTGTGAGAACAACCCTTCATCTACATTCTCTACCTAATGCCATATTTTGCAGACATATCCGGGCGGCCTCAACAAAATTTTAATCCTTGGGGGGGGAAGAGATCTCCCGGGGCACTCCCCAATCATCGCTAACGATGTAGCTTAGTCAAGATACGGATACTTATCCGTTTCATAACCGCGTCTGAAATACATAGACTGGTCATTACGTGGATCCACTCAGCTTTCACTACCTTACGCTTTAAAAAATATGGCTAAAAATACAGCTACCATTTGCAGAACGCTAAACGTATCATCCGTTATCGGGGCTCCGAGCTAAACAAAAATTCAAGTGATTATATAAACGCTTAATACGAGCTACGCAATCACTCTTTACTCTTTCTTCAATTTTACCCTAGACCGAAACCGCTTAATTGTACCTACGAAGTAACCCAGCAGACGCATCAGTGATAACATTTCTTGTTTGGGTTGCTAAATACGTGTTTATATTCATGAAGTGATCTAATTGGACACGTTACGAAATGTAAAGATGGCTATAATGTCTAACGTGAAGGTGTCTTTATTTGGTGAAAAAGAAACTTGCATTTATTATTACACATCTATATGCAGCGGATTCGTGATTGTTTTGACGGGGCTGTCACGTCAAGAGATAGAGACGCTGAAGTTGCATACTTTACCACTTCAACGAGCTCCCAAAACAATAAAATACGAAAAATCACACCTAAATCGATATGGTGTAGTATCTTCTTTTCTCATAGGCTCTCAATACGGCGCCGAATTTAGGCACGCATATCATTCACGCGCAGTAAGTCATTCAAGTGGGTTGGCGCTTCGGGAAGTCGATCTTGTTTGCAAAAGCGTGCCACAACGTTAGAGACTTCCCGAAAGATTAACGCGGGAGCCTCGCTGCTGACCGCATCTCTCCATGAAAACCCACCGTTAAGGTAGCGGTCAGCGTAAACAGGAATATTGGTTACGATGCGCGGAATCTAAACTCTGCTGTCTCCATTTTCTCCATAATTCGCAAGTATACCGGCATTGAGACCGGTATCTCGGCCATACTGTCCAAACATGGCTTACAATCGCATACATTGGACTTCGACAGCTCGATTCTAAACGAGCTAGACGAGAAATACGGTACAAGCGGCGAAAAGTGGGAAATACCCGAAGAAGAAGTGAAGAAGCGACGAGATTTCCGCGACACTCAAATATTCAGTATTGACCCGTATAATGCCCGAGATTTGGATGACGCGTTGCATATTCAAGCTCTTAATGGTGCTCGTACGATGTTCGAGATCGGTGTGCACATCGCAGATGTGACGCACTTTATTGAGCACAAGTCGCTGCTGGATGAGGAAGCTCGGTCTCGAGCCACCAGTGTGTATCTCGCCAACCGCGTGTTTACCCAGCCGGGTTTCCCCGGTTGCCTCGCCATCCTCTGGGAAAGATGTGTTTGCCGCCCACCTCCCGGGGAATGCTAGGCGTTTCCGCGGGGGTGGCCAAAAGAATAATGTTGGCTAAAATGGCCCAAGGGGCTCGAACCGCGTTTGGGCAGAACCTATTAGCCCCGTGTAATTGACAGTTTGCCGAAAGTGAGGATCTCGACAATGGAGATGGAGCA
>NW_003305445.1:0-2612 GCF_000142945.1 Phytophthora infestans T30-4 | reverse complement strand
TCAAGTATACATAACAGCGTGGTATCATTTTGCAAAAATATGTATCTGAAGCTAGTGCGACATCGTATTATCTATAACATATCTGGTTTTCGCGAAATCCTGGCCATTTAATTTGGAGAAAAAAATCAAAGCACAGAGAGGAAGTTCAGATTCACTTGTCAATTACCAAGATGCCGAGTACAGCCAGCCAAGTGTTCGACCGCCTCAACCGACAGTGGGAGGACGAGACCTCCAACCTCGTTGTTAGCCACGAGAACAATGGCGATGTCGCTCGCCATATAGAGGAAGAAGCCTCCGATTCTGGCTCACCTATTCTGAATGAGTATATTGCGGCAGGTGGTGATAGTGCGCTAAAGGGCATGACTAACTTCTCTGCGCCCGAGCTGGATGCGCTTTGGGCTCTTGTGGAATCTGCGGTGACGATTACATGGACGCAAGGTCGTGGGCGTAAACCGTCTGTGTCCGGGAAAGACGCAATGTTCATTACCCTGACCGTGTGGAAGCATTTTGACACATGGCAGAAGCACGCGATCGATTTCAACATCGGGATTATGACGCTGGAGAAAATGGCTCACCGTGTCATTCAGACAATCAAGCCCGTGCTGTACTCCCAGATGGTCAAGCGCGTAGGGATGTCCGAGCGGATGGAAAGCTGGAAACGCATCTTCGATCCGGACGTTACGCACATTCCCATTAGGCAGAACCACTTGTTGCACAACGGTGCCGACTCCCAAAATCTTGGCCGTTTGTCCGTTGGCAACCATGAGTACGCCTTCGTCGCGCAAGTTGATGTCCACAAACTTGGACTTGTCGTTGCAGATGTGGTGGGTTGCACCACTGTCGATCGCCCATGTGCCGTCGAACTTCTTGCCCGTCGACACTCCACACGCTGTCGACATGGAGACCGCAAACGCGACGTAGTCGTAGTCGTCGTCGTTACGCCAGTCGATATTGTTGGCACCGCGGCCACCTCGACCGCGTCGTGCACCTCCTCGGTTTTCATCCTTCTGCTTGGTCCAGCACTTGTCAATAACGTGCCCCAGTTTTCCGCAGTAATCACACCGGCGAGTTTCACGCTCGGCGTTGAAGGCCTTCGCTGCTTCCTCGATCTTCACCGCCGCAGTCTTCTCGCCTTGTCGCTTGATATGCTCATTCGTGAGCACCTTCACCACATTTTGCGTTCGCAGCGATTTGTGCTAGTGCTAGCTCCGGTAACTCCCCACCGCGCTTCCACATTTGTTTATTCACATCTGGAGCAGGAATCTCGAGCTGATCTTCCTTGTCTTCTGGCAAATGGTCTCCGATCTCTCGACGACGAGCTGCAGCCCGTGATCTACGTAGTAGCAATGGAAGTTCCTTACCCTTCTCAGTCCTCTTAGGGGGCTTTTTCGGGAATACTTGGATTTCAACAGAAGCTTCGGTGGTACGTTGCTGGACGTTTATGCGTCTCTTATGACGAGAACGGAATCGAGCAACAGGAGGGCGTGGCGCCCCTACTGCCTCCGGTATCACTGCGATCGTGGAACGATGCCACGCCTTGCTTTTCATGCTGGCTGGATCGACTGAGTCCTCGGTATCCTCTGCAGGTGGTGTAGTCAACGGTGAATATGCTCTCGATCCTTTACGTAAGACAACCTCTCGCTGTATCTTCATGCCTGTTCACACAACAATGCCAAATAATTAAAGCTTCAGCAGTATTAAGGAAGGCCGGATATCTTGCCTTGTGTCCCGTAGGAGAAGTACCCTCGCTGATTCGACTTACCCCCACGAGAAGCCAGGTCTGAGCGAGGCTGCTGATGGTTAGATTGCGTAAGTTCCCGATTCTTTGAATCGAGCAAGCTGCGTACGCGAGCATTTTGTTCCTCATCTTCAGTAATGCTTCGAAGCCTTTCTACCGTCGTTCGTCTTGACGTGATTGCGCGCGGAGCTTCGCCACCGACAGCTACAACCTTATCTGGTGTTTTTGCCTCATTTCCTTGCTCGGGTTCGTGCAACATTCCAAGGGCTTGGATGGCATGCAAGAACGAGACATCCATTCTTTCGGTTTTAAAGTCGAGCTCGTACAAGTGTTTTCGCTCCGGAACAACGCTGCTTTGTGACGTTTTGCTTCTATCGGCGTCAATAAAGGGTGCCATTAAGCTCAGCTGACCCGCACCGGTGTACGGACCTGTATGATTCTGCAGCGTGGCATCAAAAGGAAGAGATGACGGTGCTCTAATGGCTGGAGTACTTGGTTTTGTATGAGATTGAGTTTGAGTTCTCCTAGACGTCTTGTATCCCTTTCGGGGTTGTGGACGCGTTGTAGTATCAGTCACAACATTCTTGTTGATAGAAAACCATAATCTTGATTTTGGGGAGTATCAGGCCGTCCGGTGGGGGTCGATGAAGTGGGTGGGACGACTAACCATCGTTGTCGTGCCCGGTTATTTCCCCTCTTCAATCTCGTCATCCGACCATCCCTTCCCAAGTGTATTCTAACGGTTGTGTTGGAATTTGAGGTCCTGCGGGGGCTCCTCTTCGGGGAATGAACGTTTCTTTCCCTCTCGTCTGGGACCTTCCTCCGGGAACAACAACCGCTAACGAGTTCCATAAAGAAATTTCCAGGCTTGCCT
>NW_003305444.1:0-2612 GCF_000142945.1 Phytophthora infestans T30-4 | reverse complement strand
TTCATAAGAGTGTGACTTCGTACTTAAGCGCATATTAGTGACACAGACACGGCACTCCGTCTGTGTGTGGCGAATACTAGCGTCACAAAGCCACAAAAGGGCACACTATCAAAATAAATTACCCGATATATTTCAAAAATTTCAGCCCGTGCCGCGTGCTTGCGCATACCGAAATGTGCTGCGAATGTTGTGCTAATGGTCGTGTTGCACGACTGTACGCAAGACTTCGCGCAGTCAGATTTCTGTCGCAGTGAGAGGCGACGCGGGCGCTGCGGACGCGCGAGGAATGACGGGTGAAGACGATGGAAACAAGCGTCCGAGATGCAAGTAGCACGGGGAGGGGACGTCCTCGTCACGACGTGATTTGCTTTGCATGGAGGCTGTGCCGCCGTGCTGAAGGTCTCGAACAAGCTATCCAGCGTTGGACATGTGACCAAGTGCCCGAGAGCCATGCAATGTGGGCATCACCCAGTCGTACGGCGCTGTCAAGACCACCGCAGAGTCGACGTAAGAGCATGTTTATGGGCATGGCCGCGCAGCTCGTGCCTTGTCAACAGTACCAACAACGCGGTTCTAGGTCGGACACGGAGATTTGTAGCGGTTGCTGATGGACTCATGAAAGCAGATACATGGTGGAGAAGTGCTTACGCTATCCCATGCAGCACGGCATGCTGCATGGTCATGAAGAGAATCGAAAAACGGGCGCGCGAGCTCGCGAACACGCATGCAAGACGAAAGCATTTATGGTTCTTAAAGGAGACGACGTGCCGGCCGCCTCAGTCCTAGTTATGCAGACATATTCGTGGCTTATAACTTATAAGATGCAGCTTCACATAAGGTTGATTCAATATCTCGTTTGAAAGGCACATACACGTTCTTGAACGCTAGTTGAACCTAGGCGAAAAGCGACTTCATCAGAAAACGCAATTTGATGTAGCGCAAGAGGTTCTTCGGTAATGTTGTCGGCAGCGTTAAATTACGCACAGCGCACTCGAAAAACAGTCGAACTAGCGGACCGCAGTTGGTGATGTCTTTTTGTTTCATGCGGTGCTCACGTCTTGATATCATTGCCTCCGTCGTGGAATACACAAAGGAGAATTCGCGCAGCCGGAAAAGCAGATTGCAGTAACGAAATTTCTCCGAAGTCCTTATCGACGATGATTACACGGACGTCATCCCACGTCGCGTTAAATGACTTGAAAGATGTGATCGCATCGGAAAGACACTCTGCACTCTCGTTCTCCATAAGGGCATGCTGCACGTATTGGCCCTGTGTGCCACAAGTCACATAAAAACCACAAAGTCACAAAATGCCACATCGCCACACCAAAACCACAAAATGCCACAACGCGACCACGTAAATCACAAAGCACCACAATGCCGCAGTAAATCGCCACAAAAGTCACACATTTGTCAACAAGCCACAATAGTCACAAGTAGTCACCGTGCAAAGAAACACAACGAGCAACATTAGACGGTCAGACACGTGAAAGATAGATGAAGCGCTCTTACATGGCCAAAAACGTCGTGAATCATGAAACTGAAAAGCTTGTATCTGGCGTCGTTAGTGTTGTGAGTCGCGTCGATCATCAAAACCTCAGGAAAAGCTTCGAAAAAGCGCCGCATTTGATGAGTCTGGAAAGTAATTACTTGAGCCAACATGTCATCATCCACGTAGATGGTAGCCGTGTTTCCTTTTCGCAAGCAGAAGTCTCTAAGGCTGGACTCTAACCTTGCTTCAACAGTAGTAGATCCTCAGCGTTGTTCCTTAAGCTTCTGCACCATGTTGTGCACGTCACGTAGGGTTACCTGCTTGCCTGCCAGATGAAACAGATTAGTTCAGCAATATTATAGCAATAAAAAACAGCAAATGATAGTACTAGTACCTGAGCGACGCCGCAAAAATGCAAGTATCAACTTCTTTTTTGCTCCAGCAGCTTGTAGCTCGTCGACAAAATCAAGCATCTCTTCATCATCTATACGTCGATTGGCAGGGTGGTTGTTATACTTGTCTGGTCCGAGGCCGTGGTTGTGCGTCGTGTTCTGCTGGGTTATCTTCACTTGAAAACCATGATCTCCTGACCACACCACTGTAACCGAGATCTGAGCCTCGCACCCCGTCGACTTGACAAAGTAGTTGAAGCGCTTGCCAGTAGACCGACTAGGCCGACTCCAGCCATGCGTGCAACAAAGTCGCCGGTAGTATTTGTCGAACGAATCAGGAATTCTTGTCGTCTCTGTCAGCTTGCCTCGCTTTCGCTAATTTAGCATTCCTAGATGGAAGCACTTGTACAGGTACGCTTACGGAACACTTGGGTGGGGTCTGCTCTTGGTACTGCTCCCAACGCCGAAAAAAATGCACCCCACGTTGTGTAACAGCGCTGCTCTAACGGAAGGAGCACAACGTAGGACGTATTCCGCGATTTCCGGGACGTGTATCTTCCCGGAGGAGCGTGCCTCGGGCAGGATTCACTTCTTCGCTGTTCCGAATCACGGAGCCAAGTCGAACGCGACCGCTCGACCAATTTTTGTCGGAATTTGGGTCCCTTGTTTCCCGAAAATGAACCGCGCGGAGAAATCCGTCCGGACGCCGGGTTAAAAAGGTGGGGGAG
>NW_003305443.1:0-2611 GCF_000142945.1 Phytophthora infestans T30-4 | reverse complement strand
GTGGACAGCCCTTATAATTCCTATATTTATGCAGGCCTTCCTCCGGGACCGATTGCGGCCCCAAGCCTGAAGTCGATTGAAGCGGCCCTGGAGCCGGAGAAATCGGATTATCTGTTTTATGTAACGAAAAAGGACGGCAGCCAGGAGCATTTGTTTGCCGCTACGTATGAGGAGCATTTGGCGAACATTAAGAAAAGCCAGGCTGCGGCTAAATAAGATAGAGGTGTGTGAAGCAATGAAAGCAGGAAAACCGGAACTTCTTGTACCGGCCGGATCGGTTGAAGAAGCGGTCTCTTTTAGAGTCCTTCTTCATGACCTTGGACACGGCCATCTCAAAGTCTTCCTGCGTCACGTGGATCCGACGCTCACGCAGAGCAAACATACCCGCTTCTGTGCACACAGCCTTACACTCGGCACCTGAAGAGGTCGGCATCTTCTCGGCGATAACCTTGAGGTTAATGCCACGCAGCAAGTTCATCTTCCTCGAGTGAATGCGCATGATATCAATACGCGACTAAATACACAACATATCATTACTAACTCGTCCGCTTTTAACAGCATAAAAGCAAATAAAACGCACCCCTTCCGTCGGGTTCGGGAACTCGATCTTCCTGTCAATACGCCCGGGACGCAGTAGAGCGGCATCCAGGATATCGATACGGTTCGTAGCCATAATGACCTTGATATTCTGCGCAGGCTCGAAGCCGTCCAGCTGGTTCAGCAGCTCCAGCATCGTGCGCTGCACTTCCGAGTCGCCACCGCCGCCTTCCATACGGGAACTACCAATGGAATCGATTTCGTCCATAAAGATAATGGACGGGGAAGCCTCGCGGGCCATGACGAAGAGTTCGCGCACCATACGCGAGCCTTCGCCGATGTACTTCTGCACCAGCTCTGCACCCGACACACGGATGAAAGTACAGTCCGTGTGGTGAGCCACAGCACGAGCCAGCAGCGTCTTGCCTGTACCAGGAGGTCCGTACAGCAACACACCCTTGGGCTGGGCCACACCCAGAGCGTCGAAAAGCTCCGGGTGCTTGATAGGCAGCTCGATAACCTCCTTAATCTCGCGGATCTGCTTGTCCAGACCGCCGATCATATCGTACGTTGAGTCGGGAACCTTCTCCACCTTCATCAGGCTCACCAGCGGATCCACCTATGCATATAAAGTTAGAGATCCTCGGTTTCACATAATTAATAATTCGGGATCCAAGCACTTTGCTTGATGCGCACCTTCGTGGGCAGGATCTTGTGCAGCACGTAGCTGTCATTGCGTAGCGCCACGCGCGTGTTGGGTGTGCACTTGGCAATGTCGATGGTCTTGTCCACATCCACGACGTACTTGCCCTCTGGGTTCACCTTGACGAGCACCTTGGACTTGCCCATTTGCTTCACTACTTCGCCCACATACGAGCCCGGTTCCTGCAGCAGTTGCAGCTCCTCACGCAGCAAGCGGACTTCATCGAAGCAACAGTGGTAAGAACCCTTAATTTTATCAATAATTGGCGAAAAAGGTATCTAGTTCACCTTTCGAGTTGAGCTCGTTGCGCTGCGCCTGAAGACGCCGCAGGTTTTGCGTCTCGTCACGCACCGTCAGCTCCAGGTGCTCGATCTTCTGCTCGTAGTAGCTGGTGAGACCAGCGCTGTCATCTGCCGACGTCATTGCTACGTCCGCCGTCATAATCAACTGAAACGAACTACGGTAAAGCCGTCGAGATTCTCCTCTGTTTCTCCCCAGTTGCGATCCAAAGTGTCGTACCTAAGCGAATACATTCATCGTACTGAGTGATGTAAACACAGTACTATAAATTTACGTTTCCAACACAAATGTGAGTGTGACTGGCGTAGCGAGCTGTAGCCATCTTTGAATTTAAATTGACGCGGGTAGAGCGATGGTGGCGACGCCCAGGTTTCATGTGACGCAGGACGCCGCGTGGGTGTTTGTGCATGTGCATGTGCCGTTTGTGCGCGTATCGGATATGGAGTTCTATGTGGACAACGTAGACTTCACTTTCTTCTGTAAGCCGTACCTGCTCAAGTTGCACTTCCCACACGAGGTGGTGGACGACGAGCTGGCAAAGGCAGTGTACGACCCCAATAAGGTATAACGCTCTGATAATTGCTGATGTAATTGCGATGCAGTAGGTTGCTAACCGTAGTGTTGTGGTGCAGGAGAATGGAACGATTGTGGTGCATCTACCCAAGAAGGAGCCCGGCCAGGAATTCCCAGACCTCGACATGTTGACCAAGCTGCTGCAACCGCAGCGGCCATCAATTGATGTAAAGTCCGACAAGCAACGGTGTGTCGGAATAATGTTGTATGAAAAAAGTTGCAATGGTTTTAACTTGCTGCTTGTTTTGTTTCGATACCAGCAAAGCGCCGCTTATCGAAGTTCTGGATTCATCGGGTTCAGAGCCAATTGGGACTTTTCAGGAGGAAAACGATAGGCTCAATGCGTTGATCGATGGCATCTCGATTTCCAGCAAGAGTGCAGCTGTAGCTCCTTCAACTGAACAGGTGCAGACGAATTCGTCGCTTCTAAGCCTCGAGTCCTCAGCACCGAAGAATGTTAGTTCGATTAAGATCGACGCAGGCCAAAGATGCTGTCAA
>NW_003305442.1:0-2611 GCF_000142945.1 Phytophthora infestans T30-4 | reverse complement strand
GGCCGACTTGAACAGCCAAGCCAGCGTAGAGTGTCGAGTCAGGATCTGGATGGATCTTCCCACCAGCAGATTGTAATTGAGATCCAACACGCGCAAGAGCGCGAGTATCTCCTTCTCCACCGCTCCGTAGTTCAGCTCATTTGGCTTTAGCGTCCGGCTGACGAAGGTGACTGGATGACAGATCCCCTCATGTTCTTGTACCAAGGCTGCTGAGACTGCCCAGTCACTGGCATAAACTATAACCGTAGGTTGACGTTCCGGATCGAAATGACGGAGGATAGGTGTGGTCGCGATCCTGTTCCTCAGCTCTACGAATGCGTGTTGAGCTCGGATCCACCGAGGTTCCACCATTTCCGAGTTCTGATCCGCCGTCTCTATCCTGATTGGATCCTCTTTCCTTTGGTCCCGGGGCGGATCCAGCTCCTGTTTTAGATCCTCTTCTGGCGTCGTACTACTTGGATCCCTTCGTGGATCCGACATCTCCGGGGCCAGAGCTTGTTAGATTTTGATCCGGACAGCTGGAGTGGTTCATCGCAGCAAAATCTACCTCTCTCAATTCATATAGTGTGGTGTTGGAAATCCCACGTGAACTCTAGCTACAAATGTAGTTAGGACGTTCCCACAACAATACGTCTACTAGGATAGTAGACGATCGTTCGGGCGGACCTGAAGACCCCAGTTCTGCCCTTGCACCGGGACAAACTGGACCTTGTAAACTACTTATATAGGCCAACCAGTAAAATAAGAACACGCTACTAGCACGAGCAAAGCTAGCAGGTGCTTTGAATCCTCGTGGTCCCAACAGCGGAAGGGTACCAGGCACGGGTAAGCCTTTTACGAGATCACCGAGTCTTCAATACTCGGCTGGAAGAAATAAAAGGGAGGCAATTCAAGCACTCCCAGTCGTGCAAATAGGCAACAATAAGCCGTCACGTAAAACCTCCCGATAATAATCGGCCAATACACAAAGTCTCTTGGCCTTGCCGGATGAACCCTCGCTACAGAGCTTCGAGTTCACCGACAGGCATAACAAACTCAAACAAGCTTGACTACAGTGCGCTGGATTTGGTAGACGGATACTACCAAATCCTGATGCGAGAGAGCGACATCCCGCTCATCGCGGTAAGCACTCCAAGCGGCATGCTTTGGGAGTGGCTCGTCATGCCGTAGGGCTTGTCTAACGCCCCGGCGACGTTCAATCGCCTGGTGACGCAATTGTTCCGCCCTTTGCGTATCTTCGTACAGACGTACTTCGACGACATATTCGAAGGAGGCAAGACGGCCATGGAGGTGCACCTAGGACACCTCCGTCGGGTGTTGGACGTAATGCGAGCGAACAAGCTCTACGCCAATATCGACAAGTGCGTTTCGTGTCACCAGAGATTAAAGTTCTCGGTTGCTTCGTAAGCAACGTGGGCGTTCGGGCTTACCCAGACAAGGTCAAGGCCATAGCAGCATGGCCGACGCCCCGATCCCAGAAGGATCTTCGAAAGTGGTTTGCTTGGCTAACTACCTTCACAAGTACAGCGCAGGGTACGCGGGCTTCGCTAAGCCCTTGTTGAGCCTCCTTCAGAAGGACGTCGACTGGCGCTGGGAGCAGGAGCACCAGAATGCTTTTGACAGCATCAAGGCCAGTCTCCAAGAGGCCCCTGTCCTGGCCATGCCGGACGAGACGAAGCCGTTTAGCATCGTCTGCGATGCCTCCGATTACGCCATCGGATGTGCATTGCTGTAGGCCGACACGGCTGGACACGAACGAGTCATCTCGTTCCAGTCCAGGCAGCTCCAAGCCGCCGAGCGGAACTACCCTGTCCACGACAAGGAGCTCCTGGCAATGAAATATGCCCTTGTGAAGTTTCGTGTTCACCTTCTGGGCTCTAGGCCCTTTGTGATCTACACAGACCACGCGTCCTTGAGGACGGCGACTAACTCGCCTCACCTCTCCCAAAGGATGGCGAGGTGGCTGTCCTTCTTCGCGGAATACAACTTCCGCGTCGAATACAAGCCGGGCAAGCTCAACGTGCTTGCGGACGCCCTCTCTCGGCGTCCTGACTATGAGTTGGCCCACATCACGCGGGTGACAGCGGATCTATATGATCGGATACGCATGGCGTATCGGGACGATGAGGCTGTCGCGCCTATCGTCAAGTTCCTTATGGCCGGAACGAGCGCGAAGTCCGACTGGCTCTCGTCGATCCAGCGCTCACGGCTCCACCGATATGAGCTTAAAGAGGGTCTCCTCTACTACCGGGTGAAGCCCACTGATCCTCCACGGGTGGTCGTACCCAACGACGAGGATCTGAAGTTCGATATCCTCGCGGAGGCGCATGACGCGCCCTCCAGCAGCCACTTGGGCCGCGAGAAGACCTTTCGGTCGGTCTCTCAGTCCTTCTGGTGGACCCACATGTACAAGTGGGGTCGCCCGGTACGTTAAGACATGCGAAACATGTCAGCGGGTCAAACCCCGCAGGGCACTCTTCGGCTCACTACAGAGCCTGCCCCGTACCGGGCTGGCTGTTGAAGTCGATGAGTCCTGACTTTAGGTTTTGGGCTTTCCCGCCGAACGGACACGGCAGCACCGGAAATTGTGGTGTTCCGTGTGTCGGCTGAG
>NW_003305441.1:0-2610 GCF_000142945.1 Phytophthora infestans T30-4 | reverse complement strand
CCCACTCCGAGAGATTCGATCTCGGTAGTCGCCTCGTACACCTGATTCTGCCATTCTCTGTAGCGGCGGGATCCCACTGACACATATCCAGGTCGCCTAGGGATACCGTCCTTCGCCAACCATCGTCCGATCTCTTCATAATGGTCCAGTAATAGTCTCTTGTCGCTGACGTTCGTGACCTGGAGGTATTGCGATCGACCTGGTCCTTGGACTACGGTAGGTACCCATTTCTCGCCCCGAGTGACCCACAGTGTGTCATGTTCCACCCACTTCAACCGGTCTGACAGCTTCCAAGGTTTTCCCCGGGCTTCAAACAACTCGGGTGGTTCTTACTCGCCCTTAAGAATCCTCATCCTTGCCCTCCCATATAAAGGGCCGCCGCTCCCGCTGAGATCTGGAGAGCGCCATTCTCGCTCCGGGGAAAACAAGTGTCCCCAATCGCCAGAATCAAACCTCACTCCGCTGGCACCATGAAATCCATCCCAAGATGGCGTCTTGACAGCGAGATCCCCGACCCAAATGTCAAACCAATACACCAAAACAACCTGCCAGCGTGATCTTTAATTCGCGTTCTCCCGTTTTGTACGGTATACGCCTTCACCAAATCCCAACACAATCTTGGATCCGACTCCCATCCCACTTGGCACCCAACCTTACGAGCAAGGGCGGTATCCAGTATAGACACCTCGGGCACCACTATCTAGAAGTAGGATTTCTTTTTCATTGTTGATCTTGCCCCCTACCTTGGCTTGTCTGAACACTTTCCTGGGGCATGTACTCCAGTATCCACGGGACTCCCCTGTTAGCAGATCTATGATCCAACATCTCAATCCACAGAATCCATGACCGACGACTTGGTGATCGGCAGGACCGACCGTGTGGGTTCCCAAACTGGCAACCTGTGGGGTCTTTTCTAACCACAAAAAGCCGCGGTCTCTTCCCCCTCTTTATAAAATTCGCGAGGTGGGAAGAGAATATGTGGTTTTGGGACCAATATCTTCTTCCCCGCGGGGCCCACAAATAGAGAAATTTGGGAACAACCCACCCCTTTCATTAGATTCGCGGTTATTTTTGCAACGAGATTTGAGGTCCTGCTACCTGAATCTAGAGATGTTGTTTTTTACAAAGGCAAAAAAAGGCATAAATGCAGTACCTAGAACGCTCGGCTCGTACCGGATTCAAACCCGGCGAGCGTCCTAGTTTAACATCTTCTCGGCCACTTCTGGCAACATCCCTCGGTGCTTGGCTGGATCAAACCATTGGCGGATCTGGTTGTAGAATTCTTCCATCGGGCACTTGCCGACGTCGTGAATCTCGCCACACTAGCGACACACGTAGAAGCAATGATCCCCGGGATGACCTTTCTTGCCACACTTCTCACAGACCAGATGTTTCCAGCATCCAAATTCAGTGTGCTTCCGGGATCCGCACTGCGAACACCTGACTTGTGCTGTCCCGTCCATGAGATCTCGGGATCTGTACATCCCACGGTCCCCGGCCCCGGTCGAGAGTTGTCTCCGGTCTTCGCCGCTCGATCGTTGGACGCAGTGAGACAGACTCGACGGTAATCTTCCGGATCCGACCGCCGCCTTCTTCTGGCGGTGTTTCGCGCAAACCACCGCCCGCAGCACTTCCTCAAGCTCGTCTGCGTCGGGAAGTCGTAACAGGGTCAGCCTGTCGGCCAGATCCACGTCTCCCAACGTCTCGATGAAATGATCCACGTGTTCCCGCAGTACCTTGGATCTCCCATCCTTGATCTTCAACTTGGCCCGTAGACCGGCCACATTTAGTCGATGTAGGTATTCTAGCGGTGATTTATCTGATCTGCGGCGACCATGGTAGTATTGTCGTGCCACCGACACTCCCAATCCACAGTACTGGGTCTGAAAACTGCGCAGCAAATCTGGCCACTTGTTCCTGTTGGATCTGCCCAGCTGCCGATACCAGTTCCTGGCTGGCCCCGCTAACAGATCCGCAAAGGTCAAACACTTCTCAGCATTCGACGCTTGATCTCTCATGAGGGGCCGACTTGACTTTGCTGATCCATGTTCGCGCTCGGTCTTCGTCTTGACCCCGTGAACTCCTTCAGATCCGATATGGCTGAGATCCGTACCCTCTGGATCATAGACGATCCATCCGTCCCCGGCTGCGGCTGTTGCTACCGCCGCTGGCGAGGGGGGTGGGCCATCCAGATCATCTGGGTCGAACTCATCATGGGAGTTGTCTCCCTCCACTGACTCCATCTCGGCGTCTCGTGCTCCATGTTCATGGAACACCTGCGCTTGCGGCTTGGGCGCTCTCATGCCTTGTTCGGCCAGGAAACGACTCATCGCAGCTTCGAAGTGTCGTTGCAGGGTGCCCGGGGAAGTGTCGGAAGAGCCTGTGGCCGTCTGGTCCACTGGCGAGACCGGATCCGTGCGGCAATTACCTTGAGCCCGATCTGACGATAACCCCACTGGCTTCTTTCCGGATCTGGCTCGATCCTGGCTGGATTGTATCAGATCACGGGTAGGGCGTACTGGATCCCGAGTCTTCGCGTTCAGAAGGCCTTCCTGTCCCCGGATCCTCGCCCGCGCTTCCAGCATGGATACCCGGAGGGTTTAAATATAT
>NW_003305440.1:0-2610 GCF_000142945.1 Phytophthora infestans T30-4 | reverse complement strand
TACGTGCAAATTTGCATGATCGCTTTGAATGAAAATTGGCTCGTTATATCTGATGTAACTATATTCTTTGAAATGTGAATTTCACAAAAAATAAATCATTTAATCTTAACCCCTTAGTTCCCGCACGTTGGACCGCTCAACATAACGGATGTATCTTTTTTTTTAGCCTCTATGTTATGTTGGAGGTCCAACATAAGCAAAAGTCATACTTGATTTTAGTATTGAAACAGATCTATTGAGATCGGCATACTGAAGTCAAGGTAGTATTATTGGTTCAAGACGAGCCATTGCACAGGGCTCGGGGTTTTGGATCAGGATAGTGTGAGTGGGAAAAAAGTCCAAGCCCGCCCCTTCTCGTTTGTAAATTGGGGGGCCGCCCCCCTCTAAAAATTCTCTCTCCATCTCTCAATTTTCCCAGTCTGGCAGGTTAAGAAACACAGAGGATGTTCGCCTACGGCCAGGTAAAGGGGCCCACCGCGGGCGAAAAACACGGGACCACCGAAACCCCGGAAAACACTGTCCAGGAGAGAACAAAGGAGCGACACGCGCAGCTGCTGACCAAGCTCAGCGATCGACACCGCCGCCATCTTCTCGGGACAGCGCAGCGCTGGGGTGATTTGTGGCGCTTGTAGAGCGCGACGTGGTGGCACCACGTCATCGTGACGGTACTGCTCATGCGTGCCTATACTTTGATGAAAGCGGTAGTGCTGACTCTGTTGTGATTGTAGGTGCTCGTGATGACCGTGATCGTGCTGGCGGTAGTGGTTGAGACACAGCTGGCGCTCAGGAGAACGCGGAACCCGCTGAAAGTGCTTTTGCGAATGCTGATTGTGTTTCTTCCGTTGCGTAGGCTAAGCAACCCGCTACCGCAAAGCCGCAGAGGAAACGAGCTGCTAAAGACCGCGCTAAACTAACGACACCAGCCATGGAAGTCCGAAAGGCGACGGGAGTGTACAAGCCATCAACCCCTGGGAAGCCTAGCCAGGACGCCGAAGTCAAGGACGCAGAGGACGTTGAGGTTGACGCGACGGACGTCGCTGCTGAGGCAATGGCGATACCGTCGTCATCCGCAGCACGTACCGAGGCTCAGGTGTCACTAGAACCAGCCGTGGTCGAGATAATGGCCGACTTGATGTCCAATTTGGAGAGCGATGTCGCGACTCGCGTGGACAACGATGCGGACACCCCTGCGCGTATTTCTTCACGGAGGTCAACAAAAGAGCAGATTACGCCGAGGCCGCCATCTCTTGGCAGGAGCCGTCGACCCCCCAAGCCTCGGAAGTCAAGTCAATCGAAGAAACGTCGACGTCCTGTTTTACAAGACGACAACCTGGTTAGTGGTGATGACGAGGACGCAGTGGGCACCACAGGGGCCCCTCCGGGTCTGTCCACGGGTGATGGGGAGGAAGAAGTGGAACGTCCATTTGGAAGCCCGAGGTGTATGGTGAGTGGAGACCCGAACCTAATGGAGATTGGTGCTGAGCAATGCACTAGGTTGAACTCTGACGAGGAGACGGGATGCGATGAGGAGCCAGAAGAAGAAGACGATGATAGCGGGTGGAGTGAAGACTGGAGCCTCGGCGAGCTCACGGATGAAGACGAGGTCGGTGACCCCAACGCGACGATGCTTCCAGACTCGCTTTGTTTGTCGGCTGCTCGCAACAAGAAGGTTCTCAAGAACATGCGAAAGACTGGGTGGGAATATGGTGCGTTCACGTTGATACAGTCCAACATAATGAGATCGAGTTTCAACTTGATCCAACATAAGCTCCAACCTATACTAACTATCATTCATCACTCTTGCTCTTGCAGATCCTGACAAATTTGGCCCCGACCCTACGTATGCTGACCTCTACGACGGACCGTTTGGACCAAGCGAGAGTGTGATGGCTGTTGCAGAAGATTCCCTTGCACTGTTGCTCTACTTTTTGCCACCGAGACTGTGGTTGAACATCACGTTGGAATCGAACAATTATCAGTCGCAGACACTTGTGCATCGGACCCGAGGGATCCGAGACCAGCAGCGCACCAGTGGAGGGGAGGTTGAAGGGTTGAGTGCCATCCGGCGACGGTTGTCAAGCGTCCCTAAGATTGAACCGTGGGAAATTCTTCGCGTCATGGCGTTGCTGATCGCGCGGATGTTGACTCCGATCAGGAAAGGAATCGCCGCACACTGGGGGCTAAAGAAGGTGGGTGCACTTCCGTCCAACAGGTTCGGTCAGTTCGTGTCGAAGAACAGATTCTTCCATATAATAGGCTACCTGCACTTCAGCAACAACAAGTCGCCTCAGGCGAAGCTCGACCGCGCATGGAAGATACGACCGGTAGTCGACGTGCTACAGCGGACTTTTGCTCGAGGTTACCGCACCCCTCCTGTCATCAGCTTCGATGAAGCCACCCTCCCGTCCCGATCGCGATACAATCCAACCCGCCAGTTCAACAAAGATAAGCCTCATAAATGGGAAACCAAGGTATTCGTCGCGGCGTGTGCCAAGACAGCGTACTGCCTGAGGTGAGTCTGGTATGAAGCGCAACTAGCCAATAGCTGGGTGCGCCTCCTTTTTTTTTTGGGCGCAAGTGGCTTATGGTTGGCGTTTGGATCAACATAAA
>NW_003305439.1:0-2609 GCF_000142945.1 Phytophthora infestans T30-4 | reverse complement strand
TGGTGGCATGGCACCACCATCTGCGGGATTTTAACAGGATGGCCGACACACTGGCCAATATGGCCATGGACTCTACAAGAAGCACACAAGTGTTGCTGTCGGAGGACACTTCGGCAACAGTACGCTGGGAGAAAGTACTTAAGCATCTATCTGGAGACGTAATGCATTGGCAGGAGACGTCACATACTCAGCCGCGTAGCGGAGGCATTGCGACCCCCATCTAGGGGAGACGGAGGGAGAGGGTCAGTCATTGGACTGACCGCATGCATTTACAACGTCCATCGACATTAGAGCGGTGACGTTTCCACGGGTATAGGAAGTCGTTAGTCCAGGCTAAGTAACATCAATACTACTCATTCCAAAACAAAACAAACAATGAGCGAAGCATTTAGGTCCATTTATCTTCGTCTGTCTAAATACGACCAGCTTCGTTTGAGTTCAGATGTTTTTCCGCCACCCCGTACCACCAAGCAGGATCGCAGCCACACTCCTTGCCCGCACCGATGCAATTTCCACTAACTTCCAGCAGAAGTACATCTCGCGAAAGTCCGTTATGGCCAAGGTTAACGTCGATGTGAAGCGATCTTTGCGCTCTAACTACTACGAGGAGGACTCTGCCGTTTCGTTGGATGATACGGAAGAGCGTGGTGGTGAAGTGAACTATGACAAGCTCTGGAAACTTGTTAAGTCCCACGATGCTATTTCAGTCGAGATCGCAAATCTGAGTAAACACATTAAAAAAAAGGTCGCTGGCACGTTGATAGCCCAAAATCTGTCGCTGGAAAGGTCCTATTTCGTAAGATCGAAGAAATCCGCGGAATAAATACGAGGTAAGAAGTCAACAGCAAATAGAGGTTAGTGTCCAGCAGCAGCAAATCGATCGGCCGGTTTGGGTACACAACGTTCATCACAGACTGTAGTAGACGGTGAGAGTGAGGAAATTGCAAAATTCTTCGACCGCAAAGTTATGGCTGCCCGTACGGCGAAGCGAGCTGAGTACCGTTGCAGCAGATGTGGCAATTCCGCCATATCGATCAATGCTGTACAATACCCAAGCTGACGTTAAAGAGATCAGCGTAGGAATCGTACCAGGGGTCTATGTTGTGGGCAATTGTCCATTTGAAGCATGCGATGATAGGGCTGCGGGTCAAAATTCAAATGCTCAAAAATCTGTTTTAACAGTAGGAACTTTGCTGCTAAAACAAAACACACAAAGTTATATCGTTAATAAAAATCATGTGTGGTTTTAAATCATTTGAGATTAGATTCCCTGCTCACTTGAAGTAAAAACTCAATTTTTGAAAAATTGTCACCTGTCTCCTAAAACCTCTGTTCTAATACGGCACTCGACCCTAAAGAGAAACTCTAAGCTCTTAACATGACTTATTAGTAAAACAAAATAAAGATCACTGTTTCTTCAGGCTTCAAAACCAGCACAACCTAACTGACGGTCGCGGTAGCGCTACTTGTGATCGCGCTGCACTTCCTCTGTGGATTTGTTCAACGTCTCCGGAACCAGCTTCAGAGGAACCGGTTCACATACGCTTGAACCCCGTCGTCACCGCGAGCTTGGTTGGTCGCTGAAGGGTTGGCTGCAGCGGAGCTCAGGACGCTTCGCAGAGTGGCAGCCGCCGGGTCAGTCATCCCTGCTGCAAGAAGCTGCGAAGAGGTGGCAGCATTGACCGAAGGTACTCGTAGTACATTGAGAAGGGGTGCTGCTGCATCAAGTGAGGGTGCAATCGGTGTCACAAGAGAAGGAAGCTGGCTTAGCAGGGACACACAAGGCGACTCCTGCATCACCAAGGCTACTGCGAGCGTGTGCAGCGGGCATGTCACAAAATCCACCCGATCAGGTACGAGCGTGAGGCCTTGCTCCTCAGCTGTTTTCATTCGTAGCATCCGAATGTAGAAAACATTGTCAGCTGACGTTGTAATGTGCTGCTTTGTGACGTAGCCGAGATCTGGTGAACGGCCGAAGCAATGCCACATAAGGCACGCAAGCGCTGCATCTTTTGAATCCGAGGCGACGGATGCTGTTTTGTACACATAGCAAATTAGTGAGCGCAAATCCGCCTTTGTACAAGGTGGCGCCTTGTTAGTAAGCCCTCCATTATCACGTTTTAAGCAGTGTTTTTTGAGAGTATTCCCTTGTTCAAGCAAAATTAACTCGGTTGGTACTCTAAGATGAGGATACTCATCGAAAAACCAAAGCTTCACGTTTCTAAAGTGAGAAATGGCGGTGTTGGGCGCCAACTTACCTTTTTTACCTTCGCATGTGGCGAGATAGTAGCCAAAACGATCCATCACGGCCGCTAAGCTCTTTCCAGAGCTGTCACTGAAAATGCATGCTCGAACAGCGTCCATGGTTACATCCTCGACTTTAAGCATACGCTCGAACGCGCCGATTCCGGTAGTAAGGGCTTTTTGCGTGTTTGTAGGGATAAGTGCGGAGAGGCTCATGCTGGTTGCTGCTTGTCTTTTCTGCTTTTTGTTAACTGGACTTGACTGGTTGAGTGTATCTTAGCACTACTGCTCAATTTTAACCTAAAGTAGGAGGTATACCGCATTGTCGGAACCACAAAAATATTGACATATATCTTACACGAGAA
>NW_003305438.1:0-2609 GCF_000142945.1 Phytophthora infestans T30-4 | reverse complement strand
CACATCTCCCAACGTCTCGATGAAATGGTCCACGTGTTCCCGTAGTACCTTGGATCCCCCATCCTTGATCTTCAACTTGGCCCGTAGCCCGGCCACATATAGTCGATGCAGATATTCCAGCGGGGATTCATCCGATCTGCGGCGAGCGTGGTAGTATTGTCGTGCCACCGACACCCCTAATCCACAGTACTGGGTCTGGAAACTGCGCAACAAATCTGGCCACTTGTTCCTGGGGGATCTGCCCAGCTGCCGATACCAGTTCCTGGCTGGTCCCGCTAGCAGATCCGCAAAGGTCAGACACTTCTTAGCGTCCGACGCTTGATCTCTCTTGAGGGCCGACTTGAAATTGCTGATCCATGTTCTCGCTCGGTCCTCGTCTTGATCCTTGCCCGTGAACTCCTTCAGATCCGATATGGCTGAGACCCGTACCCTCTGGATCATGGACGATCCACCCGCCCCGGCTGTGGCTGTTGCTACCACTGCTGATGAAGGGGATGGGCCATCCAGATCATCTGGGTCGAACTCATCATGGGAGTTGTCCCCCTCCACGGACTCCATCTCCACGTCTCGTGCTCCATGTTCGTGGAGCACTTGCACTTGTGGCACGGGCGCTCTCATACCCTGTTCGGCCAGGAAACGACTCATCGCAGCTTCGAAGTGTCGCTGCAGGGTGCCCGAGGAAGTGTCGGAATAGCCTGTGGCCGTCTGGCCCACTGGCGAGACTTGATCCGTGAGGCGATTACCTTGAGCCCGATCTGACGATAATCCCACTGGCTTCTTGCCGGATCTGGCTCGATCCTGGTCAGATTGTATCAAATCACGGGTAGGGTGTACTGGATCCCGAGCCTTCACGTTCACAGGGACTTCCTGTCCTCGGATCCTCGCCCGCGCTTCCAGCATGGATGCCCCGGAGGGTCCTAAAGTCATGCGTCGTGGTTCGGACGACGTGTCTGACTCATCCTCAGCGGCGGATTCGTAGTTCGAGGACGCAGCTTGGCTGACCCTCGGCGACGACACCGAATCCATAGTGCGCAACCTTTCTCCGGTGATGGACTTAACTCTGGCAAAGAGGTCCCGCGTCGCGGATACTATGAGATCCAGGTCTAGCTCGAAGATATCCTCTGCGTCGAACACACCAGCTACGATGCCTGACTCCGTAAGCAAACGTAATAGATCCTTGACTGCCACCAACTTGTTCGCCGTTTTTGTTGGTGCTCTCACCAGTTCCCTTGGATCGTCGATCTGTCGTGGATTCAGGATCTGCATGACAGGATCTTGATGCAGGAAGTCGCGTAAAGCTTGGTGGCGATACACAAACTCGAGATCTTGTCGGACCAGCTTGACTTGGTTCCAGCTTGGTCTTCTTCCGACTCTGGAGCTTGCATCTTCTTCCGCGTAGTCTTACTCGTGTTCGTCTTCTCTCTCGTTTTTGCTACTATCGGGCTTGGGCTTAGGTACGGTGTTGGATTAACCGGTGAATCTGCAAATACATACCGTCTCACCTTCACTTTCCCTTATTTTGTTAGCGGATCATGATTTGTGCCAAGACCCGCAGGGGTCCCCGAGGGGACCTGGGGAGGATAGAGAGGTTTCACTTCTAGATCCGGATCCACCTCTCTACCGTCGACAGAGTTCCTCACAGGACTCCATCGATCCGCGGATCTTGTTTCATTCAGCAGCGTCTTCGATGATACAGGATGCCACTTTGATCTTGGCCAATCCACTTCGAGAAGCGTGGATCCATGTCGGGCGATCCAAATCCTCCCTAATCACTTAGTGCTGTCACTAATTCAGGATATTGATCCCTTGCTAGATCCATTCTCTTATTTCTGAGAGAGCACTTCACCACAGGAGCTGTTCGCACAGCTGAGCACAGGATGTCAAACATCCAGGGATGTTGCCTCCCGCGTGTACACCCAACTCTTAGCCCGCCCGCTAAGGTTGGAGTGTGCAAAAGCAACACGAAGTCGCTCGGTCGAGATCAGAGCCGCGTCCATCGCAAGCTCTACTTCTCGGGCCCAGAAGTGAAGGTTTTCACCTTTCTTTCCTTCATACGGCTTAACCTTCTGTGGTGAAGTGCTTTCTCAGAAATAGGAGAATGGGCCCGACGCGGGGTCATTATCCCGAATCAGTGACAATTTCAAGTGATTATAGAGGATTTGGGTTGTTTGGCACGGGTGCAAGTTGCCTGTGGTGGATTAGCCATGACGAGCGGCACCCCGTATGGAATGACGATGGATCTGGTATGAGCGATGTACGGGAAGGCAAGATCCACCAAGACTTATCTCGGATCCACCCTTACCTGGATTCACTTAGGTGGACATGGGATATACTATGTACCAGTGGATCGAGTGTGGATCCTATGAAGGAATAATGGTAGGTGCCATCCGAAGGTGGATCTAGTAGATACGGCTAACGAGAAGCCAGGATCCACCGCGAGGTACCCCGGATCCCATACTTCCGAGTTCGGGTCCAAGGAGTCCCGCATAGAAGGACCTGGATCCAGGGTACAGGGATGAGGGATGCAGTGGATCTGGGAACTTTCGTGGGACAATGGAGATCACAGACGGTAGCAAGATGATGTTGGATGATTGGAGAGCTCGGATCCA
>NW_003305437.1:0-2609 GCF_000142945.1 Phytophthora infestans T30-4 | reverse complement strand
ACTCGCGTTGGTATGGATGAATATGATTAGCTATCGGACCATACTTAATTTTTGTATGACCTCTGGGCACCTATAAATGGCCAATTACATCATTTCTACGCATTTCAACTAATGGCCGAAGCTTCACTCAACATTTTTGTCCAATACTTTCGCCTAGGGTTAGGTGAGTCCTCTAAGCCATTCGATCGGACGTATCGAGTCCGATCGCAGCTCAAAATATGTATATGCCAATGCAAATAGTAGGTCAGACACGTACCACTCCCATATTTGCACAGCATCGGACGGAAGCGATGGGCCTGGACGAGCTCCAGCCTGGCAACACTTTGAGGGCCAAGGCTACAGCGTTATCTGCCTTCAAGAAATTTCTGAAGGCAGAGGGCGTTGTAGAGGAGTACGTAAGAAAATGCATTGAGCGCGATGTCAGTGGAAGATGTTTTGTATCTGTAATGGATAAGTTTGGAATGCATCTTGCATTTAGTAAAGGCAAAAAGGGCAAACCTTTAGCTAGAAATACTGCCATGCAGTACTATCGGCAAGCCAAGCTTTGGCTGCTTGACCAGTTTCCCCAGCATCGTGCGTCTTTAGAGACCCGATTGCTTAAAATGGGGAAAACGCTTGACAGCTTCTGTTTGAAGCGCGAGGGTGGTGGTTTCGTTAACAAAGCACCTCCATGTACGAAGTCCGATTTAAAACAAATGCTTGTATATTTGTATACCAATGCTTCCTGTGATACTGACTACCAAGATGCTGCTCTGCTTTGTCTTCTTTGGTACCTCTTCGGTCGCGCGTCGGACTTGTGGATGCTGCGGAAGCGGAACGATAGCGTCGACGCGGGCGGCGTACTCTTCTTGCGTCTGATCAGGGTGAAGACGAGCGAGGAGCAGGGGCTCTCGCTTTTCCCGGACGAGGAGTTCCTCACTTGTCCGTTGCTGGCCTTGGCTCTTGCCTTGATTGTCCAGCGAGCGCCCTCGGATGACTTGGTCGGCAACCTTCCCCGCCAAGAAACCTTGACAACGGCCACGATCTCCGACGATGTATCGCTCGTCGAGCTCCTGAATGCCCCCGCCGCGCCATCGACACTCTCTGTCCCAGCCACCAAAGGAACGCCGTCGACGCCGACGGTGTACTCGCACGTCAACCGCGTCTTGGAGCGGATCGCCCCAGCTGCTGGCGTCACGAAGGCACTCAGTTCGCACTCGTTTCGCCGCGGGGGAGCTCAACACGCGAACGGCTCTGAGGGATTGACGGACCGCTGGATCTTCGACCGAGGTTCCTGGAACATGAGCACAACGACCAAGGGTTTCAACTACATCTTCAACACGAGCAAGGAGGATCACAAGGTAGCCAAAGTCCTCGCAGGATACGAACCGAAGACGAAGGTGAAACTCCAGGACCTCAGCAGCTTCGACTCCCAGACACTTGAGCAGATCAAGCGCGTACAGGGCGTGATGTTCACGTCCTGCAGCAACCTCGCAACCTCCAGCTTCAACGTCAACGAGCAGGTCGTGGACATCCTGACTGCGGCCGTCTTCCGATACTTCCCGCTGTTGAAGGAGCTGAGCCACAGCAGTCCAGTCGTCACGCGGGTCGAAAGTGCTGTGCGAAGCGGTGGAAGCACGCTGGCGAATCTTCTTGCTTGGTCTGCGCATCTCTCGCTAGCAGCCGAACCCTGTAGCAACAAGCAAACTCCGGAAAACGACACTACCCACCAAGCACAGCAAACGAAGGAGCAGAAGATCATCGATCACCAAGCTTCTGTGATTAAGCACTTAATTAACATGTCGAAGCGGCAAGACGAGCGGATGGACGCTCTGGAGGCCAAGCTGAACAACGATCCTGTCCTGACCATTAAGCGCAACAAGCCAAGTGAAAAAGAGGGAGAGCAAGAAGTCAGCACACCAAAGAAGATGCAGCGCAGGAGTGGGACAACTCACCTTCACGCCACTTGGTTTGCTTGGTATGCCCATGAGCCACGATGGCACGCGAGCGAGCCCAAGCGACAGCGCTCGAACGCGAAGCTGCTGGTTGCGTACATGAAGCTGTTCTTGGCCGACGGATTTGGGCTGGATATAAGCGGTGTCAGCTACCGCGACGACGTCCTTGCCCTCGGTTTGCGCGCGGAGAAAGAAGCTCTCTCCTTCCTGGCTCAACATAAGATCGCGTCGCGCGGGTCCAGTTCCGTCCTCAAGCATCTCCAGGCCCTGCACAAGGCTGGCGCACTCAACCACCAAATAGAGCGCCACCAGCGTCTGCTCCAGTCGGCAGCTATCCAAGATCCTGCACCCGGCTACACACAAGACGTCGTTGAGTTAGTTGGTTAGATGCATCACTAGCACAGCAAACAATACACGTTAGTCAACCTTTGAACAACGCAAAACAACACGTAGTATTTGTCAGACTATCAGAACAAAGAGAAGGGACAAACCGCACTGCAGCAGGGAGGGGGGCACGAGCGCGGGCAGCAGCATGAGCTCGCATGTCCGGCACAAACACGGGGTCAGCAGCGTGGGCAACAGGCGCGGCACGAGAAAGGATGCAGCAGCGCGGGCAGCAGGCGCAGCTCGGCTGCAGAACACTCTCCACCCTCAGCAGACGCAAGGAGCGATGAA
>NW_003305436.1:0-2609 GCF_000142945.1 Phytophthora infestans T30-4 | reverse complement strand
TTCCGCACTGTACTTGTGCAAGTAATTGGCTAAGCCTACGCCACTTGCGTAAGTCTTTTTGGTTCTTGGGAACCGGCCAGTCCACGATGGCCTTGACTTTGGCAGGATCTGCCCGTAAGCCACGCTTCCCAATGAAGCACCCGAGGAAAGGTATCTCCTCCGCGCCAAAGACGCACTTGTCCAAGTTGGCATACAACTTATTAGTGCGCATGCACTCGAGCACCGCTCGCAAGTGGTCAATGTGGTTATCCACATCTGACTTTCCGTGCTCGGCACGACTATGGACGAATATATCGTCAAAGTACGTTTGAGCGTACGCCCGGTGGGGCCTAAACAACTGCGTCACAAGACGATTGAACGTTGCTGGTGCGTTCGACAGCCCCTGGGGCATCACCAGCCACTCCCAGAGCATACCGCTCGGAGTACTCACCGCTGTCAGCGGAATGTCGCTCGCTCTCATGAGCAATTGGTAGGAGCCATCGACCAAGTCGAGCGCGCTGTACAACGTACAGCCTACCATGTTGTTCTGCAGAGCATCCTTGCGAGGAATCGGCGTTTGCGCCGGGATAGTGGCCGCATTTAGCTTGTTAAAAGCATGAACAATGCGCCACTTGCCGTTCGGCTTTCTGACACAGAACGTGGGTGTCGAGTGCGGAGACTTACTCTCACGCACCATCCCTGCCTCGTGCTTCGCACGGAAGAATGCGTCAATGACGTCACACTGCTCTCTCGGCAAAGGCCATTGCCTTGTTACGCAGTATTTGGTTCCAGGAACCAGGTCAATCTCATGACACACGCCTCGATCCGGAGGCAGGCCCGTCGGTGGGTCTTTTGAGACAACGTCTCCATACTCCTTCACCACCGGGTAGAAGGGATCCGAAGGATCTTTAAGGATCGCCGATCCACTTCTTGCGCTCAGCGCCTTCTTGGTGTCCTCTAGGACCGCGTCGTCCACGACGGATGAGGAGTTCAACTCCTCCTCAGGTCCCAGCAAGACCATCTCGGCTAGCTCGCCTGCCTTTAAGGCTTCGCCGAACTCGGCAATGGACATCTCGTCCAGCTCTAGCAGAGCCTCTGCAGCGGGCAGAGTGTCAAGGCTGATATCGCCTTCTACCTCCCCCGTCACTCCGTTCACGAGTGTATACAGCTGTTCACAGCAATCACGTGGAGCATCACCGCTCGTCACGTTGGACACCTCGTCCGACGTCGAAGACGTCACAGACGCCCTGCGTCTTCTTCTCCTCTCCCTCCGCGACCGAGCCCGGCCGGATGAGGGCGGTGTGGCGACATCTCCGTCACCACCACCGGGTGCAGCAGCACCATCACTCCTCGAAGAGGATACAGTGTCTCGCAAGACACACGGCTGAAAGCCAAGAGGTCCTCGACCTTCACACGGTGAACTAGGTGTCACTTCACCTGCATCTCCTGGGCCACGCCCATGATGCCTCGACTCGCAGTCGACCGCGACCCTCGGGTCACGCAGCGGTAGGTCATCGACCAGATTCGTACCACTCAGTGGATTACGCGCCACTCCGCGCTCGTCCTCACCAGGACCCAGCAGTTGGTCATTGAACTGACCTGCACCGCTCCGCGGGATAACGTGCCGCACCACGTACGCCCTCAGGGCAAACAACAACCTCGTTGCTAACAATTTCGGACATACCAATGTCCAGCACTACGGCCGCCTCGGCCTCGTGCTCGCGCCAAAAGCGCCTCTGCTTCCTAGCAGAGGTGGGTTCATGACTCACCAAAACTCCACTAGGAGCAGGGTGCGACGCACCCAGCGTTTTCGACTTCCAGTCGATCCATGGCTCATGACGTTCCAGCCATGCCATGCCAAGGATGAGGTCATACCTCGCATCCAGGTCTAAGACCAAACAGCGTTCCACGCTATCGAAGTTCTCAAACTTCACTCCAAGGTCGACAGAGACCTTCGACACAGTTACCAGTGTCCCCGTCGCGAGACGGACAGAGATCGTATCTCTCGTTGGCACTTCCAGTGCCTCAGCATACAGCTGACTCCCTTCCAGGGTGGAGCGACGGGCGTAGTTGCCCGAGGCTCCCGAGTCAATCAAGACTCTCCATGGCTTTGCAAAGCCCTTCACGTTCGCTTGAACGACCAGCAAGCCCGGCTTGCACACACTCTTCTCGTAAGAGAGCTCAGCTCTTTTCGGGGCTGAGCCCCGTTGCCCTCTACCTCTTCGAGGCACAACAGAACTCAGTTCTTCCCCAGTAGGCCGCCCCGCGCCTACTGGGAGTTGCCGTTTCCCGGCGATGACCCGGAGGGTTGGCTCGCCGGAGCCTCGCGCTTCTTGCGCAGAGGGCAATAGGCCCTCAAGTGCTTAGTGCTATTGCACACAAAGCATCGGCGGATGCCAGCGCGCTGCTCCGCAGCAAGAAGCTCCGCTTCTTCATCTTCAGCATAGCTGAGGTCCATCGGCTCTGGACCGCTCGAAGAGCTTGCGCTACCAGCGCTCCAACCAGGTCGCGCCGACCTGAAGTTGTGCTCGGCATTCAATGCCACAACCGGGGGGTCCGCCACGCTTCGCGCTTCTCTCGTGTACACGGAACACTTCCGTTCGAGCTGCGCTCACACGAAGTCCCTCCAT
>NW_003305435.1:0-2609 GCF_000142945.1 Phytophthora infestans T30-4 | reverse complement strand
GGATACGGAAGTCTCGGGACTCGCCACAGTTTCATGTTTGCTGTGACTGTTTTGGTGGATGCTAAATGAAAGAGACGTCTCACCCCGACGCATCGAAGCCGTTGCAGTTGTCATCTCGAAACTTCTATTATACTGGCAAGATGAAACCCAACACCATTTTTTTGTTTTGCCCATAAATACAAAAGTAATTATCGGATTAATGCCGGCAGACCCGCAATGGAGCACAGAGATCACAGACAAACACACATTGTTTGACTTTCTTGTCTTTTACTAAAGAGAGTGGCTGGAGAGCCCAACTGAGGTCGTCAAATCGTCGATCAGATCATTACCCTACCCCACTAGTTCATCCGTCCGGCGTATAGTGTATATTACGATTCCCCCCTCCTCACCATTAATTCATCGGTGGGGGTCGAGCAGGAATACGAGCCATGGAGAGCGACCGCGACTGCGGCGTAGCGGCAGCATGCGATCAACGCGTCACGACGGTAACACGCCCTGTATCGCGCGACTTACGGGCCAAAGCAGTCGGGAATGTAACGGGGTACGTAGCACTAAGTGTACCCTGGTTACATGAAGTGTGACACTTCACACTTCAGGAGTATGACATGTCATACTCCGGGATATTTGGTACAAGGTACCAAGGTCATTCAAAACCAACCATTGGTTAAATGACATTGCATTTCTATAGGTAACTGATAGTTTGTATTAACCTCAAACTTAACCTACCTATAAATATACTCAGTTTACAATCTACCTTATTTAGGTCACTTCGCTCTCTTTAATTAAAGAGGGGACCTGTGAACTGCCGTTCACTGAGAGTTTGTATACTCTCGGAAGATACCTTCCTCTAGCGCAAGGTGCTGTGTGACCCCGTCACACTTGGTAGCACTAGTAGTCAATCCACGCCACCGCGGGTAGACTACCTGAACCTCTCCGAAGTTCGTTGCCATGTATAGGAGCGACTTCTCCCATTTGAAAGACTCTCAGTTCGAGTCGGTTCGGAAAATGGCAGGCATCTTCGGAATGGAGGCCCTGCAGAGCCTGGTGGTGTCAACACCGGCTGAGCAGCTCGAGCGCGTCAATGCATTTGACGCGTACGAGCAGGGCCCGTACTGCGCATATGCGGGAGAACCTGCAGGCTCCGGCGGCGGAAGCAAATCCGCCTCACCCGAAGCCAATACGGCTGAAGGTTAAGCCGTATGAAGGGAAGGAAGGCGAGAACCTTCACTTCTGGGTCCGAGAAGTAGAGCTCGCGATGGACACGGCTCTGATCTCGACCGAGCAACTGCGTGCTGCTTTTGCACTCTCCAACCTTAGCGGTCGTGCTAAGAGTTGGGTGTACACTCGGGAAGCAACATCCCCTGGATGTTTCACATCCTGGGCTCAGCTGTGCGAGCAGCTCCGAGCCGCGTTCCTCCCGGCGAACTACGAGTACCGCCAGCGTTCGCGCTTCCTCGCGTGTAAGCAAGGTAGGCGCGAACTGCACGAGTATGTGCAAGAGATACGGGAGCTCACGGTGTCCCTAGTGGGAAACCCACTCAACGAACACATCAAGATGACTGTGTTCATGGACGGCCTTCGAGTGGGTCCCGCACGCACTCAGCTGTTTTGGGTGCAGTCAAGTACCCTTGAAGAGGCGATTCAAGCGGCTTTTCAAGAAGAGTACAGCCATCGCCAGGCGCGTACGCCGGCCTCAGCGTGGCCTGGGAGCTCCTTGTCGGCTCCCGGTTGAACAAGCCCTAACGGACCAGTTTCCATGGAACTCGGGTCCGCCGAACAGCGTGACATCCGCTGCTTCGGCTGTGGGAAGATGGGCCACTTCAAGCGCGACTGTCCCGCGGAAAGACTCCGCAGACGGTCCTTCCCCAAGCCCGTCTTCAAGGGTCGCTGGCAGAAGCCAGGATACCGGGGACAGGGGAACGCCGGGAACCAGTAGGGGCGGGGCGCCCTACTGGGGAAGAACTAAGTCTTCGTGATGGGTGCGCGGGTGCCGCGTACCACGGGGACCTAGCCCCTGAGAGTCTTCGCACTCTCGAATCGGCGAAGAACAGCGGCGGGTTGCTCGTAGTACACGGATGTGTACGGGGATACGATCATCCCTTTAGAATCTTGATTGACTCTGGGGCGTCGAAGAATTTCGCACGCCGCCAGACGGTTGCTCGTAGCAGCAACAAGTTTTCCGATGCTTTGAGAGAAAGCAAGGGCAACGGGACGGTGTCAGTGCGACTGGCCGACGGGAAGGTCGTCACTGTCCCCAACATCCAAGTGGATCTGGCCGTCAAGTTTGAAGACTTTGACAGCCTCGAACAGTTCACTGTTCTCGATATGGATCCATATGATATGATCCTGGGCATGCCCTGGCTTGAGAAGTACGAGCCCTGGATCGACTGGCGAGGCAAGGCAATCGGTGCCAGCCGCCCTGCGCAGTCCGACAGAGCATTGGTGAGTCATGTTCCACCCTCTGTCAGGACCCGGGGCGCCCGCGAGGGCTGCCAGGGTACCAAAGCATCCGGCAGATGCTTGGAAGTCGTCGACGTATATGACGACTCCGAGGATGTTTTTATGGTGGCCGCGCCCAGAAGAGGCGTCGGCCAAGTGGGTAACTTAGG
>NW_003305434.1:0-2608 GCF_000142945.1 Phytophthora infestans T30-4 | reverse complement strand
TCCATTTTTTGGACGTTACCGACAGAAATCAAGAAACAGCACCAACTATTTATAAACAAACAGCCAGTATCCTTAGTTGTCCTCATCGTCTGGCGCTCCTTCGCAGTCACGGTTCGGCCTCCTCGTCAGCACCCTCATTGTCTTCGCGGAGAATCTCACGACGAGTCTTCTTGCGGACGCCGACGGTTTTGGGAGCGCGGCGCCGCACGACTCGCTTGCAAAGGTGTGCTGGAATCCTGTCACCGCACGCGAAGTCCTCGTGCCACACTTGGAAGCAAGTCTTGTCGCCACCTCTGCGCGCCTTGCCACACAGGTAGAACTTGGCGTCGCCGTTGGAGCAGTCCGGGCAGTAGTAGGTCGTCTGGAACGACTTTTTGAGCTCGCCTCGATACAGCGAGCACACCTTGCACGACCGCTGACGTCCTCGTCTGCATCAGGACGGACAGGCTCCACGTCGTCGTCGTCAGAAAACTGGCCGTAGTCGGAGCCTGAACTCAGACTCCCGTACTCCTCTCTCAGATCTCCAGCCTTCATCAAGTTTACATCAGCTGGATCGCGTGGTACAACTGGTCCTCCAGCGTCGTCACCCTCGCTGGCGTCTCTCGGCTCCTCCACCGTGTCGTCCTCAGCGTCTAGGTCGGGCTTCGTCTCCGAGAGCACCCGCTGAAAAGCTCCGATCACGACACTCTGGTCTGAGTCATGCACCGCGTCAGCACGTAGCGGGGATAGCTCGAAAGCTCTCCCAACCGCGTTCTGCGACAACGCAGGTGTGCCATCGTCCTCGCTGTCACTTCCAAACAGCGCGTCGACTGTGTTGGCCGAGAGGGCCACATTGCAATCAATCTGCGACGCTCGCACCATATCTCCATCACCGCTGTCGCCCCCACCGCTCTCCGCTTCACCACCCCCAGCGCTCACAGCTTCACCGCCGCCACCGCTCTCAGCTTCACCGCCGCCACCGCTCTCAGCTTCACCGCCCCCGTAGCACTTGCCCTCACCGCCATCTCCACTCTCCTCGCCACTGCTGTTGTCCACTTCATTCTGAATCAGTTCGGTTGCGATCGCGTGCTCCACCACCGCTCTCTCACCTACCACAAACCAAGTTAGAAATGACGCATAGTAATACTGCAACAGCACAACATACCGTAGAACACAAACTCGCCTTCTGCAGGAACCTCGCTTGACGGCCTGACGTACGCCCAATCGTTTGACAGTCCGGTGGGAGGCTTCGACCGCCACCCCGCGGCCTTGAGCTGGCGCCACAGGTGGCCGAAGTCTACCAGGCGCGGATCCAGGGCGGGCGCTGACACCGACGCTTGAGCCTCAGCTTTGGTCCTTGCGCTCACAGAGACCGGCATTTTGCTTACGTCTCAACCGGCAAAAATCTCGAATGGCTGAGAGTGCCCGAAGACTTCTGGCCACTCATCAAATGATGATCATGCCTGACAGTTGGAAAGGTGCACTTGAACCCTTTCCCTCGTACTGGCTTTGTGTGTGCAGCAAAAACCTCTCCAGCCTTATATCCGATCGGCCCCAAATTTGATTTGATTTCAGTATCAAGTCGCCGTTTCCGAGCCAACTCCTATATGAAGAAAACACTATGTCGTAAGTTACGACGTACAATTTGGACTATGTCATAACTTATGACGTTGGTAACAGGGGGGTTAATATACCGGTAGGTTTTGGACGTCGATTTATGCTGGTGAAAAGTTACTTACAGGGTATTAAACTGACCTTGACTACTCCGTTTTATATTAATTTTGGAAGGCACCCAATAGAACATTATACTGTATGCATATATTATGTCATAGAAGGCTCCTGTTTGCTGCCAGAAAAAACTGCAGCAAATTGGTTTCTTCATGAGTTTGTTGTTTGAATCATATAATAGGCGCGTAATCGTTTCGTATTGCGGGCCAGATCTCAAATGCCAGCTGTCTGTTGATGCGCTCGAAATGATTATAGGCCGTCCAAAGATGTACTTTAAACGTTTGTCTGTAACTCACTTTTCGTTTTGCTCTCTCGAGTGAGTTTAACCCCCAGACCGGTAAAGACATCACTTTGACTCACGGCGCTGTGGACATGACGAAAGAGAAGCTGGGTGAGATCGGCTACGACAGCGGAGCAAAGCTCATGGCCCGTGGGTCATCAGCTCTTCACGACCACGTGGCCAGTCGGTTGGAGTGATTACTTGGCAAACAGCTTCCCCAAGTGGAAGTGAGATGCGAGAAGCCTTTCCCTCTGAGCGCGAGTTATTCTTCAAGACGATACGACGAGCAAGTCGGAGCTCCCAACGCTGTTTAATGTGACCAAGACGGGGCTTCAAAAAATGTTCGCGAAGAAAAATATGGTGGAGAAGCAGATCCTTCGGACCTGTTAGCGGCGTCTTGAAGCCAAGTACGATGACTCTAGTGCTAGGGCAGCCTGGCTCCTGGCCAAGTCGTCGTTGATGAAGCTGCTAAGTTGGTCGCTTTCCGGTGTCCAAGAGCGCTTAAAGTTGGGAAGGAGAAGGTGACCTACAACGGCCATATCTCAAGAATCGGTTCGTAAACGGCGTCTCTTCAGGTCGCGTCTCCGACACGTGCCCTCAGGCACGACAAATCATCTGCCC
>NW_003305433.1:0-2608 GCF_000142945.1 Phytophthora infestans T30-4 | reverse complement strand
TTCAATGTATTATTGTACCGGTACGTGTACTGCAAACTGGTCAATTTCCATCAAATGAATTGTATTTTAACCGGATCCGGCGTAATCCGGTAGTCGAGACGGCAACACAGGTATCTGTACTCCGTAATGGTAACCAAATATCAAATGATATTTTTGATATTAATAGTACTATTTTTAATTCTAAATATTAATAGGAGCTAAAAGTTAACCTACTAGCTTCATATCAGCTCGGTGATTGTTAAAATATTAGCTATTACTTCAAAAATATGATATTTTATGATATTCTCCACTTAAGTACATTTCATGCCACACCTCACCCTTACTGAACCGAGGGCTCACAATAGAACTCTTTCGGTCAGGATCTACAGTAGAACATCAGTAGGCTTTAAGACTAATGAGTATTTGCTCTAGTATTTCACTGTGACACAGACAAAGGCGATCGAGATGGAAAACTGCAAACGCTTGCAGCTGTTTAACGTTGATAGAGCGAAATCAAGACATTTGTTCTTGTTCTCTACCGATCTCCTCGTCCACATCGTGCGTCTAATAAACCTGCTGCCTATGGCGCTAGATTAATGCGCTCAGCAGTGCCAACACACGACGCCAACCTTGCCGTCACTCTCACAATTGTCCCTCCCTCACGGTTGATTAGTAATACTTCAGCTAGTCGAGAGTTAACGACACATAATTAGTTAATTTAGCCTGATTACGCAATCTTAAAATAAATAATATCGTATTAGCTAATATTAAGTTGATATTTAATAATATCATATTGTCTTAGAAGAAAATATTACGTGATATTTTTTATATTAGCTGGTCTACAGGTAATATTTTCACAATATTAACTTCACCGATTTTGAAGTTACAATTAACCCCTCGTCGTAGCCTGTCCTAAATGCGGTATTAACTAATATTAAGTTGATATTTAATAAAATCATTTTGTCACAGAAGAAAATACTAGGTGATATTTTTATATTAGCTGGTCTACATGTGATATTTTCACAAATATTAACTTCACCTTACCATAAACCCCTAATTCCGAATTTCATTGTGCCAATGCTTAACGCGTACAAGTAATCACCTGGGATGGGATCCTGGAATTCCTGCCAGTATACTTCTGTATAGTAGGCAGAAATCTTGTACTGTACACTCCCGTGCCGTAGATCTATCGGCTGAAATGCATATCATTTTCAAATTTGCTGCGGCTGACAAATTCTCACTCCCCACAAGGTCCTTTCCGGTTCTCCTGACTTCCACGCTAGTGATGCGGGTTGGCTATGTGTGTGTGGTGGCACAAGCATCATCCTTGCCACAAACAATGCAGTCTCAGATGCCGAAAGCCACACGAAACTCTCGACGACAACTGATTATTCCGAGACTAACAAGCGATTCCTAATAAGTTACGACATGGACGATTTGAACAAGGACGAGGAGAGAATGTCCAACTTTAACAACGCCAGGATAATCACTCCTCAAAAAGTCGACGACCTCGTGATGAAGGAGACGATTGAGCTCGCCCCAAAGAACATTGACTGGATCCTCCAAAGAGCAGACGGGAGAATCGACGGGTGGCTTGACGAAGCGGCACTGGCAATATTGAGCCCAACCCAATTGGGAAACATAGGCCAGATGCGGGCGAATTTCGAGGGTATGAAAGACAAGGGGGTAACGATTGATATGGTAAAAAAGGTAATGCGTAACCCCACATACAAAGCCCTCAACTACAAGTACCATAATATGTTCGACTTGTACATTAGCCACCTAAAGCTTGCAGCCCGCAGCACTTCGTAAGGGAAGGGGGGCGTCTTCGATGAAGAATCATCAAATACATCTCTCAAAGATGAGCCTCAGTTTTGTCATTTGTCTGTGTCATTTCGTCAGTTCGGTGCCGTGCGCCATGACCATTCCTGTTGTCAATTACAGCGGTTCTGGATTAGACAACCCCTCGTCCAAGCGCATTTTCGCAACAAGCACTGCTCTCAAGTTATATTTTGCTCCCGGCTTGATTCAACTACAAATCTGCATTACTAGACTAATACCTAGAGTAACTTACGCGGTACACGGTACTGTGCTCCTAAACTCGATCAGTTGCTGTCACCTTCACGGACGCATCTTCTTCTAGCAAAGATGGAGTGCGATGCCTACATAAAGAAGCAGTCGGGCTTTAGCTCTACATGTAGGACTGACGACGTGTAAGCGCCACTAAGCCGAAAAAATGTTCTACTTGTAGCGTTAAAAATAATTTAACAAACAGATTGCTAGCGGGGATTTTTAAGGGTTTGTATGAGGTTGACCGTGTACTTATAAACGGAGCAAGCGGGACAAACGACCGGTACTATTTCTTAACAATACTGTAGATTGGTCTTCTCGTTCGACACGGAGCAGTACATGTAGTATTATGGCACGCGATTAAATGTATACAGTATCACGACAACGAAGGAATCCTTCAAGGATGTTGTTGGTCTGAGGACATTTTGACCATGCTGTGTTTCTTGTTACGTAACCAACATATGCAAACTTGTTTGCGCAGTTGGTAATCACCATAATGCTTCCTGATTCTTCGAGTCGGTCCGTTATTAGCTCAGCACCGGACACACCTCCGCGAGCA
>NW_003305432.1:0-2606 GCF_000142945.1 Phytophthora infestans T30-4 | reverse complement strand
GGCAGAGCACACTTGGAGAAGGTATTGTCGGGATCGCACAGGTACGCGCCCATGTATAATTCACAAGCGGGTAGCACGTGCCGTTCGTGTTAATCCCCCAGTGGTTTCCTCCTTTGTCGTCGATCAGTCCGATGTCAGCGTTCACATCACCCGAAGCTGGACATGTAGACGCTGTACATGAGTTCTCTGTGATTCCTTTCTTGAGTGACGCAGTGACCGAGGCGTAGTTCTGCTTGGCGTCAGCGTCTGGTTGGCAGAAGTTGTTTGACGCATACCGAAGGCCTTGGTACCACGACTTGTGGCCACGTTCCTTTTCGTAAAATGCCGTCGGGACATCGATATAGTTGGCGCCAGGAGTAGTGCAGCTATAGCCGTAAACGCAGTACAAGTTGTCTCCGGCTGAGGTGTCCACAGGGAAAAGACGGTAGTCATCCGGCATTCCGGGGGCAATCTGCAGTGACGACGACACAGCGAGACCACCTCCTTCGAGCAGATCGATCTCAGGCGCACCACGACCTTGATTCGGGTTCAAACCGTAGCCAGGGTTGTCGTCACATGCACTGATGCGCTGGTTGGCCGGGTCAAACACGTCCAGCTCACATCGATCGTAGGAGAACGGCCACATTCGGTTTGTCGATGCTGAAAAGATGGCTCGACCAAGATTCCCCATCATCCAGATTCCAGGCCACGTCGGGTAGTACTTGGTCGTCTTGACCTTGCCGTTTTTCCCTAACGCCAGGTCCGGGTTTCCAGACGCTTCAGTTACAGCCCCAGGAAGCTGAGCGCGCACATCCAACATGCCACCTTGAAAGCAGAACTTATTCCAGGACTGGACCATCGCCGCTCGATAGAAAAAGTAGGCATCCACATATCCGGGAGGGTGCGTGTACATGTTGTACACATGAATGACGTTCACTTCGTCTACAGCCTTGATGTAGAAGAAGCACGTTCCGTCGTCGTCGCACATTGTAGACGTCATCAGCACTGGGCAATGACCGACGATGGTGCTTTAAGTGCAGGTGCGTTCGGCAAGTACATGAGCCGGAACCGCTGCACGTCGATCCTGCGCGATCTACACTTCGCGAACAATGACAGCCCGAACCGTCAAGACAAGCTGTGGAAGATCCGTGACGTTGTTGATGTACTGCAGGAACGGTTCCTGAGCGCGTGGAAGCCGCCGAACATCATCTCGTTTGACGAAGGCGTCTTGCCGGCGACATCCAGACGCAACACGACCAGGATGTTCATGCCAGACAAGCCTCACCGCTACGGGACCAAGATGTTTATGACATGCGACTCGTTGACTGCGTACTGCCACCGGTAAGCGACGAATGGTTTTTTTGGTCGATTTGCTAGGTCGTAAGTTATGACTTTATGATTTTGACCGTGCTCTCAATGTCGTATCTTTCAGGTTTGAGATCTACGTCGGAAAACACAAGCCAGCGAGTGTGCTGCGCAGGCATTTGACCGTAAGACGGGTGCTGCGGCAGTCATCCGCAACCTGAGCACTGTTCTAGCTGGGCATCGTGGCTTCGGGGTTGTGGTCATCGACCGCTTCGTTCGTCCGTAGCTCTCGCCATCCAGCTTCTCTCTATGTCAATCTACGTGATCGGTACGATCATGACGAACCGCCTGGGCTTCAACCGCGACGTCGTAGCGGAGCATAAGACGCGACCAAGGTGCATCGAGCGTGGGATCTTTCAAGCTCGCAAGATCGACGGCAGTGCCGGCCCATTGTTTCGTGCCTCTGGTGGGAACGGAAGCCCGTTCCACTACCTCGCGACCGGTGTGTTCCATGGCAGAGGACAGGATCCAGCGGAACCTGAAGGGCTCGGGACTTCGATGTTCAAGTGCCCAAGGCTGGTGACGGATTACCAGCGCTGGATGGGAGGAGTCGACATGCATGACCAGCTCCGCCTACAGTCCTCCTCCCTCTATGTCTCCTTCAGGTTCCGAAAGTATTACAAGAGTCTTTTCCTCGGACTACTGGACCTGACGCTCGTCAACGCGTACCTCACGCATAAAGAGGCCAGCCGCCTCGCCGGCGAGACGCCCATGAAGCGATACGAGTGGTTGAGCATGCTGCACAAGCAGTTGCTACAGCTCAAGGACGAAGACTTCATGGCAGCCCCCACTCCGTCGCCAGCAGCACGCAAGCGACGGCGCCCCGCATTCTCCGGGCACACGCTCGTGCAGCTCAACGACCGGGTGACTGTGAGAGGCGGCATCCAGAAGAGGCGTCAGCGGTCGTGCAAGGTGTGCTCACTGTATCGAGGCGAGCTCAAAAAGTCGTTCCAGACGACCTACTACTGCCCGGACTGCTCCAACGGCGACGCCAAGTTCTACCTGTGTGGCAAGGCGCGCAGAGGTGGCGAGAAGACTTGCTTCCGAGTGTGGCACGAGGACTTCGCGTGCGGTGACAGGATCCCTACGCACATAGGGAAGCGTGTCGGGCTGCGGCGCGCTCCCAAGGCCGTAGGTGGCCGCAAGAAAACTTGGCGGGAGATTCTTCGCGAAGACAACGGGAGTGCTGATGATGAGGCTGAATCGTGAATCCGAAGGAGTGCACAGCCGATGTGTGTTCATGGCTTCATAAATTTGACGTC
>NW_003305431.1:0-2606 GCF_000142945.1 Phytophthora infestans T30-4 | reverse complement strand
CCCAACCGTGAACGAGGTAGAACGGCGTTTCCTTCCTTTAAGTGTCTTGAGAAGTATTAATAGCAAATACTATCCTTCTCCGCGATTTCGTCCCAGTCTTGCTGTAGAGGGTCTTCCGCGTACACCCGTACGGAACCCATCACCGACTTCACCGAGCGTTCCTGTTGTCCATTAGCCTGTGGCCGATAGCTCAAAGTCGCTCGTGATCTTGACTGCATCATCTCTGCAAATGCTTGGAAAACCTCGCTCATGAAGCGTGGGTCGCGGGCATGCCTTATTATTGATGGGGCTCCGAATCGTCGGTACACACATTCTTCGAGCACTTGGGCAACACTCAGTGCAGTCGTATCTGACATAGCCTTGGCAATAACGAATCCCGTGAACGAGCACTGAAATAGGAGCAACGCCGTGTTGCCCCTGCGAGATTTCGGTAGTGGGATCACAAAATCCATCGAGACGATCTGGAAAGGTCGTTCGGCTAGTACGTTGCCAGGTGAGTATCCACGAAGCTGTGGACGGCTTTTACTCGAGCTGCAATCTGGACATGACTTCACATGCTTCTCCACGTCAGCGTACAAGCCGATCCAATAAAATCGGACTTAACGCGTTGGAACGTTCTCACCACACCTTGATGTCCTCCTTCCAGTGAGTCGTGACAATTCTGCAAGACCTCTTGAATCATCGTTGTTGGTACCATAAGCCGCAGCTTGGTCTCCTCTTGCCAACCGTGGTCGTACCGACGCTTCAATCCAAGATAGTGAAGCACGCCGTCTTCTGATAACACGAACCGGTCAGCATACTTCCAGGCATCTCGAGCTTCTTTGTAACTCAGCTCTTGTGCTTGGCCCTGAAGCACCTTCTTGATGTTAAACCACTTCTGTTCCTCGTCTTGTGCCACTAGTATCCGTCTGCGTCGCTCCCGCTGTATCGCTACCGGGTCAACATCTTCCGCATCGGGAAATGCCGCTGGTACAGTCTTGTGAAGATGGTCTGGCAAATCCTGGCCGATTGAATCTTCGGTGGACGTCTCTCGTCGTTCTTCATGCTCTTCTTGAGCTTTTGAGACATCCTCCGAGTGTTCATCTGCAAACCTGACGCGTTTCTTGACTTTCGTCTGTCGCCGAGTCATCACTGCTATATTACCATAATCGCACTTTGGTGAGCTGTAATCAACCACGAAATTTTCGAAAGTTTTCCACTTTGAAGACTCGCTGCCTGACAGTACATGTACTTGACGCTCTGCTTCCTTGTGACCAAACATCTTACCGAAGTCTTCATCTCGCTCGTAGATCATTTTCCTGGATGCGGTTTCAGCGATGCCAATTCCGACTTGCGAGTTTCAGCCAAGATTACCCGACTGACCTTTGATTCCAGCGCTTCAGTGGCTAACGAATCCGCGGCCGCGTTGTATTCTCGTACAACGTGAAGATATTTAACTGATCGAAGCTTGGCCGTGAGTTCCTTGTGCGTATTCAGCAGCGCTAGCAAAGTTTTCTTCCTGCATGCGATCACCCCTAATGATTGTTGAATCGCGAGCCTTGAGTCCCCAACGATGACTAAATCCTCGGCACCATGCGCAAAAGCAGCCTTGACACCGTTTATCATACCTGTGTACTCTGCCTCATTCACCGTGGTGGCCGAGAGGTAAGCGTTTGCAGCAATCACTACCTTCCACTCAGGAAGGCGCCACAGCACCCACGAACAACTCCCATAGCCACCGTACTTCTCTGTCTTCGCTGATCCGTCAAAAGACATGACGAATCCGCTGTAATTACGGGAAAGCCTGGCGTACAGCAACGCGGGGTCCATTCGAACAGTCGGGGAACCCTTGTTTGGAGGTGCCACCGGCGCGAGCGAGTCCTCCAGGTTAACGAAGCTCGTGATGCTTGACTGCAGTAGCTGCGCAAAAGCGACATCCTTCTCCTTCACGCGCTGCACCTTAAGGTGCCACTGCGATAGCAGCACTGCGAACTGGACCGCGCGTCCGAAGAGAGACTTCGACTTATGCACCCCACTCTAACGTCGAGAATCGTGTATAGACATGTAGCGTCTTTCCTGCCAGCTGGACGTAACAGATCTTCAACAGCAGAAGTAACGCCAAAACTTCCTTCTCAGCTGGATGGTAGTTCATCTCGGCTTCCTTAAGCACCCGACCGAGGAACCGTACGGGGTGTAACTTGCCTTCATGTTCTTGCATTAGCGTAGTGCTCAACGCCCATTCATTCGCAAAGAGCATGACGTGAACTTCTTTCGACCGATCGAAGTGCCTGAGGATGGGTGAATGTGAAACACTCGTCTTCAATCTTTCGAAGGAACGACGTGCCACAGAAAGGCCACCTTCAACGACAAAGTCTTCATCCTTGAGCTGGTACAGCGCCGCACCGTATACCGCGAAGTCTTGAATGAAGCGACTGTAGTAATTAACCGCTCCAAGAAACGACTGCATGCCCTTCTTACTCGTTGGAAACGAAAGCTCGGTGATAGCCGCAAGCTTCTTGGGGTCAGCCCTGATACCTTCTGGCGAAATCTTATGCGACAGAAAGTCCACCTTGGGTTGGCAAAAGATGCTCTTGGTGAAGCTAATGCTGATCCGACACTGTGCAGAA
>NW_003305430.1:0-2606 GCF_000142945.1 Phytophthora infestans T30-4 | reverse complement strand
CACTTCGACACCACATTGATTCCATAAAGCGGCTTTGACCAAGCTGTCCGCACTGGCATTCCAATCTCGCTTGACATGTACTAACTCGTGATCCATCCAACCACGCAGGTGGACCATCACTTTCTGCCGTAACAGCGTTAGGGCCGGGGCCTTGCAGTCAATCTCACCTCGCACCTGTCTGATCACCAAGTTTGAATCCCCGCAAATCACCAGCCGTTTTGGATCTTGTCCCTTTAGTAAATCCATCCCCCCAGAAGGAGTCCGTTATACTCCGCTTCATTGACGGTGAGGCCCTCCGCATAGGTGGATCTGGCCCTTACCACTTCCCATCCGGGCAGTCTCCACAGTATGGCGCTGTATGTTCCTCCACCGCGTCGCACGCGAGCAGGTCCATCGAAACCCAGGACGTACAGATCCTCATCCACTTGTACCGTCGGGATCGGGATCTGGATCCGGCGTTTGGGCTCTTTCTTAGGAGCGATCCTAGTCTGCGCTTTGTCCATCTCGGGCTCTGGGTGTGATGCTCGCGGCCAAGACTCCCAGGATCTCGTCTTCCCCTTTCGAACATTTCACGATCTCCAGTGTCCAAGGTGAAAGTAAAGCTGCCCCTTGTCCCAACCGTCCTTGTAAACCGGCCGACTTGAACAACCCAAGCGAGCGCAGAGTGTCGAGTCAAGATCCGGATGGATCTTCCCACCAGAAGGTTGTAATTGAGATCCAACACCCGCAGAAGCGCGAGTATCTCCTTCTCCCACCGCTCCGTAATTCAGCTCATTCCGTTAGCTTCCGGAGTGACGTGCGCGGGCGTCTCAGGCTGTTCGTTCGTGCGCTCCGGGATTTCGTTTCCAAGCACCGGGTTGACATATGGGAAGGCACTCACCGGTCCCCTATCTCTCGCAATCAACTGCGGGGTTCGACCTGGTTGTTCAACTTCAACAAGCAGCGTGGTAACAGACGTAGCCATGCCGATTGAGCTTGGAAGAAAGTTCTCGTGATCCTCGTGTTGGCGATCCAGGACGGTTGGTGTGACGTGGATATTTTGTTGGATCCATCCTTCTTGCATCTTCCCCGACGCGGGGATAAGGTAGCTTGGTTTCCGGGATCCGTATCCCGTCAAGCCAACTTGGAGGATCCCAACCTCCATCGCCCAGAACACACGAACCTGCTGGAGACCTTGCAAGAGATTGATGAAGCTCAGCCTTGGCGCATCCAGTTTCGTGGAGACCCGAGCCAGCACCCAGGACACCAGATTCAGCGTCTGGCGGGCAAGTTATTTCATGTTCAGCCCAAGACCACCTGATCCCTATCGTTCTTTGACGCCACGCCTCCAGTTTCAGTCTTCGTGGATTCGCTTCGTATTAGTAACTAGCGACTGGAAGCTGGGTCGAGCTAGCCTTTTTGCATAAGCTATTCTAATCCACGCTTCCTTACTTGAATATGCCTGTAACATTCTCTTGTTGGTTGAGGAACCCAGTCAGAGTCTACCGGCGTACACCTGGATCTGGGCTAGATCCACCCTTTCAGCGTACACCTGGATCTAAGCTGGATCCACCCTTTCAGTGTACACCTGAATCTGGGCTGGATCCACGCTTGGATTTCATCGGGATCCAGCTCCTACGACCCAGTCTCACTTAGGTCAGTATAGTTCGAGCTCTCAAAAGCTCGAACTATACTGACCCAATTGAGGCCTGTAACATTCTCTTGTTGGTTGAGGAACCCAGTCAGAGTCTACCGGCGTACACCTGGATCTGGGCTAGATCCACCCTTTCAGCGTACACCTGGATCTGGGCTAGATCCACCCTTTCAGCGTACACCTGGATCTGGGCTGGATCCACCCTTTCAGTGTACACCTGAATCTGGGCTGGATTCCGGATCCAGTTGGATCCACGCCTGGATTTCATCCGGATCTAGCGCCAACGACCCAGTTTCAATTGGGTCAGTATAGTTCGGGCCCTTGAAAGCTCGTGCTTGAGATCAAGCAGGACTCCTCACACGTAAACGTCACTCTTTATGCATAAACATTCATCCTCCTCTTAATCCACCATTCCCTTGTGTTAACGGTGTAGAGGTGTTGGAATGAAGCTTGGGGCTGAACGGAGTGGCTTCTGCACTTGGTGCGGAGACCGGAGTGAAGGCACTTGAGCGGAAGAAGGAAGATTCGAAAGTGATTGATTTATCGGGGCTTACACTGTCCTCACTACCTAGGTCATCCAATCATTCTACTCGTCCAATCATGGGTGGCATAAACAACGTACCATAATCACAGCGGGATCGTATTGGACCGGTTCAGGTTGACCGGTTAATGGGTACAACTGGTACACCGTACCAAGACCAGCAACCCTCAATACGCCCCCTCAATGCGAACACGCGTGGATACCGAGAGCAGCTGCTAGGTCCATGTGACGAGGCCCTGGGAGCGCCTTCGTCATGATGTCAGCCAGCATCACAGAAGTCTCGCAATACTCGAGCTTGACTTCACCACGCTTGACTTCATCGCGGATGTGGTGGTACTTGATGTCGATGTGCTTGGCGCGGCCGTGGTTCACAGGATTCTTTGTCATCTTGATGCACGACTGGTTGTCTTCTTGGATCTTGAGGTCGGGTCC
>NW_003305429.1:0-2605 GCF_000142945.1 Phytophthora infestans T30-4 | reverse complement strand
AAGCAGCTGAGCAGGACTTTGTAATACTAAGCGTGCCGTGTGCGCAAATGCCTGCTGCTTTGTCAATGGTTCCTGACTGGACAGGCCGCGTTCTTATTGATGCTACCAACCGTTTTGAAAATACGGAACCTCTACTTGGCGAATGGTCAGGAAAGAATTCAAGTGAAATCGTAGCCCAATATGCTCCGGGTGCTCATGTAATTAAAGCTTTTAACAGTGTTCCGATGGAGTGGATTAAGGATTACACGGAAGAGAAGCCGAAGACTGTCCTGTTCATGTCCGGTGACGACATCCAGGTAAAACATGTCTTGAAAGAAATTTGGGAGAAGATTGGCTTTGCCTGTATTGATCTTGGATCTTTGAGCCAGGGCGGTCTGCTGCAGCAAATAGGAGGACCACTCGCCGGATTGAATTTAAATCTGCTGGATCAATACACTGTACGATAACGTTATTCTATACTGCAACTGGTTTATCAATAAAAGTTCAAAGGGGTTACTAATATGGGTAAAATACTTATTACTGGAGCAACGGGTAATCTTGGCAGCAGGACGCTAAACCTTCTTCTTAAAAAGGTTCCGGCAGATCAGGTCGCTGTATTGGTACGTGATCCGCAATCCGAAAAAATCGAAAGGTTTGTTAAAGAAGGTGTGGAGGCCCATCAGGGCGACTATTTTGATTATAACTCCCTTCTGCGAGCTTTTAATGGTGTTGACAAAGTCATGCTTATCTCCGCGCAGGCATTTACCGACCGTAATACGCAACATTTCAATGTCATCGCAGCTGCAAAGCAGGCTGGTGTTAAACAAGTGATCTTTACGTCGATCATACGAAGAGAAAATTCAAATCTTATTGTGCCTGAAGTGTCGATGTCAGACTTATTTGCTGAACAAACGCTTAAAGCATCCGGATTAGCTTATACCATTCTGCGGAATCCACCGTATCTTGAAGTCATGCATATGTATTTCGGAGATGCGATTAAAGTCGGCGGCGTGCGAGTACCAGAGGGTTCCGGCAAAGTTGCCGCTGCATCTCTGGATGATTTAGCGGCAGCAAACGTAGCCGTTCTCACCCAACACGGGCACGAAAATAAGTCATACACTCTAAGTGGCAGCGAGGGATTCTCTTTTGCAGACATCGCTGAAACCCTCTCGGAGATTAGCGGGATGAATATCCCTTATGAGGCAGTTAGCGAAAAAGAATATATAGATTCTATGGTAGCGAATGGCTTGCCTGTTTTCATGACTGATTTTTTATTAGGCTGGGTGCGAGGAGTCAACACTGGAGAATTTTCGGAGACATCCGGGGATCTCGAACGTCTGATTGGCCGAAAACCAATGACATATAAGGAATTCTTTAAACATCAGTATTCTAAAGTTGAAGATTGAAAGCTGGGTATGGATTAGACTAAATTTGAAAAAGAAACAGCGACAGCCAAGGACGAGAAAATTGACTGTCGCTATTTTATTGAGCTAACGTTTCCCGTTAGTTGAACGAATTTGTACTTGATGTGTGATTGGAAATAGACTGGATTATGAGTTCCCATTCATCTTCGTGAAGTTCATGACCCGTGCCTTCCAATGAAAGCAATACCGTACCCGGAATTACACTGGCAAGATATTTTCCGTGTTCATAAGGGGATAATGGGATCTTCGGTACCGTGTACAATCAGAGCAGGTACTGTTATTTCAGCCGTCCTGGCCAAATAAGATTCTCCACCTGTCACCAAGACATGGTTAGTCATACTCGCCACATTGTTACTTCTTGTAAACTCTTTGTCAGCCAGCATGCCGACTTTTTCCTCATTGAAATGATGCTTGGAACCTGACAGGATTCTGGATCGGTCAATCGCAAACTGGGATACCGATTGTTTGTTAGTCCAATCTATAACCCCTATATTCGAGAAAAATTCCATAATTCTATCCTCCATTGGGGGAAGATGAGGAGCAAAATTGGACGTGGATAGAAGGGTAATGGTTAAAACTCTCTCCGGATGCCGCAGAGCGATCATTTGAGTCAGCATACCGCCCATGGACATGCCTGCTAGATGAGCGCGCTCAATATGATAGGAATCCAACACTCTAATGGCATCATCCGCCATGTCCTCGAAAGTATATCCCGGTTGACCTGGTTCGTAAGTTGTTGAACGTCCAACGTCGCGGTTATCATAACGAATGACAAAACGCTCCGCATCCGCTAAACGCTGGCAGAATTCTTCTTCCCACCAGACCATCGAGGACTGGGCACCCATTATGAGTAAAATCGCCGGATTAGCCGGATTTCCGAAACTTTCCGTGCATATTTGGATCCCATCAATGTTTAATAATCTTTCGCTCATATGGAAGCCTCCTGTATCTATACAAAATAAAAAACACAGGCTATTGGCCTGTGCATCTGTAATCGAAAGAATTTGGGAATAAACGCATAAGATCATCTGCTTTGGAAGACGTATAGTCTTACATAGGTTCGATCACCAATGGGTTCATTCCATTCTCTTTAGATCTAGTCTATATGACTGCCTCTAGCCGAGTCGCATATAAACTAAACCAGGTTACCGTTAAGGCAAACCATCCTTCGATCACAATGCACACAAAAATAGCCCTTGACC
>NW_003305428.1:0-2604 GCF_000142945.1 Phytophthora infestans T30-4 | reverse complement strand
CAATTGACACGCCTTGGCTTGCAGAGGGCGCTCCCGGTGCCAGGACTCTCCTTTCAAGAGATAAAAGTGAGAATGAATTAACGTCAATAGTTAGATCCTTTGTACTACTCCTAACGCTCATGTGTTTTTAACTAGCTTCATTATGCATGTTGTTCAATCACGTCACATCTTCTCCTCCTCCTGGTGAGGACGCTTCACTGCAGCTCCTGTCGCTTTCGTACGCCACCATGGATGAAGCTGTGAGCTAGCACGGGAAAATCCGTCGTATGCTAATCTGCTGTGTTGATGAGCCTCGGTCGACTGTGACCGTGTCATTGTCATGTACTTGACGGATCATGTACGGCCCGTCAGCAACTGCATTAGTCTTGCTCCGTTGCTGCTTTGGAATACGAATCATGACACGATCTCCCGCGTTGTAGAAGTGCTCCAGGCGCTTCTCGTTTTCTCGATTGTTGTCGGATAAGATAGCTTCAAACCGACGCTTAGACATGTAGTTGGATTCCAACAGTTGTTTTTAATCGCCGAGGAAGACCAACCCATGTCCTGCTTACAAACGTACTACCCAAGTCAGTCTGGTGCCCACCTCACTTTTATGTGATAAAATGGCAACCACACGGAGTACTGGCCAATGAGAATTATGTCCGCGTGAACTCGGCGAAATACGTGACTGGCAGATATTGGCATTTGAGTCGGCGATGATAAGATTTGCTGCAGAAAGAACACGACTGTACGAGACTGCTGTCACACCGGCGCCCAGCTGGCAAGAACGAAAATACCCCATTTGCGGGCGGCGTGGGAGAAAGCCCACCCTCTTTGCGGGGGAAAAAAGGGCCCCACATATTAAACCTCGCCCACAAAACCCGGGGAAAGAGATTTTCCAGAAAAAATTAACGCAAAAGCGCACCCAAAAACAAAAAAGTTTTCCCCTTAAACCCCCGACACCATTTTTGGATTTCGCGGGGTGAACAGAGGGGTGACCCGCGTCTTAAAATCCCGGGTTTCAAACGGGAGGAATCTCGCGGAGGATATTTAGGGGGGGTTTTTTACACCAGGCGAAGAGAGACATGTTTTTCTCCTATCCGCTGCCCAAGTTTGAAGGCGCTGGCGCCATTTCTGACGTCAGCGCGAACTCAGCGATTGAAGGAACAAGTGTAGTATGGGCCAAGGAAGACGTGTCGACAACTGAAGACTCAGCTATAACGAAAGGAGACCTTGAAGAACGCTCGGAACACGTCTTACGTAACGCCGAACGTGTTGTTGACCACCGAGCCAAGTTTGGAGTCATTAGACCAAGTTCTGCAGCCGTGGTGAACTCAGCGATGGGTACACCGGAAACCTGCATTATCCAGTCGGGGGCAGTGAACTCGGCGTTAGCAGATCTAAACACTGAGAGTGCCTCGGACGTGCCCACAGCATGTTGTCAGGATATCAGCTCTACCGAAGACGCGTTCGCATGCATGGAAGTTAGTTTTGCCGTCACAATTAGCTCAGCGAATGATGACTCCGACGCGACCAAGGATTATGATAGTCGGGAGGTATCACTACCTGAAGGAATAAAGCCGAGCGACGACCCAGCTACGGCGGACTCAGCGTTGGAGACCATGGAGGCTGAAACCGGGTCGGAAGTGGTTATACAGCATGACGATGATACCATCAACCTCGGAGCCAAGTTTAAACACGCAGGAGTCAGATCGACCATTGCCGTGAACTCAGCGAATACGGACCCTGACGCAGACGACAACTATGATTTACCAGAGGTATCACTGGTGAAAGGTACTATCGCTGAGGTCGGAGTAACGAACTCAGCGGCGACGGTGTTCGACCCAGGCGGAATGGACTACGGCTTAAGACAAGCTAAAGACGATGAATGCAACTCGACGAGAGATCCGACTGAGACCCTAAGACAACACTACTTGGCTATCGCCGCGACCGAAGACGAGCACGAGGATGATGTCGACGATGGTACGACCAACGCCTTTGAGCGAAGCGGGACAGATTTGGAATTGACGGACTACGCTCACGAGCTGGCCTTTCTTCCCGACCTCACTGAAGTTGAGCCTACAGAACTCGACTATGGCGCTCCAAACGTCAAGTCGAGTAGTCATACGCCAGCACAGTCGGCTAAATTGGTGGCAGAACTACAAAAGCACGAAGGGATAATGATTTCAAGTGGTAATGCCCTGCCGCCTCCAGCGTACGGAGCATTGTGCGACATCGACGTTCAAGGGCACGCACCCATAAAGCAGAGAGCTCGGCGGATACCTCTCCGCCACTTGAGCAAACTTTACGAGTTGTTGAAAGGGCTACTTCGAGCTGGGCTGATATCGTTCTCGGGCAGCCCTTGGGCCTCGCCAGTGGTGATAGTGCTTAAGAAAAATGGTGTGGATATTCGGCTATGCATTGACTATAAACTGGTTAATGCGGTCACGACGCCGATGGAATACGCTATGCCACTGGTCGATGACCTGCTTACCGAATTGGAGAGTTACTTGTGGTTTTGCTCGCTCGATGCTGCGAGTGGATTCTGGGTATTATGATAATAAACGAAATCAGTTCAACATATCTGGGAGGTTTTGAAATGAGTCATTTTCTGATATTAATGTA
>NW_003305427.1:0-2604 GCF_000142945.1 Phytophthora infestans T30-4 | reverse complement strand
AGATGCCTATATGTTAATACTGCCAGAATTTAGTGTAACTGGCGCTGGTCTAAATGAAATGGGTATGGCGTATTCGAATTGGATATCATCTTATTAACAGTGTCGGAAACAAGGTAGATACATCCTCTCGTTGGTGCTGGGGGTGAATCAGGAGAATTTATACAAAAGGCATCAGCAGAAGTTGCAAGAGTATACGTATGCGGATATCCACTTTTAAAGAGGCTGACTATTTCTAACATTAAAGTAGAATCTATGCGTTTGAGACGTTAAATCAACAGGTGGCTCATCATTCTAGTTGATATTGAATAAGTCAGCGCTTGTAGCTGAAAACCACCTACTTGTGCAGTGGGATCAATCGAAGAAACGAGATTTAGAAGGGGATATGCTCTATTGGTGCTAGAGGATCAGGGTTTCCTAGAATAGTATTGCAATTATATGGTAAACAACTGATGAAATATATAATGGTGAGCATGGTAGAGCCGACATGAAATACATTATTGCACCCTTGACAAAGATGAAATACATTATGCATACCTCAAATTCAATTCTGCTTACCAACCATCTGCACCATTGCCACGTTCCAATATCGGCGATTTGTCTTGAGAAATAGGATGTTTTCCAGTTGGGCCGGCGCCATGGCTTGCCGCTGAGGAGACAACACGATTCCAGCTTGGCTAAAAAAACGTTCGGCAATATTAGACGTCGGTGGAATGTATTGCACCAACTCGTATCTGTTCATATACAAAAGGAATTGGTCAAATTGACATGACAACGACATTTAAAAAGCTCCTACCTCGGTTGCTGTTGCGCATCCACCTTCCGCTTCTTAAGTGCTTGCTCAGCAAAGCTGAGCTTTTTATTTTCCTTGTTGGCTGCGGCATGCTGAGGTTGGATTAAGGCTGGAGCAGCAAATTGAGCTAGAGCCGCGACAGAGTTTCGCGTCAAAAGCCGAGTCTCTCCGTTCAGAACTTGTACGCACGCCATCTCGAATATCGGGAACTTGACTATGGGAGCCTGTGGAGCCAGATAGCTCCCTAGGGATGGTGCTTTTTCCATGAGGCTGTCAAACGAAGCACGAACATCTGCCAGCGTTAAGTTACCTTCCTCCTGGAGCTTCTTGCTTACCGACTCAAAATCCTTCAGATCGTCAAGCGTTGAACGCAGCTGCCTCTCTTCCAGTGGGGATGGCATGTACGCTGCTAAGTCGTCATCCGCGGAGTCCAGGGAAGGGCTTGAGCTTGAAGTAGCGTTCCACCATGGAAAACGTGGAGGACCATCGAGTCTTTTGCCGAATAACTGGGCCGGAGTGGTGTTTGTGTCTATGTAGTCCGCATAAAAACAAATTAAATAAAACTCGGATATAGAATAAAACTCAGATACGGCTTACTTAACTTTGCCGACTGATTGAGACCAGCTGCCATGTAGTGGACCAAGTATCATCACATATGGCTGAGGGTCGTGTAGCGTCGCGTTAGGCTGTTCTCGCAGAATGAGAGCGCAGAGTTAGCATCAACATGCCACTCTAGCACATCCCAAATATATTGGCGCTCTTTTTGTCTACGAAACGACAGGAGTGTGCCATTGTTGCCGCCTTGAAAACTGTCTAGAGTAGTTTCATAATCAGGATGTTGACTATAAATGTGGTTGATTAGGTTCGTGTAGCCACGTTTGGCGTCCTGTTTCCGCTGTACGCCGCAGCGACATCGATAGAAACCCATACAGTCGTCATTCTCGTCACGGATTGGCTTGAAAAATACATCGCAGATCTGCTTTCTGGTGTAGCGAGAAACTGGTGATCGCGTTGGGGAGAGAAGATTATCCATGCCAGCACGGAATTTACAAATGAGCCTGGCCTCAGCTCAGAGCAGCAGCATGAACGGTTGGTTGTCGAGTAGCTCCAGCGGCCGCTTTCTTATTGGTTACTAAGTAATACAATAGGGTTATGATAAGTAAATTTTTGATTTCAAAATGACAAAATATGTTACTCTGGACTAAATCTACCGAAATAAGTTATTGACGGGGGAGTCGTGCGGCTCGAAATACATAATGGTATGGCATAATATGGCAATTATTGCTTATTACAATATATTTTTAGGAAACCCTGATTGCGAGGCATGCAGCGACGGCAACAAGTAGTAAGTGTGACAGTGGCTTTACGCAATCGTAATTTGACTAATTGTACTTCTTCATGCACAGTGTCTACCTCTGTGACCGAGTCTGGCCGGGCCGCTTCCCCAGGAACCACCATGACATGCCACGGAGATCTGGCATGTCATGTGGAAGAGCGGAGAGGAGCCGCCTCATCCTCGTGTTGGTCGTGGAATCCAGATGCGCAGCCCGGTATAGCAGCGCCGCCGCGCCGCTATTGATATGGAAGAAGGCAGCGGCGCGGAGGAGGGGAGGCGCTGGCAGCGTTACTTTGGAGGGGGGCGCTGGTACCGAAGGCAACCGCGCGGTGGAGGGAGGAATGGCAGCGGGGAGTGGAGGGGGGGGCGCTGGTTGCGACACTGAAATCAACGCAGAAGAAAGAAGTAGTGGGGAGGGATGTGCTGGAGAGGCCGATAGCGAGTAAGAGCGGGCTTGTCGATGAATCCCTAACCTGAT
>NW_003305426.1:0-2603 GCF_000142945.1 Phytophthora infestans T30-4 | reverse complement strand
CCCATCTCCGCGTAGTTCGCGCTGTACTTGTGCAAGTAATTGGCTAAGCCTATGCCACTTGCGTAAGTCTTTTTGGTTCTTGGGAACCGGCCAGTCCACGATGGCCTTGACTTTGGCAGGATCTGCCCGTAAGCCACGCTTCCCAATGAAGCACCCGAGGAAAGGTATCTCCTCCGCGCCAAAGACGCACTTGTCCAAGTTGGCATACAACTTATTAGTGCGCATGCACTCGAGCACCGCTCGCAAGTGGTCAATGTGGTTATCCACGTCTGACTTTCCGTGCTCGGCACGACTATGGACGAATATATCGTCAAAGTACGTCTGAGGCGTACGTCCGGGGTGGGGGCCAAAACAACTTGGCGTCACAAGAAGAATGAAACGTTGCTGGTGGCGTTTCGACAGCTCCCTGGGGGCATGGACCAGCCACTCTCCAGAGCATATCGCGTCCGGAGTACTCACCGCCTGTTCAGCGGAAATGTCGCTCGCTCTCATGAGCAATTGGTAGTAACCATCGACAAGTCGAGCGCGCTGTACAACGTACAGCCTACCATGTTGTTCTGCAGAACATCCTTGCGAGGAATCGGCGTTTGCGCCGGGATAGTGGCCGCATTTAGCTTGTTAAAAGCATGAACAATGCGCCACTTGCCGTTCGGCTTTCTGACACAGAACGTGGGTGTCGAGTGCGGAGACTTACTCTCACGCACCATCCCTGCCTCGTGCTTCGCACGGAAGAAATGCGTCAATGACGTCACACTGCTCTCTCTGTAAAGGCCATTGCCTTGTTACGCAGTATTTGGTTCCAGGAACCAGGTCAATCTCATGACACACGCCTCGATCCAGAGGCAGGCCCGTCGGTGGGTCTTTCGAGACAACGTCTCCATACTCCTTCACCACCGGGTAGAAGGGATCCGAAGGATCTTTGAGGATCGCCAATCCACTTCTTGCGCTCAGCGCCTTTTTGGTGTCCTCTAGGACCGCGTCGTCCACGACGGATGAGGAGTTCAACTCCTCCTCAGGTCCCAGCAGGACCACCTCGGCTAGCTCGCCTGCCTTAAAGGCTTCGCCAAACTCGGCAATGGACATCTCGTCCAGCTCTAGCAGAGCATCCGCAGCGGGCAGAGTGTCAAGGCTGATATCGCCTTCTACCTCCCCCGTCACTCCGTTCACGAGTGTATACAGCTGTTCACAGCAATCACGTGGAGCATCACTGCTCGTCGCGTTGGACACACCGTCCGACGGCGAAGACGTCACAGCCGCCCTGCGTCTTCTTCTCCTCTCCCTCCGCCACCGAGCCCGGCCGGATGAAGGCGGTGTGGCGACATCTCCGTCACCATCACCGGGTGCAGCAGCACCATCATTCCCCGAAGAGGATACAGTGTCTCGCAAGACACTCGGCTGAAAGCCAAGATGTCCTTAACCTTCACACAGTGAACTAGGTGTCACTTCATCTGCATCTCCTGGGCCACGCCCATGATGCCTCGACTCGCAGTCGACCGCGACCCTCGGGTCACGCAGCGGTAGGTCATCGACCAGATTCGTACCACTCAGTGGATTACGTCACTCCGCGCTCGTCCTCACCAGGACCCAGCAGTTGGTCATTGACCTGACCTGCACCGCTCAGCGGATAACGTGCCGCACCACGTACGCCCTCAGGGCAAACAGCAACCTCGTTGCTAACAATTTCGGACATACCAATGTCCAGCACTACGGCCGCCTCGGCATCGTGCTCGCGCCAAAAGCGCTTCTGCTTCCTATCCAAGTCTGTCGATTCAAATCTGATCTTGCATTCGGGATACACGTCTGGCAGCGTCGCCTGAGCCATTTCCAGTCTAAGTCTACATGCACCTGATGATAACGAAGCAGAGCCAGAAGAGTTACTCAGCAACGCACTGTTGGTAATGTACAGGTACGAGGGAGAGGAGTTCGGAAAGTCGGCTCCAAAGAACGAGTTCAAGACCACAGGCCGTTCCGTTAATGTGGTTTCTATCGTGGAGCAGTCTGCAATCTGTACCACGGCCACGGCAACAGTGTTTCGAGGATCAGACGTAGTACTGCTGCTGCCAGAGGATGAGTCCACAGTGTTGCTGTCGCTGCTTGGGAATTCCTGAAAGGTCTCTAGTTTTACCACATTCGAGTCCTCGAGGAGGTTCCAAAGGCTTGGAGAAGAAGTGCAGTTGTACAAGAGCTGCGTGCGACCCGAGCGCTTGTCACTTAGAAACGGTTCAGATTGATTTCCAAAGGTTGAGTTCGTGTCGTTCGCAACAGAGGGCATGATCAGGATTGACGCGAACACTGTCGTATTGGGGGTGGTTAAACCCGCTATTCCGATAGAGTCGTCATTTAGCGCTCTGTAGCTGGAAGCGACTGCCACCAAACGTGTTTGGAGCGATGCTGGGAAGTGTTTAAAAAGCTGGACCATACAGATTTCTCTGCTGGTATAAATTTGACCTCACCGAAATCACCAACCGACGTCCCCACCATCGCCCCTGTCGTAACTGCTGGTGGCGGGTGTCTTGATCTGGGCGGAAGGATAAGAAATGCCGGGCGAAGTTGGTAAGGGCAAAGGAGCAAAAAGGACGCATCCCACGGCAGTTGAACAAGGG
>NW_003305425.1:0-2603 GCF_000142945.1 Phytophthora infestans T30-4 | reverse complement strand
CTTTTTATATTAAAGTAGGCTTCACGACCAGCGCTTTTTGTAGGGACTCTGCGAATATATAAACATTTTTTACTTCACCTGGCACTCACCACTGCCACCGTGCAATAAAGGCGCGCGGCTGCACGGTCATTGCGCTATCTGCTCCCGTGCACCGCAGCCGACGAATGCATGCGCGCACGATACATAGTCTCTTAGTCAATTTATATTGCATTTAAAGTATGTATTTGTTTGGAAATATGATAAAAGTACTATTATAGCAAAGCCAAAATATTAAATATCAACTTTTTCATATGTTTCTAAATAATATATACCAGCATTATATTTCCGTGCTATTGGCTAATATTTGGACGCAAGTAATTGGTTAAAATAATATATGTTGCTAACTTGCTCACAGTTTGCAAAATGGTGGGCCCTACGTGCAAGCAATGCGAGGCGAAGATTGACCCGCTTCTGCTGAACCCGCAGCGATCTACGATGGACCTACGAGCCCGCTGCGCCGGCTGCGAGAAGCTGCAGTACGGTTACGCGTTCCATACTATCAACGGGTGGGGCATCGTGCGGCGCTGTATTGCCTGCGAGACCGGCCCAAAAGCGGTTGAGCTCTCAGAGGAAAACGCATCACCACCTGATTCGGCCGAAGTGCACCGCCAGGAAAGCCTGTTAAACGTCTAGAAGGCAATGGACCCTGGCCGGTAACTCAAGAAGAAAAAGAGGCGCAGCCGCCCTCGCAAGCTGACCACCCGAAACGCCAAGTACATCGAGCAAAAGAAGCAGCAGAAGAGCAGGTAATTTGAATATACATCCTTATAGCCCCTAACCCCGCGTAGTTTGTATACGGCTGACGGTGCGAAGCTTGGGGTCGCACATACCGTAAGCTGACTGTGGCGTTGGCGCACCTGTAGAGCGTAGCGCGTTTCATATAATAACTAGCACGAGGTATGTACTGTGTACCTCTACAAGCTGGCCGTTCCTATCTGCATACGCGTCACCGTAGACGGGAAGTACACTCACTCATTTGGCCACAAGCTAAATCATGCTATATGTACCACTAACGCTCACAGACTATATTACACATATGCGCGCTCAGAATTGAAACTACAGTATTGAGTCGCACCACGCGCGAAAAATAAGTTGCTGTCTATATAGACGTGAGAACGTGTGCGGTAGTGTTGACCATACAGGTGTGCGTGGCAGGTCGGTGTATCTGTATGCAGTACTATACTTTGCCTCCATGTCCATAATGGAAGAGCTGGGAAATGGGTTCAGTTGCGGGTGGCTATAAGGTGTACCCGCCGCGCGCATAGATACTGCGTTGAATACAGGAGACAGACGCGCGGTCAGCTTGCCAGTATGGCTGCAGTATGGCCTGTGCCCAGTTAGTGACCTGCTTGGCCATATAGACTGATACATCAGAAGCGTAAGCACAGTAAGCCAGCACGACGACGCAAATATACCGAGAAAGCGACAGTGATCCTATACAGAGGTTTTAGATATCACGAGCGCGTGAGTTACACACTCAATAACGACCTCGCAACATATGCACGGATACATCAAATAGCACGCCGAGCTGATAAGTAGGCAGCAAAGTACTTCATATAATGTACATTACGAAGGAAACGAACAATTGTTAAAAGAGGATGCAGAATTCATTTTCAAACATATTGATTGTGACGAGGTTGGTAAAGGTATTTATGCACAGGGGCTAACAGATTATGTAGAGTTACAAATAAGGAAGGAATTGGATAGTATTAATGAAACAAAATCAAATATCATTGATGTTTTCACTAAAATAAGCAAGATAATGAATATTCCTGATTACATTGAAAAAGCCATTTTATGGGCATGTGGAGGTGGTAAATAGATGAATAAGGAAGAAATGGAACAAGAAATAATAAGAACTCTTTGTAGAAGTAAGCAAGCAACTGCTTCATATATCTCTCTTGTTCAAAGTAAAGTCAAGGAAAAAACGGAACAACAATTAAAATATGTTCTCTCGCCTATTACTGAAAGTATTTTCTTGGAAGCTTGCGCGGGTAGCGGGAAAACCGAAGTTGTTGGAATGAAAACTGCGTATGAGATAAGTAGCTGGAGTTCCAATAACAAGGGAATAGCCGTGCTAACTTTTACTAACGAAGCTACGGATACTATTAAAGAGCGGGTTAAAAAATTTTCAGGTTCAACTTCTTTATATCCTCACTACATTGGAACATTATCAGGGTTTATACATGGATTTATTGCGCAAAGCTTTGGCTACAAATATTTCAAACATAAAAATAGGGGCTGGTGACACTTCGTATAGGTTAATAGATAAAAATTTGGTTGTTTTTGAGAATCACTGGCTAAAAAAATATAAGCTTCCCTACACAAACATCAATTCAACTCGACAAGATTTTTATGCTAACCAAATTATTATGATCATAAAATTAATGATCTGGGTTATGTATTATTCAGAAAACCATAAGGTTCCATTAAAAGAATACTATCAGTCTGCAGAAGTCCAAGAATCGACGTAAAACGTCGGTGAGTCTAAGTGATGACGGGATGTCCAAGTGTAAGCGTCGCCCACAGCCTTGGTTACACGAAAGGACCGATGAAAGCGTGGG
>NW_003305424.1:0-2603 GCF_000142945.1 Phytophthora infestans T30-4 | reverse complement strand
TGGGCCTGCCATCGGATCGAGGCGTGTGCCATGAGATTGACCTGGTTCCTGGAACCACATACTGCGTGACAAGGCAATGGCCTTTGCCGAGAGAGCAGTCTGACGTCATTGACGCATTCTTCCGTGCGAAGCACGAGGCAGGGATGGTGCGTGAGAGTAAGTCTCCGCACTCGACACCCACGTTCTGTGTCAGAAAGCCGAACGGCAAGTGGCGCATTGTTCATGCTTTTAACAAGCTAAATGCGGCCACTATCCCGGCGCAAACGCCGATTCCTCGCAAGGATGTTCTGCAGAACAACATGGTAGGCTGTACGTTGTACAGCGCGCTCGACTTGGTCGATGGCTACTACCAATTGCTCATGAGAGCGAGCGACATTCCGCTGACAGCGGTGCGTACTCCGAGCGGTATGCTCTGGGAGTGGCTGGTGATGCCCCAGGGGCTGTCGAACGCGCCAGCAACGCTCAATCGTCTTGTGACGCAGTTGTTTAGGCCCCACCGGGCGTACGCTCAAACGTACTTTGACGATGTATTCGTCCATAGTCCTGCTGAGCACGGAAAGTCGGACGTAGAGAACCACTTTCGAGTGGTGCTCGAGTGCATACGCACTAATAAGTTGTATGCCAACTTGGACAAGTGCGTCTTTGGCGCGGAGCAAATACCTTTCTCTTGAGATCCTAGATGTTTTGGCAGCGAGCATCACGCCCAGAGCCAGATGGACGAAGCACTGACTAGGATCGCTCCTAAGAAAGAGCCCAAACGCCGGATCCAGATCCCGATCCCGACGGTACAAGTGGATGAGGATCTGTACGTCCTGGGTTTCGATGGACCTGCTCGCGTGCGACGCGGTGGAGGAACATACAGCGCCATACTGTGGAGACTGCCCGGATGGGAAGTGGTAAGGGCCAGATCCACCTATGCGGAGGGCCTCACCGTCAATGAAGCGGAGTATAACGGACTCCTTCTGGGGGGATGGATTTACTAAAGGGACAAGATCCAAAACGGCTGGTGATTTGCGGGGATTCAAACTTGGTGATCAGACAGGTGCGAGGTGAGATTGACTGCAAGACCCCGGCCCTAACGCTGTTACGGCAGAAAGTGATGGTCCACCTGCGTGGTTGGATGGATCACGAGTTAGTACATGTCAAGCGAGATTGGAATGCCAGTGCGGACAGCTTGGTCAGTGCCGCTTTATGGAATCAATGTGGTGTCGAAGTGGAGAGAGAGGCCGAGCATCAGGATCTCGTTACGCTAAACCGACTAGACGAGGTGGTGGTGGTTGGATCCGGAAAAAGGACAGTCCAGGTAATGGCTGTCACTAGATCCAGAGGGAAAGATTGGATCCAGCCCCCAGATTTTCGAGGAAACATTTGTGAAGGGAGTCCGCATTGAGCTATTCCTCAAAGGACAGAATGAGGAAGCATGGATTTTGGGACTAACGAAGTATCTGATGGGGGATGTACGAGACCTGCGTCGGGAGGATGCCAAATCCTACAGTATTATCGCTACGGACTACGCAGTGGATCTGAATGACCTGCTCTTCTATTGCCCCCCTACGAAGAGAGTCGACGAAGTTCGGGATGGATGATGAGACTGGTGATGCCGGAAACCTTACAACAGGATGTCCTACACCACTATCACGCTAGCTTGGAAGGCGGACATCAGGGTATTGGTCGGACCTACCAACGGATCCGGACTGGAGGGGACTATTCAAGAGCGTACAACGATATGTCGGTGAATGCGTGGATTGTGAGACAGGCAAGGGCAGGCCCACAATCGAAGGGGAGTCACCTGGGAATATCCAAGCGACTTACCCTTTCCAAATTATAGCCATGGATCATATCCCCTCGTTGCCCAAGTCGTTCAAAGGAAACACAGAATTGTTGATTTGGGTGGACCTGTTTACCGGATACGTGATAGCCAATGCTAGTGCGTCTAGAACTGCGCAAACCATTGCTGAATCGTACGAGGAGTGCGTTTTCCGAAGATTTGGGGCTAGTGAGATGATTAGACATGATCGGGAGCCAGGCTTTATGTCCGACCTCTTTCGAGCCTTCAACCGCCTCACCGTCAATGAAGCGGAGTATAACGGGCTCCTGCTGGGTTTGGATCTACTAAAGGGACAAGATCCAAAATGGCTATTGATTTGTGGAGATTCAAACTTGGTGATCAGACAGGTGCGAGGTGAGATTGACGGCAAGGCCCCGGCCCTAACACTGTTACGACAGAAAGTGATGATCCACCTGCGTGGTTGGATGAATCACGAGTTGGTGCATGTCAAGCGAGATTGGAATGCCAGTGCAGATAGCTTGGCCAGTGCCGCTTTACGGAATCAATGAGGTGTCGAGGTGGAGAGAGAGGCCGAGCATCAGGATCTCGTTACGTTAAACCGACTAGACGAAGTGGTGGTGGTTGGATCCGGGAAAAGGACAGTCCAGGTGATGGCTGTCACTAGATTCAGAGGAAGGATTGGATCCAGCCCCCAGATCCTCGATGAAGCATTTGTGAAGGGAGTCCGCATTGAGTGGATCCTCAAAGCACAGAACGAAGAAGCGTGGATCTTGGGACTAAAGAAGTATCTGATGGGGGATGTACGAGACCTGAG
>NW_003305423.1:0-2601 GCF_000142945.1 Phytophthora infestans T30-4 | reverse complement strand
GACAGTGGTGCTACGTGCAATGTTGTTCGCCCAGGTTTAGTCGGCTAACACCGCTACGTCTGGTGTCCTCACAAGTCACTCGGTTCCGATGGAACTTCTACGAAAGCGCGTTCTGTGAAGAAAGGTCAAGCGACTATTGAATTCGGTCGCTACCGTTTCCGCAAACTTCAAGTCATGGAATGGTCACTTGGATCTGCCCATGATGTCATCTTGGGGAAAACCTTGGTTTACCCAAGTTTCAGCCCATGTATCAATTGGCGTTCGCATGAGATTTCGTTTCCCAAGTGTGTCTTGTGCACCTCCATCAACGGTTGCTAGTCAAGCAGCTGTGGAGATTGCTGCTGTTGACTTTAAACGTAACGTGAAGAAACATGTGTACAAGGAAGTGTACCGTGTCAAAATTTGTGCGGTCATGCCAGTTAGTGAGTCGACTCCTGTTCCGATCACTCACTTATTGAAGCGTTTTACTGACGTCTTTCCGGAAACTTTACCGGATGGTTTACCGCCTTCACGTCGTGTGGATTTCGAACTCCACATGAAACCTGATGCTGTTCCAAGTAGCCGTGCTCCGTTCCGCCTGTCTAAGGTTGAGCAGGATGCACTGGATCTCTTCGTTGCAGAGAAGCTAAAGAAAGGATGGATCGAAGTTTCTGGAAGTCGAGGCCATCCTCGACGACAGAACACTACTAACGACGAGCACGGAGCGTGCTGTACGCGAGTTCAAAGTCAAGTGGGTTGGCTATGAAGATACAACTTGGGAACCATCATCAAACTTGTCATGTGGAGGTCTGCTGTACGACTATTTGCGAGCCAAGAAGAGCGAGAATTGGCTGCAGATGGCGCAAGTGGCGGACGAAGACTAGCGTGACTGGATCACGTGTGAACTGTCCACAGGGTGATGCAGCCTGTGGTAACAGACGAACTAACGTTACTGCAACAACAAATTGTATATGCATTTGAAGAACAACATGAACATGATTACGCTGGGGAAGTGGATTAAGAATAAGAAAACATGAATGCCGACCGGAGAGCGACCACTGAAAACGAAGTCACGCGGGATACCTCAACAGTTGGCTGAGATGCTGGAGAACGTCGTGGAACACGCAGCGAGGACATCATCGAAACCAACAGCAGTCTCGAGGCGACGCTGAGTGTGTATATCGCCGTGGAAAGGAGGCGCAACGCTGAGCTGCACTTGGTGACGAGCCATTGCAGTCAAGTACGGGATTATCGAGGTCATCATGTGATCGACCGATGCCTCCGTACTTTCAGCCAGCATGGCGCGCAGCGAATCTTCGGTGAGTGGTGGTGGACCACCAGCTGGGGCAGGAGGAGCAGCAGGATCCATCTCCGCGGATTCAGCGACGACGGGGAGTGCTGCAGGAGCTACCGCAGGAAGTGAAGAGTCCGGGGCAGGAAGCGCCAAAGGACCAGTTGATGACGCCGCTGTCGGAGGAAGTGTAGCAGACTGAGGGACGTTCGAACCCCCAGCCTTGCCCTCCTGAGAAACAAGTCGAGTAATGCGAGGTGATGAGCAAGGTGCCGATGATTCAAGAGAAGGATGAGCTGATGTACCTCCAGCTGTTCACGTTCGCGACGTCTACGAGGATTGAGACGCTGAAAAGCGTCGGACACGGCTCGATTCAGACGCTTAGACATACGGTGGCGAGATGGTGAATTGAAGAATGAAGAAATGTCACAACGGGCACCAGTACCGTGGCTTCCATTGCGACAGGGGCAGTTGTGGTGTAGTGATTTCTCCGTAGTTGCGGATTATCACCCGTCGACAAAGACGTGACACCGCCCAAGTTGTTCAAGCGACGAACACTCGGTCAGGCGATGTACGGAGACGCCAAGGTGCAAGGGACTCGACGGCGTCACTCCCGAGTTTTCAACAAGTATCGGATACGGCCCTATGTCACTGAATCCAGGCTGTCCTTTTTATTTATAATGGACTGGCCGGATTCGCATTCAGTGGACCATCTATACGAACCCTCAGTGGCGGTTGGGATGAGTTCGCGGAAGCCTCAGCGACCCTTGGAAGGCACGTTCACCGTCTTAGACAGGGCGCGGACCGTTAAAGATGCTCATGCGATGGTGCAGACGACGCTTGGCATGTAAGAAGATCCATAACGGATCATTGTTCACTTGATATTTGTATACTTGATTAGGACTTTTTATTAGGAATAGACCCGAAAGGGTAAGCTTAAATACAGAACAGAATTTTCACTCAAGCAAACAGAGCGACGTCCGGCTTCAAGGTAAGCGTCAGGTCAAGCTTGTTTGAGTGTGTTATGCCTGTCGGTGAACTCGAAGCTCTGTAGCGAGGGTTCATCCGGCAAGGCCAAGAGACTTTGTGTATTGGCCGATTATTATCGGGAGGTTTTTACGTGACGGCTTATTGTTGCCTATTTGCACGACTGGGAGTGCTTGAATTGCCTCCCTTTTATTTCTTCCAGCCGAGTGTTGAACACTCGGTGATCTCGTAAAAGGCTTACCCGTGCCTGGTACCCTTCCGCTGTTGGGACCACGAGGATTCAAAACACCTGCTAGCTTTGCGTCGTGCTAGTAGCGTGTTCCTATTTTTACTGGTTGGGTGGG
>NW_003305422.1:0-2600 GCF_000142945.1 Phytophthora infestans T30-4 | reverse complement strand
TCCTGTGAAGGTGAAAGCTCGGGATCCAGTACGCCCTACGCGTGATTTGACGCAATCCAGCCAGGATCGAGCCATGATCCGGCAAGAAGCCAGTGGGATTATCGTCAGATCAGGCTCGAGGTAATCGCCTCACGGATCCAGTCCCGCCAGTGGACCAGACGGCCACAGGTTCTTCCGACACTTCCTCGGGCACCCTGCAGCGGCACTTTGAAGCTGCGATGAATCGCTTCCTGGCCGAACAGGGCATGAGAGCGCCCGTGCCACAAGTGCAAGTGCTCCACGAACATGGAGCACGGGAACTTGTGGAAATAATTTGCAAGACCCATCCCTTGACGCAATTCAGTGGGATTCTGCGGCGTAGGCCACGCACATATCGACGACACTTTCTGGGGGTCGTCGCGGACGCCGTTCTTGCTCATAAAGCAGCCAAGCACCGGAATCTTCGGCGCACAGAACATGCACTTCCTCAAGTTGGCATACAGCTTATTTTCGCGCATCACTTGGAAGACTTGCCTCAGGTGCTTCAAGTGGACTTCGAGCGCGCTGAGGCCTCCCTCAGCGCTACTGTGTATGAAGATGTCGTCGAAGTAACTCAGTGTGAAATCGCGGAGCGGGCGCAGCACATGACATACCATGCGATTGAACGGTGGCGGGAGCATTCCTTCAAGTCTTGTGGCATAACAAGCCACTCCCAGAGCATACCACTGGGAGTGCTTACCGCTGTGAGCGGTATGTCGCTCAGCCTCATGAGGATTTAGGACTTTAGCGCTGGTAAGGAAGCGGCGGCCGTATGGGGAATGGGAGCCGAAATCCCAAACCGTATTTCTACGGTATGAGCATGGCAGCGAAAATGAAATCAAGGTTCAGGCAAGTTGGGATAGTGAAACTATAAAAACTTGATGAACGGGAGGAGCAGAAACAAACATGCCGTATGAACCGATTCGATTCGAATCCTTAAAACAATTGCTGTCCAAAGTCAGAGAAGCCATTTATGAACCGGTTACCCCGTTGAAAGTAACAGCATGGGTTACACCAGAGCCCGTCTCGTTCGCTGAAAGAAGGTCAGGGGAACAAATCACCCTTGCGCACGGGGAGCGATGGGGCGAATTATGGGATTGCGCCTGGTTTTGTTTTACGGGAGATCTTTCGCAACTTAATCCGGCTGCAAAGGCCGTTCTTCTGCTCGATGTAAATGGCGAACTTTGTTTAGTGGATAACGAAGGGACCCCTGTACAAGGCTTAACTACCATCAATTCAGAGTTTGATTTCACATTGGGTCTCCCCGGTAAAAGGGTAGTCCACCTAGACCTTTCAACCGTAAGCGGCGGGGAAATTGAATTATGGGCCGACGCCGGCAACAACGACTTATTTGGCAAATACTGCGGCGGAACCTTAAAAGAAGCGGTTATCGCGCTCTGCAACGAAGACATCCGGGGGTTGTATTACGACATAGAAGTGCTGCTTGAAACGGCTGAGCATCTTCCGGCCGGCACTGCACGCAGAGAGAAAATCCTTCAGGCTCTATATGACGTTTCCTTGCATTTGACGGACTTTACAACTGACCGCATTCATCAAGCTAAGGAATTGCTGGAGAAACAACTTTCACCTCGCGGCGGAGACCCTATATTCAGGATTAGCGCCGTTGGCCATGCCCATATTGATTTGGCCTGGTTATGGCCGATCCGTGAAACGATCCGCAAGGGGGCGAGAACTTTTTCGACCGTGCTTCGCATGATGGAACGGTATCCGAATTATGTATTCGGTGCAAGCCAACCCCAGCTGTACGATTGGATGAAGTCGCATTACCCGAAGCTGTATGACCAGATTAAGGAACGGGTACGGGAAGGACGATGGGAACCGCAAGGGGCCATGTGGGTGGAGTCGGACACCAATGTACCGGGCGGTGAATCCCTTGTACGCCAGATTTTATACGGTAAACGTTACTTTCAACAGGAATTCGGGCTCGAGATGAAGACGCTGTGGATGCCGGACGTATTTGGATACTCTGCAAGTCTGCCGCAGTTATTGAGGAAATCCGGTGTGAACTACATGATGACTCAAAAATTATCTTGGAGTGAGTATAACCGGCATCCCCACCATTCCTTCTTATGGGAGGGGATCGACGGCTCTAAAGTATTAACGCATATGCCTCCGGAAGATACCTATAACAGCCCGGCGGCTCCACGTTCGATTATCAAAGCAGAGCGGGAGTATTTGGATAAAAATGTATCCAACCACGCCTTAATGCTGTTCGGTATTGGGGATGGAGGCGGGGGGCCCGGGGAAGAACATTTGGAACGGCTGGCTCGTGAGAAGAACCTGCTGGGGTTAGCTCCTGTTATACAGGAGCCTTCCTGGAAATTCTTCGAGCGGCTGAATGAAGAACGAGACCTTTTTCAGACTTGGCGCGGCGAGCTCTATTTGGAGAAACATCAAGGCACCCTGACCAGTCAGGCACGAAATAAGAGGTATAACCGGAAGATGGAGAAAGCGCTCCGTGAACTGGAATTTGCCGCCGTGCTTGCTGCCCGATAGAAAGCCTACCCATCTGAGAACTCGAACGATGTGGAAGGAAGTCCTTTTATACCAATTCCACGACA
>NW_003305421.1:0-2599 GCF_000142945.1 Phytophthora infestans T30-4 | reverse complement strand
TGGGCGGTGTCCCGTCTTTGTCGACGGGTGCCTCCTTTCGGAGCCACGGAGAAATCACTACACCACAAGTGCCCCTGTTCGCAATGGAAGCCACGGTACTGGTGCCCGTTGTGACATTTCTTCATTCTTCAATTCACCATCTCGCCACCGTATGTCCAAGCGTCTGAATCGAGCCGTGTCCGACGCTTTTCAGCGTCTCAATCCTCGTAGACGTCGCGAACGTGAGCAGCTGGAGGTACGTAAGCCCATCCTTCTCCTGAATCATCGGTACCTTGCTCATCACCTCGTGTCACTCGACTTATTTCTCAGGAGGGCAAGACCGAGGGTTCGAACCCCCCTCAGTCTGCTGCACTTCCTTCGACAGTAGCGTCATCAACCGACCCTCCGGCGCCCGCTGCCCCGGACTCTTCACTCCCTGTGGTAGCTCCTGCAGCACTCCCCGTCGTCGCTGAACCCGCGGAGATGGCTCCTGCTGCTCCTCCTGCCCCAGCTGGTGGTCCGCCACCACTCACCGAAGATTCGCTGCGCGCCATGCTGGCTGAGAATACGGAGGCATCGGTCGATCACATGATGACCTCGATAATCCCGTACTTGACAGCAATGGCTCGTCACCAAGTGCAGCTCAGCGTTGCGCCTCCTCTCCACGGCGATATACATACTCAGCGTCGCCTCGAGACTGCCGTTGGTTTCGATGATGTCCTCGCTGCGATACAACCTGTTCCTGACGCGTTGTCGGCATTACCAGAACGAGTTGCCGACTTGGAGCGTCAGTTGCGGTTTGCTCAGTCCGAGGCTGCTGCCGCCGTACGTTCGGTGGCACCCCACATCATGGCTCGTGAGAACGCGGAGACATTCCTCAAGGCTGCCAACGCTGAGATTGAAGCCTTACACCACGACGTCAAGATTCTCCGCGAGTCGAACGCCAAGAACGACGCCATGCTCGCAAGTGTTCAAGCCACTATGGAGCGACACGCAGAGGATTTGAATCGTCTTCACTGCGAGGTCCAAGCTCGGGACGTTTTCATCAGCACTTTGCAAAAGAAGCTGGCTCGTGAACGCGAGGTGTACAAGTCTTCTATTGGAGCGAATACCGAGCAGACTCGGAAGCTTCACCTCCTTCTGGTAAAGCTTGCCCAGGGCAAGTACGTTGATAACGACACGCTCAAGGTCCTCGAGAACCAGCAAGACCGTAACACTCGCCTCCTCCAAGCGAATCGTACCCTCCGTGCACACGTGAGTCTGGCAGGGATGGATCCCGAGGTACTTCGTCTGGCTGTTGAAGGTACGCTCTTAATGTCGCTCCTTCCACCGTGTGTTCAGCAACTAACGTTCGTTCACAATCCTTCGATAGGGTGCTGACTGCGGCTGGACGCGCTTGGACTTGGATCAGGAGACGTTAGTCGCTTTGCGGCGCATTCAGTCTGCCACCGCGTCTTCGGACGATCATCAAGCCCTTCTTGCAGCTTTGGCCAAAGCCGCTAACCAAGTGGCCCATGGGAAGTCCCATAAGCGTCTTAGACCAGGTGGCGAGGATTCAGGCGACGAGTCGGAAGACTCTGACGAAGACAAGGCTCCAATCTCAACGGACAAGGCCAGTACTTCGATAGCAGCTGCCAGTCTCGGTGATGCGCCACCTGCCGATACTTCAACTCCCAAGTCGGCTCGTCGATCGCTGTTTGGTCCGAAGGCGTGGAAGAAGGCAACCCAGAAGAAGCGCAAGAAATCTCGTCCTCATTCTCCTGCCAAGTCGCCCCGACGTCATATGAAGACTCGGTCCAAGTCCGTACCGTCTTCTCCAAGTTCATGGTCGCCACCTCCTGCACCAGCGTCTTCCTCGACTCCCGCCGTGGTCGACCTCAGTGGCGACCGGAGTAACGTGGACATGGGGACTGCTGATCCAAGTAGCGTCCCTTCTGTTCAAGAAACTGCTACAGAGCCTTCGGGTAAGGATGTGAACCCTGGGGATCACGACGATGTTCCCGGTTCTCCTGACGCGCCTTTGCCCCCGCCTCAGGGTCCACACGATGTGGCCAAGCATCCAGCTTCAACAATTTTCCCTTCTCCAGCCGACATACGCGCTGCTGAAGAAGCTCTGCGCGAGGCCGAGGAAATGCGGCTCATGTTTGGCTCGAGTGACGAAGGTGAAGAGTCGGACCAAACTGTCCCACAAGGCAAGTCTGCTTCGGCTTCTGTTCCGACGTCCAAGACAGTTGAAGTCTCGGGAGTGGTTTCTACAGCAGGGCCTGCCCCTGCTGAAGCTGCTCCACCAGCCTCCGTGTCTTCAAAGCCGGCTCCGATTGTTCCGACGGCTGTCGTACCAAGCGTGTTTTCGCCCGACTTTTCGATGGAGATTGATGACGATGGGAATGCTGATGACGACCATGGGAGATGACGTGGGATGACAATGAACCTTTCGGTGGATGACTCTCCTGATGCTCCCAGTGGTGGCGGTGATGCCCCACTGATCATTCAAGCATACTCGATGACGAAGATGTTTGAAGATTCAATAGGAACTGGAGTAATCTTGGGCCCAGCTCGTCCTCCGGACTCTACCTCCGGCCAAATTCCTTCGCCGATGATGACTTTCCCCCAATCATCG
>NW_003305420.1:0-2599 GCF_000142945.1 Phytophthora infestans T30-4 | reverse complement strand
CTTCCACAATCAGCCGGGACGGGCAGGCTCTGTAGTGAGGCCGAAGAGTGCCCTGCGGGTTTGACCCGCTGACATGTTTCACATGTCTTCACGTATCGGGCGACCCACTTGTACATGTGGGTCCATTAGAAGGCCTGAGAGACCGACAGAAAGGTCTTCTCGCGGCCCAAGTGGCCGCTGGAGGGCGCGTCGTGCGCCTCCGCGAGGATGTCGAGCTTCAGATCCTCGTCGTTGGGTACGACCACCCGTGGAGGTTCATTGGGCTTCACCCGGCAACAGAGGAGGCCATCCTTCAACTCATATCGGTGGAGCCGTGAGCGCCGTCGCGACGAGAGCCAGTCGGACTTTGCGCTCGTTCCTGTCGTGAGGAGCTTGACGATAGACACGACAGCCTCATCGTCCCGATACGCCATGCGTATCCGATCATATAGATCCGTTGTCACCCGTGTGATGTGGGACAACTCATAGTCAGGACGCCGAGAGAGGGCGTCCGCAAGCACGTTGAGCTTGCCCGGCTTGTATTCGACGCGGAAGTTGTACTCCGCGAAGAAGGACAGCCACCTCGCCATCCTTTGGGAGAGGTGAGGCGAGTTAGTCGCCGTCCTCAAGGACGCGTGGTCGATGTAGATCACGAAGGGCCTAGAGCCCAGAAGGTGAACACGAAACTTCACAAGGGCATATTTCATTGCCAGAAGCTCCTTGTCGTGGACAGGGTAGTTCCGCTCGGCGGCTTTGAGCTGCCTGGACTGGAACGAGATGACTCGTTCGTGTCCAGCTGTGTCGGCCTGCAGCAATGCACACCCGATGGCGTAATCGGAGGCATCGCAGACGACGCTAAACAGCTTCGTCTCGTCCGGCAGGGTCAGGACAGGGGCCTCTTGGAGACTGGCCTTGATGCTGTCAAAAGCATCCTGGTGCTCTTGCTCCCAGCGCCAGTCGACGTCCTTCTTAAGGAGACTGTACTTGTGGAGGTAGTTGGCCAAGCCCAACATCTTTCGAAGATCCTTTTGGGATCGGGGCGTTCGCCATGCTGCTATGGCCTTGACCTTGTCTGGGTCAGCCCGAACGCCCACGTTGCTTACGAAGCAACCGAGAGCTTTAATCTCTGGTGACGCGAAAACGCACTTGTCGATGTTGGCGTAGAGCTTGTTCGCTCGCATTACGTCCAACACTCGACGGAGGTGTCCTAGATGCACCTCCATGGCCGTCTTGCCTCCCTCGGCACGGCTATGGACGAATATGTCGTCGCAGTACGTCTGTACGAAGGTACGCAAAGGGCGGAGCAGTTGCGTCGCCAGGCGATTGAACGTCGCCGGGGCGTTAGACAAGCCCTGCGGCATGACGAGCCACTCCGAAAGCATGCCGCTTGGAGTATTTACCGCGGTGAGCGGGATGTCGCTCTCTCGCATCAGGATTTGGTAGTATCCGTCTACCAAATCCAGCGCACTGTACAGTACGCTCCCGGCCATGTTGTTGAACAACACATTCTTTCGTGGGATTGGTGTTTGGGCCGGCACCGTTGCGTTGTTCAGCTTGTTATAAGCGTGAACCAGACGCCACTTTCCGTTCGGCTTCCGAACGCAGAAAGTCGGCGTCGAGTGCGGGGATTTCGACTCCCGCACCATGCCTGCCTTCGCTTTCGCGGCGAAGAAGGCATCAATGACCTCGCACTGTTCGCGCGGAAGAGGCCATTGCCTCGTGACACAATATTTTGTGCCGGGCACGAGATCAATCTCGCCTCGATCCGGTGGGAGTTGGGTCGGCGGGTGTTTGCTCACCACGTCCGCATACTCCGTCACCAAAGGATACACCGGATCCTTGGGGTTCTTAAGGATCTCAGAACCCAAGCGCGTCTGACGCTGCTTGTTTTCTGGTCTTCCAGGACGCTCTCGTCCAAGACAGAGGAGGAGTTCAGCTCCTCCCGAGTGATCTCAGGTCTCATGAGCACCATCTCAGCAATCTCTCCAGCCTTGAGGTTGGCCAGGAAAGACTCGACCGTCATTTCCTCGAGGTTCAGTATCTCTGCAACCTCTGGCAACGGTTTCAAGTGGACACCAGATGCCTTGACGAGTAAACCGGTCTCACCATCAAAGATGTGATAGCACTGAGGAGCCCGGGCCCTGGACCCGAGACGCTTGAAGCGACGTCGATCTGAACGAAGTTCGGATCTGACTTGAGGCGGCGGCGGCGTCGTTGATGACGGCGACCGTGACGTGGAGCTTTGCTACCCACGTCTAGGGATGTCGGCGCTACAACATCCGAGGCATTCGTGGCCTCGTGTGGTACTATGGTACCTACACAGGAAAGCGTGTTCGACGCCTTCCTCTTCAGATACGGACTGGGTGATACCCCAGACAGGGAGAATATACGACGTCTTCCTCAGCATGGGAAAGGTGTTGAACGACCGGAAGTGAAAATGAGTTACCACTACTGGACACGCAGGAAGTCATTGTCAATAGGAAGCGACAGGGTGTGGGCGCAAGTGAGTGCACCCGATTTTTCGATCCAAAGAAACATAAGAAACAGACCACCTTCTGGGCCACGTTGCATGGGGATGTGCTCCGAGGAGGGGAAAGTTACTCAAACAAAAAAAAGTAGA
>NW_003305419.1:0-2599 GCF_000142945.1 Phytophthora infestans T30-4 | reverse complement strand
GCTGCTATACTAAATAGTCCAAGCACACAAGCTACACTGGTGCTGCGTGAACAAACGGACGCAACGTCAGATCAAGATCCCAAGCCTAAACGCAGGAAGAAGCAAGTGACGCACCTGTCGACCACATGGTACGAGTGGTACACGAAGGTGCTACCCGTTTGGAGTTCTGCCGACCGCCAGAAAAAGTCAGAGTCGCGCCACGTCGTCGCTTTTATGAAAGTATTCCTCGAGCAAGGTGTCAAGCTGGACACGAAGGCGAAGGACTACCGATACCAAGTCCTCGGCGCCGGTCGCCGCGCGGAAGAAGCCGTGATTGCCTTCTTGAAGGCGCGTGGCACAAACGCGAAGGGATCTGGAAGCGTCCTGCGCGCGCTGCGCCCACTCCACAAGGATGGTATCTTGGACAAGCACACCGCTGCGTACAAGCGGCTGCTTACGATTGGAAGAATTGTCAATCCTGCACCAATTGACACACAAGACATCCTCGCAGTAGCAGGCCACGTGTAAGTTTCAAACCAAGCAAATACATATTGCGTTTGTTAGTACACTGTATACACACACGCTTTGACACATGCAGCTGTAGCATCGGCCGTGGCCAGCATCATGAACTCGCTCCAGCGTCGCCCAGCAGCAGCAACAGCAGCAGCTCACCAAACAGCAACGGCGTCGTGCCTCAGCTCCAGCGCCTTCCACCGTCCATCCGTGCCAGCGTAGTCCAGCGCCACCTCGCTCCAGCAGCACGTACAGGTCACGCAGCACGTAGAACACACGAACATCCCACGCAAAACGCACCCACAACACAGCACACTCCAAACCACATGGAGCGTACCCGCAGCAGCATCACACGTAACTATAAGCGTCTGTAAGTGGCAGCAGCGTTCCCCAGCGACACCGTCGTTCAGTCCTAGCGTTGTCCTGCTTCAGCATCACAAGCATCAGACCCCCACCGAATCCCAAAGGATAGCGCCGGCCCGACTTGAACGGGCACCTCAGGGGCGAACCCCTGGCGCTTCCTTGAGCTACGACACTGTGGTGGTAGGGGGTCGGAGCTCTGCTCAGTAGCCGCTGAAAAAAGAAGAATGAGCTGTTTTGACCCCCGTCGGCGCCTCTACTGTAACGGGGTTACATGGTGTGGAACACACAGGGGTACGAAGTACCCGGAGAGTTAACAAACTCTCAGTACATAAGTTGGAGAGTTAACAAGGTCTCTCAGTACGTTGGCTGAAAGCCACACGTTATGCATTTGATTAGGTTTAACTATGCTAGATAGTTAAAGAGATACATTTACCCCTAGGCGGCTTGGCCGCAATAATAGTAAATAAAGCACTTCTGGTTTTGAAGCATAAGAGTTAAGGTGTTAACTTTGAGCCCTGGTCTTGGGCTGTAAGTGTCCTTTGGATAAGGAACTTAGTATTAGTGACTCTTTGAGTCGAACGTCTTCCTCTGACGCTAAAGCTACGGCAGCCCCGCTGCACTTGGTAGCACTTGTAGTCAATCCCGCTCCTGATTCGGTTGACTATATCCTCTGCGAGGATGGAACACCCCGTGTTCGCGAATTTGCCCCCGGCGCAGCAGGACGCGCTTACTAAGCTTATGTCCTTGCTTGGCCCGGAGGGCGTGGCTCATCTTGCATCGCAAGGTCCAGAGGCGGTCACGGCCAGGCTGGAATCGTTCTCCCGCTACGAGAACGCGCTCTTGGAGCATGTCCAAGAGAAGATGAGCGCCGCAACGGCGGCGGCGTCGATGACGCGTGAAGAGTCTATGAGACTGAAACCGCTCATGGTGAGCGTAAAAACCTTCGAGGGGAAGGATGGAGAGAATCTCCTTCTCTGGACCCGTGAGGTCGAGATGGCCATGGGATCGGCCCTGCTCCAGTCTGAGCATCAGCGCGTGGCGCTGGCTATCTCCAGGCTTGGAGGTCGCGCTCGCGAATGGGCACTAACGTGCGGCACGTCTGTTGACGCTGCATTTCCCACTTGGGATCAGCTGAAGCAACAGCTTTCGCGCGTGTTCGCGCCGCCTAATCAGGCGTACCGTATCCGGTCAAAGTTCCTTGCTACCCGCCAGGGTAAGAAGGATTTATTGGACTATGTCCAAGAGTTGAGAACTCTTATCGCCGGAATGGCGGCGGACCCTCTTCCGGAGCTGGTCAGCGTGACCGTGTTCATGGAGGGACTTCGTGTGAGCGCAGCTCGAACGGAAGTGTTCCGTGTACACCCTAACTCTTTTGAAGAGGCGGTGGATGTGGCATTGAATGCCGAGCACAACTTCAGGTCGGCGCGACCTGGTTGGAGCGCTGGTAGCGCAAGCTCTTCGAGCGGTCCAGAGCCGATGGACCTCAGCTATGCTGAAGATGAAGAAGCGGAGCTTCTTGCTGCGGAGCAGCGCGCCGGCATCCGCCGATGCTTTGTGTGCAATAGCACTAAGCACTTGAGGGCCTATTGCCCTCTGCGCAAGAAGCGCGAGGCTCCGTACGAGCCAACCCTCCGGGTCATCGCCGGGAAACGGCAACTTCCCAGTAGGCGCGGGGCGGGCTTACTGGGGGAGGACCTGGAGTTCTGGTGTGCCTCGAGAGGTAGAGGACAACGGGGCTCAGCCC
>NW_003305418.1:0-2598 GCF_000142945.1 Phytophthora infestans T30-4 | reverse complement strand
GATCTCGGGGCAGGGGACGTGAGAGGAGGAGGGGCGGGCGCATACTGGGAGACTATAGTGCGTTCTTGATGGGTGCGCGGGTGGCGGCATACCACGGTACTTAGCCCCTGAGAGTATTCGCACCCTCGAATCGGTGAAGAGCAGCGGCGGGTTGCTCGTAGTACACGGGATGTGTACGGGGGAGACGATCATCCCTTCAGAATCTAGATCGATTCTGGGGCATCGAGGGAATTTCGCACGCCGCCAGACAGTTGCTCGTAATAGCAACAAGTTGTCCGATGTTTTGAGAGAAGCAAGGGCAACGGGACAGTATCAGAGCGACCGGCTGACGGGAAGGTCGTCACTGTCCCCAACGTCCAAGTGGATCTGGATGTCAAGCTTGAAGAATTTGACAGCCTCGAAGAGTTCACTGTTCTCGACATGGATCCATACGATATGATCCTGGTCATGCCCTGGCTGAGAAGCACGAGCCCTGGATCGGCTGGCGAGGCAAGGCAATCGGTGCCAGCCGCCCTGCGCAGCCCGACAGAGCATTGGTGAGTCATGTTCCCACCTCTGTCAGAACCCAGGGCGCTCGCAAGGGTTGTCGGGGGACCAAAGCGTCCGGCAGATGCTTGGGAGTCATCGACGTATATGACGACTCCAAGGATGTTTTGATGGTGGCAGCGCCCAGAGGAGGCTCTGGCCAAGTGGGTAACTTGGGTCCACAAGCGGGTAACTTAGTTCCGCAGACAGCTGCAGCTATCACGAACTTTGACGATAGCGTGTTCCGGGTGGGTAACATAGTGCCACACGCGATCGCCCAGACCTTAACTGAAGAGGAAGGTGTTGAGCACGCTTCCTGTGTGGGTACCACAGTATCACACGAGGCCACGAGTGCCTCGGATGTCGGAGCGCCGACATCCCCAGACGTGGGTAGCAAAACTCCACGTCACGGTCGCCCATCGACGATGACGTCGCTTCAAGCGACTCGGAGTCCAGTGCCCGGGCTCCTCCGACAAGGCCGGTGGAAGAGTGTTATCGCATCTTCGATGGCGAGACCGGCTTACTCGTCAAGGCATCAGGTGTCCACTTGGCGCCGTTGCCAGAGGTTGCAGAGATACCGAACCTCGAAGAAATGACGGCCGCTAGGAGATTGCCGAGATGGGGAGATTGCCGAGATGGTGCTCATTAGACCAGATGCCACTCGGGAGAAGTTGAACTACTCCTCTGTCTTGGACGAGGACGTCCTAGAAGATTTGAGCAAGCAGCGTCAGACGCGCTTGGGTTCTGAGTATCTTAAGGACCCCCAGGAATCCAATGAAACAATAGGTATCGGAGTATGCGGACGTGGTGAGCAAACATCCACCGACCCAACTCCCACCGGATCGAGACGTACGGCATGAGATTGATCTCGTGCCTGGCACAAAGTATTGTGTCACGAGGTAATGGCTTGATGCCTTCTTCGCTGCGAAAGCGAAGGCATGCATGGTGCGGGAGTCGAAGTCCCCGCACTCGATGCCAGCTTTCTGCGTTCGGAGCCCGAACGGAAATTGCCGTCTAGTTCATGCTTATAACAAGCAGAACAACGCGATGGTGCCGGCCCAAACACCAATCCCACGAAAGGACGTGTTGTTAAACAACATGGCAGAAAGCGTACAGTAAAGTGCGCTGGATTTGGTAGACGGATACTACTAGATCTTGATGCGCGAGAGCGACATCCCACTCACCGCGGTGGGCACTCCAAGCGGCATGCTTTGGGAGTGGCTCGTCATGCCGCAGGGCTTGTCTAACACTCCGGCGGCATTCAATAGCCTCGTGACGCAATTGTTCAGGCCACTGCACGCCTTCGTACAGACGTACTTCGACGACATATTCGTCCATAGCCGTGCCGAGGGACGCAAGACGGCCATGGAGGTGCTTCTGGGCACCTCCGTCGAGTGTTGGACGTGATGCGAGCGAGCAGGCTTTACGTCAACATCGACAAGTGCGTCTTCGCGTCATCAGAGATTAACGTTCTCGGTTGCTTCGTAAGAAACGTGGGCGTTCGGGCTGACCCAGACAAGGTCAGGACATAGCAGCATGGCCAACGCCCGATTTCCAGAAGAATCTTCGAAAAGTTGGGCTTGACTAACTATCTTCACGAGTACAGTGCAGGGTACGGGGCCTCGCTAGGCCTGTGTCGTCTTCCTTCAGAAAGGACTTGGACTGGCGCCTGGAGACAGAGCACCCAGATTGCTTTGGACAGACATCAGGGCCAGCCTCCCACAGAGGTCTCTTTCCCTGGCCCTGCCGGACGAGACGAAGCCGTTTAGCGTCGTCTGCGATGCGTCCAATTACGCCATCGGGTGTGCACTGCTGCAGGTCAACACGGCTGGACATGAACGAGTCATCTCGTTCCAGTTCAGGCAGGTCAAAGCCGCCAAACGGAGCTACCCTGTCCACGACAAGGAGCTCCTGGCAATGAAATATTCCCTTGTGAAGTTTCGTGTTCACCTTCAGGGCTCCCGGCCCTTCGGGATCTACACAGACCCCGCATCCTTGAGGACGGCGACTAACTCGCCTCACCTCTCCCAAAGGATGGCGAGGTGGCTGTACTCTTCGCGGAGTACAACTCCG
>NW_003305417.1:0-2598 GCF_000142945.1 Phytophthora infestans T30-4 | reverse complement strand
TGGGGTTCTTGAGAATCTCAGAACCCAAGCGCGCCTGACGCTGCTTGTTCATGTCTTCCAGGACGTTCTCGTCCAAGACAGAGGAGGAGTTCAGCTCCTCCTGAGTGGTCTCAGGTCTTATGAGTACCATCTCAGCGATCTCTCCAGCCTTGAGGTTGGCCAGGAAAGACTCAGCCGTCATTTCCTCGAGGTTCAGTATCTCTGCAACCTCTGGCAACTGTTCCAAGTGGACACCAGATGCCTTGACGGGTAAACCCGTCTCGCTATCGAAGATGTGATAGCACTCTTCCACCGGCCTTGTCGGAGGAGCCCGGGCCCTGGACTCCGAGTCGCTTGAAGCGACGTCGATCGGAACGAAGTTCGGATCCGACTTGAGGCGGCGGCGGCGTCTTTGCCGACGGCTTCTGTGACGGGGAGCTTGCTGCCCACGTCTAGGGATGTCGTCGCTACACATCCGAGGCACTCGTGGCCTCGTGTGGTACTGTTGTACCCACACAGGAAGCGTGTTCAACGCCTTCCTCTTCAGTTAAGGTCTGGGCGACCGCGTGTGGCACTGTGTTACCCACACAGGAAGCGTATCCGACGTCTTCCTCTTCAGTTATGGTCTGGGCGACCGTGAGTGGAACTCTGTTACCACTCTGAACACGCTGTTCTCAGTGTTCATGACAGCTGCAGCTGTCTGCGGACTAAGTTACCCGCCTGTGGACCTAAGTTACCCACTTTGCCGGCGCCTCTTCTGGGCGCGGCCACCATCAAAACATCCTCGGAGTCGTCATATACGTCGACGACTCCCAAGCATCTGCCGGATGCTTTGGTACCCTGGCAGCCCTCGCGGGCGCCCCGGGTCCTGACAGAGGTGGGAACATGACTCACCAATGCTCTGTCGGACTGCGCAGGGCGGCTGGCACCGATTGCCTTGCCTCGCCAGTCGATCCAGGGCTCGTGCTTCTCAAGCCAGGGCATGCCCAGGATCATATCATATGGATCCATATCGAGAACAGTGAACTGTTCGAGGCTGTCAAAGTCTTCAAACTTGACAGCCAGATCCACTTGGACGTTGGGGACAGTGACGACCTTCCGTCGGCCAGTCGCACTGACACCGTCCGTTGCCCTTGCTTTCTCTCAAAGCTTCGGACAACTTGTTGCTTTACGAGCAACGCGTCTGGGCGGCGTGCGAATTTCTTGGATGCCCCAGAGTTCATTCAGAGATTTCTAAAGAGATAGATCGTATCCGCGGTACACATGCGGTGTACTACGAGCAACCCGCCGCTGCTCTTCGCCGATTCGAGAGTGCGAAGACTCTCAGGGGCTAAGTCCCCGTGGTACGCGCCACCCGCACACCCATCACGAAGACTTAGTTCTTCCCCAGTAGGGCGCCCCGCCCCTACTGGTTCCCTGCGTTCCCCTGTCCCCGGGATTCTGGCTTCTGCCAGCGACCCTTGAGGACGAGCTTGGGGAAGGACCGTCTGCGGAGTCTTTCCGCAGGACAGTCGCGCTTGAAGTGGCCCATCTTCCCGCAGCCGAAGCAGCGGATGTCACGCTGTTCGGGTCCCCCGAACAGCGTGACATGGGAACTGGTCCGTTGGGGCTTGTTCGACCGGGAGCCGACAAGGAGCTCCCAGGCCACGCTGAGGCCGGCGTACGCGCCTGGCGATGGCTGTGCTCTTCTTGAAGAGCCACTTGAATCGCCTCTTCAAGGGTGCTGGCCTGCACCCGGAACAGCTGAGTGCGTGCGGGGCCCACTCGAAGGCCGTCCATGAACACAGTCTTCTCGATGTGTTCATTGAGTGGGTTTCCCACTAGGGACGCCGTGAGCTCCCGTATCTCTTGCACATACTCGTGCAGGTCGCGCCTTCCTTGTTTGCACGCGAGGAAGCGCGAACGCTGGCGGTACTCGTAGTTCGCCGGGAGGAACGCGGCTCGGAGCTGTTCGCACAGCTGAGCCCAGGATGTGAAACATCCAGGGGATGTTGCTTCCCGAGTGTACACCCAACTCTTAGCACGACCGCTAAGGTTGGAGAGTGCAAAAGCAACACGCCGTTGCTCGGTCGAGATCAGAGCCGCGTCCATCGCGAGCTCTACTTCTCGGACCCAGAAGTGAAGGTTCTCGCCTTCCTTCCCTTCATACGGCTTTACCTTCAGCCGTATTGGCTTCGGGTGAGGCGGATTTGCTTCCGCCGCCGGAGCCTGCAGGTTCTCCCGCACATGCGCGATGAGGCCCTGCTCGTACGCGTCGAATGCATTGACGCGCTCGAGCTGCTCAGCCGGTGTTGACACCACCAGGCTCTGCAGGGCCTCCATCCCGAAGATGCCTGCCATCTTCCGAACCGACTTGAACTGAGAGTCGTTCAAATGGGAGAAGTCGTTCCTATCCATGACAACGAACTTCGGAGGTTCAGGTAGTCTACCCGCGATGGCGTGGATTGACTACGAGTGCTACCAAGTGTGACGGGGTCACACAGCACCTTGCGCTAGAGGAAGTTATCTTCCGAGAGTATACAAACTCTGAGTGAACGGCAGTGCACAAATATCGTCTCTAGCTAAAGATACTGTTCGAACGTAATTAAATTCGAACGTAAAAGTGTTATAACGCTACGT
>NW_003305416.1:0-2597 GCF_000142945.1 Phytophthora infestans T30-4 | reverse complement strand
TCGACAGGAGAGCTTCGACACCATTTACCATGTTCCCTGTCGCGAAGACGGACAGAGATCGTATCTCTCGGTGGGCACTTCCCAGTGACTCAGCATTACAGCTGACTCCCTTTCAGGGTGGAGCGGCGGGCGTAGTTGCCCGAGGCTCCCGAGTCAATCAAGACTCTCCATGGCTTTGCAAAGCCCTTCACGTTCGCTTGAACGACCCAGCAAGCCCGGCTTGCACACACTCTTCTCGTAAGAGAGCTCAGCTCTCTTCGGGGCTGAGCCCCGTTGTCCTCTACCTCTTCGAGGCACAACAGAACTCAGTTCTTCCCCAGTAGGCCGCCCCGCGCCTACTGGGAGTTGCCGTTTCCCGGCGATGACCCGGAGGGTTGGCTCGCCGGAGCCTCGCGCTTCTTGCGCAGAGGGCAATAGGCCCTCAAGTGCTTAGTGCTATTGCACACAAAGCATCGGCGGATGCCGGCGCGCTGCTCCGCAGCAAGAAGCTCCGCTTCTCCGTCTTCAGCATAGCTGAGGTCCATCGGCTCTGGACCGCTCGAAGAGCTTGCGCTACCAGCGCTCCAACCAGGTCGCGCCGACCTGAAGTTGTGCTCCGGTTGAATCGAGAGACGGGTCAACGAGCACGCTTCGGTACACATCCACGAAACGTGTACCACGAGGATTGAAGAGCTCCGGATTACGCTGGCACGGGAAGTACGTAGTGTTGTACGGGTGCTGATGCGGCACATTCATCCATCTAGTACGCTAGGGCTGACGAGCGTCGAGAGCCGGAACTTCGGAAAGCAAGTCAGATGTCCGAGGTGCGAACGACAAGTTTTCAATGGGGTACCACGGCTTCGACGGCTCTAAAAGCAGCTCGGGACGAATGAATGGCGCGCCGGAAGTACCAGAGGAAACCGATTCACGACTCCACGCCATGTACTGCTCACGGTACTTGTTACGAAGACGATCGACACGATGGTCGCGCTCACTGAAGAGCTTCTTCAACAGAGCTCTCAGTTCCTTCAAGCGCTCCTTGTCGTGGCCAACCTTTTTAGCTTCCTCAGCGAGACCTCGTTCAATACTAGCCAACGGAAGCCAGTGGAGACGCTCCCACAACGCGAACCCGAGGTCACCTTGCTTACCGCCGTCACCCCGAAGGTTCGCCAAGATCACCTTGAGACGGATCTCAATCGGAGCACGCTTTGAGATGGGGACGCTTGGATCGAAGCCGACAGTGTCGAAGAGACAGGCTTGAAGAGGATAGAGCTGCCGAAGTTGCTGGTACGGGTGATCAGGATGCGAATAATCAAAGTACGCTTGGAGACCCTCCAACGTTGTACGCACGGTCACCTCACCAGCTGGTTCGGGAAGGGTTAAGCTCAAGAGTCGCTCGAAACACTTCTTGGCACCTGCGTCAGTAAACTCCATGTCCACGTACGGAAGAACCCACGGTGGCAAGGTTGACGAAGCCGGCACCGTAGAGCGAGCACCAGGCAACACGCGGTGAGGCAATGGCTCGACCGATGGTGCACCACCACGACGCGGCACCGAAGTGTAGGTGGCCGTGATCAAGCGCTCAGGTCCAGCATCGAGAGTCCAAATAGGCGGACGAGGAGACACCGGAACAGGAGGTGAAGATGCTGGTGCTGGGTGACTGGCCGGTGACGAAGGAGGCGGACCGCCGACTATGATTGGAGAAGTCATCATTGGCGAAGGATTTGGCCGAGGTGGAGTCGGAGGCCGAGCTGGGCCAAGATTGCTCCAATTTCTGTCGAAATCTTCAATATCTTCGTCATCAAGTGTACTTGAATGATCGGTTCGGACAAACTGTTGTAGCCGGGAGCTTGTGTCGCCCGTTGACCACGTGGTCACCCGTTATCATGGACGCGTCGAAGTCTGCGAGGGAAATAAGAGCGTGGCCATGACGGACGCATTGGCGTCGAGTGCGCACCCGCTCGAGTTCTTGCTGGCGTTCTTCCGCTGTCATCCGATATCGCCGATTCGCTTCCCTGCTGACGATGTAGCTCCCGTTCGGTTTCTTGCTCATGTTCAGACTGCTCCGCTCTGTGCACGGCGTGCTGCTCCCTGTCAGTCTCTCGAATCGCAGCTCGTTCGTTCACATTGAGTAGCTCTCTATGGACAGAGCGTGATAGTGTGTTTACCTCCCGCTCGAGGTCGCGGTTTTCCTGGCTCAAACCCGCACGCCTTTCTTGAAGGCGGGCTCTGTCTTGCTCGCGGCGTTCCTGGAGTTCTTCTCCGCGCACTCGAGCCCTACGGACACGTTTGCGCCCAGCGTCTTTCTTTCTCGCACGGTACTGCTGCGAGAGAGACATGTTAGCTCGTCTCGTGCGAGCTCTTTGTGCATCACTGGAACGTTCGCGATCTGTCTGAGACAGTGTTCTGTTAGCTCGTCTTTCGCGAGAAAACTAGATTGTTCCGTTCGGCCGCTTTTAGCTACCTGGATTGAGACGAGATGACTCGTACGTGTCCGTCTACGCCATGCTGCAGCTATGCGCAACTAATTACACACTCGGAAATATCGCAGACAACGCCGAACGGTTTTAATCGTCCGACAGAGCCAGGACCGCCGCCGCTTGGAGGCTAGTCTCAAT
>NW_003305415.1:0-2597 GCF_000142945.1 Phytophthora infestans T30-4 | reverse complement strand
GGGACTGGCTGGCCCAGTCATCGATCTTTCAGGGAGGGTCATCCCATCCTTACGTTGCATCCTCAGGATGCCCCGCTTGTAAACAAGCCATTTTTAACACATGTAGCAAACGTTTTTTGAAAAAAAAGTTCGTGTGGCCCATGATCTATTTTGGCGCGATCTTTTCGTACATGTACTGTATGAATGCAGTAAAACCTGTTATAAATAAACCTTTCAAAACCTGATATCCTGTCGTACGTTATATAACTCACTCAGGTCCAATAAACCTCTATGGATAGTGCTCAAATGACACCTGATACAAAATTTTGAGGACAGCAAGTGTTTTTTTTTTAATAATATGTGAGGTGTATTGTGTTACCAGCCGTGTCCAGCCTAAACTCGAATACCCATTCCCGACTTGCTTGCTTTGCCCGGTCGGGTTGTACCTACTCAGCCTGTACCCTGCTGCTTCTTCTTCGTAAAGTGTTTTTGTGTAGCCTACGACTACGAAGTGGCCGTGGAAAACATGTAATTAGTTTTCTGTCAATAACCAGCAACCAGCAGTCTTGAAACTGTTTGTATTTTTTTTCGACTGCGTCGAGAGCACATACGATTACGCAGGCAACCTAAAATAGGTATGTACCAAAAATTGTAACTTGTCCGGACTAAATTTTAGTCTGGCACAATGGTCCTTCCTCGAAAACAAAACTCTATCGTGTTAGGGCCTGGTCGGGGAACGATCGTTTCGGGCCTTCTGAAAATGATTGTGCTTTCAGAAACTCCATTGCATTTTCACAAGTATTCATGATGTCAATATTATTAATTGTGGAGGCCTACCTTATAACATTTTGACATTTTAATATTATGACATAAAATTATTTTGTATACATGAAATTGCGGCTACATGTAGGTAAGGAAGCGTTGAATGACCTAGTTTAACAAGTGATTGCTTATCTATGAGTCCAGGAGAGACTTACATACCTAAATCCATTAGACCGTTTCAGTATAATATGTCTGCGAAACGGACAGCGAAGTACATTTGCATTTTATGCTTCTCTAAGCCGACATGTTCCTCATCTCGTTCATAAGCGTGATATTGGCGCCCTTAACCGACCTTATAACTCTAGCAATGACCTGTTTACTGAAGACGACCTGAGTAACATGATATGCTGCTATACCTAATAGAGGAGTCGTCCAGGTATCATATCAGGTAGGACAGGTTTTACTGAAGTACATGTTCATTTTCGATAATCGAGTCTAGATTATTTGATGTCAAACTCACTTGCTGCGCGTTATTAGCTTACTGACAAATACTGGTAGGCAATGACGTCTTTTTACATGGAAGTCAGACACACGTAGTCTCCTGTTACTGAATGCAGCGAGGGGAAAAGATAATGCGTCGTCTGGCGCTTGAGTGCACTCGCGGTCACGTCCACGGTGTTCCCGACGAACATTGGCTCGTCTTGCTGAGGGGCTGCCTCGAATGAAGGTAGAAAGTTGTCGATCCACTCGAGCGAGTCCACTTCCTGCTCACTTAGGGTCGGCGAGACAAAGTTGTTGCTCGGGTGGTTATACTTCTGGGGCTCTACGTCGCTCTCCATAAGCATCATGTCCACATCGGTAGGCGACGGAAACGGGCAGCCCCTGGCATATGGACTGCCAATCAGCACGGCACTGGGCACTCGCGGCACGCGGATGGCGATATCTCGCTTCCATGAGCCTTTGCGCGGGACGAGCTGGAGCTTGGTGGGTTCAAGATTGCCTTTAGTCTTTGGTGGTGTATCCACGGTCGCTGGTCGGGACTTCCGCGGCGTGAAGCCGCCCGTGTGCACCGATTTCTTGCGTGTGATGCGCCACGAGAGATCGGGGCGGTCGCGTAAGAAGCAATCGTTAGAGAATGTGCAGACGACAGCCTTGGATTTGGTCCACTTCTTGAAGCTAAAGTAGTTGAGCTGACGCTGGAAGCTTGTGTACTTGCGGTGCTTAAAGTACTTGGGCAGCACCTCGTTCATCATTCGGTCCATGTCGAGGATCTCGAAGGCGCGGCCGTTAGGTGTCCACCGCAGAATCTGGTTGCTCTCATCATCGAGCATACGGCGCAGGCTGCGAAGGAAGGGTGCAACCTCTCGCGGCTTAATTGGCGGCGCGTCCATGACAGGCTGCACTTTGTCCAGGTTGAGGCCAGGCACACCACGCATTGTAAGGGACGGAAAGTTCTGCGATAGGCTTCAACAAGATTCGGGAGATTGGGGAATGACAACAGCGAGAGTCTAAAGAGACCGAGCAGTACTGTAACAGACAGGACCCTCGGTGTGGCTGCCACTTCAACGAAAGGATGCGCACATAGAGATCGCGGCACCCAGACACCATCCGGGGCTTCTGGGGGCGCTGAAATTGGCGACCGACGCGGCCGCACTCGACCACCAGTGCATATAACGCTTAGCGATGGCGGCAGTGGCAGTAACTCTCGCCAGCCAATAGTGCTGGGTGAAGATGGCTAGCATCAGCCTGCTCAGGACGGTCCTGACCTGAGGGCCTGAGTGCATCTGGCTCAAGCCAAGAAAAGCTATAGGGCTCAACTCTGTTCTGAGTGGTACGGCGAATATCACGGGGGGGGG
>NW_003305414.1:0-2597 GCF_000142945.1 Phytophthora infestans T30-4 | reverse complement strand
TTAACCTTTCATCAAGGCAGTTTGATAATTCAACGCAGCGTTGGCCTTTACATTTTCTTCAGTCATGGCTTCGGCGGTGGTGTTGGCGTGTTCATTTGACGCTGTGAGCCGTTGTGACCATGCAAGCAGGTTGGTCGTCGTCACTCCAGAGGCTTCCGCACATAGGTGAGTTGTCTTCATTGCAGGTGTCCTCGCGTTGATCTTCACTAACGACGGGTAGTGGAGGAGGAGGGTTGCTGTTAGCACATCTCTCACAACAGCGCAGACGTTAAAGGCCTTGTTACCCAGATCATGACTCGAGTTGAAAAGCTTCCGGCTAGCCTCTCTAACCTTTTCTAGTGTTGCAGCGTCGAAGGATTCCAGGGACGGGAGAGAAGAGGCTTGCTTTGGCGTCATCCCACTCAGCACCTTAGCAACTTGATGATCTTCTTTAGGGGTGTTCGCAAAGGCTTTGTTAGTCGTAGTCAAGTTCCAAGCTCCGCGATCAAAGATCCATTGAGCTGCCAGCTCTGAGTTTGCGTTCGCGTGTTGCGCGCCGCCACGGCGAAACGAATGTGACGTCAGCGACACTTCGACTCCAGCAGGACCAGCAACGCGATCGAGCACGCGGTTGACAAGAGCGTGGATTCCAACTGTTGGTGTCGCGTGAGCAGTGGTGCTACCTGGCGACGTCTGAGAAGAATTCAGGGCACTATTGTCGTCAAGAAGTTCCAGTAATGGTATCGAGGCAGCTAGGTCAACAGGAACGTCCTTCGACTTCACCGGCAAATGGTTTAGCAACGCTGCACACGGAGACTCCTGCGTAATCAAGGCCAGCGCGAGCGCTAGCAGCGGACAAGTCATGAAGTCAGCGTCACGAAAAAGTGACAGTGACTGCTCATCGGACGTCTTCACGCGGATGAATCGGATAAAGAAAACCCCTCCAGCTCCGACGGAGAGCTGCTGCTTCCGGACGAACGTAATGTCTGATGCACGGCCGAAGAGGTACCACAGGAGGCACAACAACGCAGCATCTTGGTAGTCCGACGCACAGCGAGCCGTTGAATATAAGTAGCGTATCATCTTTTTGAGATCCTCTTTTGTGCACGCAATAGCCTTCTTGACGAACCCACCACTTTCACGCTTGATGCAGGGCTGTTCAAGGGTACGCCCCATGCTGAGCAGCTGTCGTGCTACAGCGCCACCTTGAACAGGATACTCATCCAAAAGCCAGCATTTCACCTGGCGGAAGTATTGAGCGACGGAGTGGCGCGACAGAGGCTGCCCCTTTGCTCCTGCGTGGAATGCCAGGTACACACCAAACTTGTCCATTAGAGTCACTAGTATACTACTCGCGCGACTAGAGTCTGCGACGATCAAAGCCACGACGTGCTCCATGGTAGTATTCTCTAAAGACAGGAAGCGCTCAAACGCTTTTAAAGCCGTCGCACGCGCGCGCTTTGTGTTGGCGGGCTTCAAGTCGTTCAGACTCATTGTTCTTGGTCGGAGAGGTAGAAATATGCAGGTGATACGTGGCAAAAACCTTTAGCAAGTATTACTATACACATATCTGGTCGTCAACTCCGACTAGATACGTCGGAATTCCGACTGCACCCTAAACTATAGTTTTAATTGGATATAATTGTATTCTTGAAGCAATTTGATTCGCCCAATGCAACGGAGATCGCTTTCATTGGCTATAAAGAATAAGAAACGATTATCATTGGCTAGTGCGCAACATACTAAAAGTAAGATACGTCGGAGAGATAATGTTATTCATCCATATCATAACGACTCCGACCAGCCGAGCACCTTCCGACTCCGATCCGACGTATCGCAAAACTTTATATATCGTACTTAATACCTAAATTTGGAGGTTTCGTAAAAGTGCGCTAATTGGTTCATTGAGCGTAATTACTCCTCGTAAACGAGTGGCGCCGGTGCAATATTGACTGCGCCATTTTGCCCTGCAAGCTCAGTGCTCGATTGACCACCTGGAACGGTGAATTGAGGGGGGGCGTACCGCGCATCGGTACACCTAAGAGGGTATGTCGCGGCCACAAAGAACAGTGGATCACCGTTAATTCCCCGTCGAGCACCCAGATGAGTATCCCTGTGCTGTTGTTGTCTAACCCCCACCGATTTAGCTCAATGGTAGAGCTCCCGAAAGGAAAGGAGGTGGTTCAAATCCACCCATTGGTAAAAATTTTATGCTTGAATGCCTTGCAGGTCTCTACATGATTGACATGATATAAGAACCAGCTACAAGGACACAGAGAGATTGGATTGTGTTACGGGAGCAGCTTGAGCATGCTTTGGTGCTGTGTTGGTGTAGGGTCTACAACTCTGCCGATGGTAAAACGCTGATGGTAGGCACTGATGAGACTATTCAGCTTGCCTTCGCGGTGCATCTGCCGAAGAACCTTAAGCACAGCGTTGGATCCCTTTGACGGTACGCCCTGCTCGCCTAGGAACACTGTGACTTTGTTTGACGCTAACTCTCCGAGCTGACGTACTGTATCTTTGTAGCTGGATGATAACTCGTCGAGCGCGTACCCGTCTTTGATGAAAAGCCTCATGAAAGGGCCCCCAAACCCCCTTTTTTTTAAAAAAAAAAA
>NW_003305413.1:0-2596 GCF_000142945.1 Phytophthora infestans T30-4 | reverse complement strand
ACACAAAGGCAAGGGAACACACCCGCAAGGCAACCCTACGGCCAGATCCACGATCTAGGCCCCGGATCCATAAGCTCGAATATTCGCTTAGGATACGGAACCATCCACGGACGCAGAGTGAAGATTTTCCACTGCTGCTCCACCCCATCCCCACGTCTCGCCAAGACACTCAAGCTTCACCACTTGAACTCTTCGGAAGTTACCGAGAGAGCAGATCCCGCCCTACCGACGGGTACACAAGGTGAGGAAAGTTCAGCAGAACACGGATCATCGGGGGACCCCCTCCGTTAGTCGGTGTCTGGGCGCAGTTGGTAAGTTGGATCTGGCAATCTCGCAGATTTTGCTGATCCCGCTACACCACACCTTCCTGCCCTCAAGAACCGGAACTACATCGGCCGTACGAGCTAGGAGAAGGTTGGGAATTGCGAATCTAGTGTTGGTAGTGATAACTGGATAATACATTGGCCAGATCCTACAACCTAGTGAGCTTTTCCTTTACTCGTGCAGATCCGACAGGTTAACCGAATTTACTACTTGGTCGGTTACACCCTAGAGGCTCTCAACTTTCAAGATCCCGTCACAGGAGACGGCAAGTACGACTTAAAGGACAACACAAAGGCAAGGGAACACACCCGCAAGGCAACCCTACGGCCAGATCCACGATCTAAGCCCCGGATCCATAAGCTCGAATATTCGCTTAGGATACGGAACAATCCACGGACGCAGAGTGAAGATTTTCCACTGCTGCTCCACCCCATCCCCACGTCTCGCCAAGACACTCAAGCTTCACCACTTGAACTCTTCGGAAGTTACCGAGAGAGCAGATCCCGCCCTACCGACGGGTACACAAGGTGAGGAAAGTTCAGCAGAACACGGATCATCGGGGGGCCCCTCCGTTAGTCGGTGTCTGGGCACAGTTGGTAAGTTGGATCTGGCAATCTCGCAGATTTTGCTGATCCCGCTACACCACAAGTAGGATGATTGGACGAGTACAGAGGGTTGATGATTGGATGCACCAAATGATTGGATGCAAACTAGGTAGAGAAGACAGTGTAAGTTCTTATCAATCAATCACTTCTGAATTTCCATTCTGCCCCTCAAGTGACTTCCCTCGCCTCGGCCTCCTCGCCCCAAGCTTCGGCAGTCCTCCCCTCGCAAGACACAAGATCCAACCATCACCTTCTTCAGGTTATGAGCCCAAGTACGATGTCTGCTGTGCAAGATTCCAAGATATCCATCGACAAGTTCAACGGCGAGAACTACGCCACGTGGAGCCGTTACATGCGTGGCGTGTTCCTGACCAAGTCGGTGTGGTATGTGGTGAACCGCGAGACGACGCCCACGTTCACGGACTCCAGGGCCAAGGACGAGTATGTCAAGTCGAGCAACGTCGCCTTCGGTCTCATGCTCCTCCACATGGACGCAGACTACCATCATGTTGTCGACGACTACGAGGAAGCCTGGGTCGCGTGGGCGCGCTTGCGTACCCTTTACGGTGGATCGCAGAAGGCTGGACGCATCTACCTCAAGCGCCAGCTCTTCAGCATGGAGATAACAGAAGGCGGAAACATCCTTCACCATTGCAACGAGGTCCTCAACATCAGCGCCAAGCTCAGCAGCATCGGCGCCAAGATGGAGTGTTAACGGTGTAGAGGTGTTGGAATGAAGCTTGGGGCTGAACGGAGTGACTTCTGCACTTGGTGCGGAGACCGGAGTGAAGGCACTTGAGCGGAAGAAGGAAGATTCGAAAGTGATTGATTTATCGGGGCTTACACTGTCCTCACTACCTAGGTCATCCAATCATTCTACTCATCCAATCATTCTGTACTCGTCCAATCATTCTACTCGTCCAATCATGGGTGGCATAAACAACGTACCATAATCACAGCGGGATCGTATTGGACCGGTTCAGGTTGACCGGTTAATGGGTACAACTGGTACACAGTACCAAGACCAGCAACCCTCAATACGCCCCCTCAATGCGAACACGCGTGGATACCGAGAGCAGCTGCTAGGTCCATGTGACGAGGCCCTGGGAGCGCCTTCGTCATGATGTCAGCCAGCATCACAGAGGTCTCGCAATACTCGAGCTTGACTTCACCACGCTTGACTTCATCGCGGATGTGGTGGTACTTGATGTCGATGTGCTTGGCGCGGCCGTGGTTCACAGGATTCTTTGTCATCTTGATGCACGACTGGTTGTCTTCTTGGATCTTGAGGTCGGGTCCAGTCTCATTGGCAGCTGCTAAGATCTCGCACAGTAGGCGATGAATCCACTTGCCTTCTTGAATTGCCAGACTTAGCGCGATGTACTCCGCTTCGCTCGTAGACAGCGAAACACTTGACTGCTTCTTGCTGCCCCAGCTCACTGGCGCACCCATCAGCATGAACGTGTAGCCGGAAGTCGACTTTGCGGTCCGCGAGGTCACCAGCCCAGTCTGCGTCAGAGTATCCGCGAAAGTCGATGTTGCTACCCGGCTTGTAGCAGATTTCCCATGCGTCTTGATGGCCTTGCAGGTAGCGAAAGATGCGCTTGACCGCGCCCAGTGTTCTTTCATGGAGATCTCACATGAGTAGCGAACGAGAGACCAACGCG
>NW_003305412.1:0-2595 GCF_000142945.1 Phytophthora infestans T30-4 | reverse complement strand
TTAACATGGCGGATATTAAGATGGCGGTTAACGGCAGGCTGACAACCCATGTGCTGGATTTGTCCTGCGGAAGACCGGCTGCGGGCGTAAAGATTCGTCTGTACAAACTGGGGGCATCGTCCAGGGAGCTGCTGGAGGAGAGGTTCACCAATGCGGACGGCCGGCTGGACCAGCCGTTATTAAGCGGTGAAAACATGCAAACCGGAAGTTATGAGCTGGAGTTTGACGTTGGCGGGTATTTCAGGGAAAGGTATTCTGCGTCTGCGGGGGGATGTGCGGAACAGGGGGGAGTGAACGAAGCTGCAGGCAGTGGGGATGGGTTTCTGGAAGAGGTCCCCGTCCGGTTCCGGATTGACCATCCCGGAGAACATTATCATGTCCCGCTGCTGGCAGCGCCTGGCGGATACAGCACTTACCGGGGAAGCTGAGGAGCTCGGAGTTTAAAGACATAAAGACATAAAGACATAAAGACATAAGGAAAGGCAGAAGGGTGAGCAAGGTTTATTCAAACATGCTGCCAGAAAAACCGGGCGAAGGAGGAGCCGAACATGAGCGAAAGGTTTGATCGGATCATTTGCGGGGGCAGCGTCGTGCTGCCCGGGGAAACCCGGCGGGCGGATATTGGCATACGGGACGGAAAAATAGCGGCAGTCCGGAAACACCTAGATCCCGCCGATGCGGCGGAAGCCGTGGATGCCTCCGGATTAATAGTTCTGGCCGGGATGATCGATGTACACGTTCATTTTAATGAGCCGAATTTGGGGCATTGGGAAGGCTTCGCATCGGGCTCCGCGGCGCTGGCCGCCGGGGGAGCCACCCTTTATGCGGATATGCCGCTGAACGGGAATCCGCCTACCGTCAGCCTGACGGCGCTGCAAATAAAGGAACGGCTGGCAGCAGGCAGCTCGGCGGTCGACTACAGCTTTTGGGGCGGCTTGATGCCGGGTTTCCTGGACCGGATTGAAGAGCTGGCCGAAGCCGGTGTCATCGGCTTTAAAGCGTTTATGTCGAACCCGGGGGGAGATGGCGAGGGGCGTTTCCGCGAGGTTGACCGGACAACGCTTGGTGAGGGCATGAAGCGGATCGCAGCGGTTGGGGGCATCCTCGCCCTCCATGCGGAGGACGAGAGGCTTACCGCCAGTCTCGCCAGTGAAGCCTTGGCCGCCGGACGGACGGATGCCCGGTCATTCGCCGGTTCCCGGCCTGTGGAGGCCGAGCTGGCGGCTGTCACGGAAGCGCTGGAGCTGGCGGACCAGACCGGCTGCCGGCTTCATTTCGTCCATATCAGCTCGCCCGAAGCGGTGGATGTCATTGATGCAGGCCAAACGGCGGGGCCAGGATGTCACGCTGGAAACCTGCCCGCATTATTTAGTGCTGACGACGGAGGATATGAAGCGGCTGGGGCCGATAGCCAAATGTGCACCCCCCGCTCCGCGACGAAAAACGCCGCGAGCAGCTTTGGAAACGGGTGGCTGAGGGGAAAATCGATTTTATCGCTTCCGATCATTCACCCTGCCCGTTTGACATGAAGCAGCCGGCAGGCGGCAGTTATTTCGAGGCGTGGGGAGGCATTGCAGGAGCGCAAAGCAGCCTGGAGCTGATGTTTGAAGAGGGCTATATCCAGCGGGGAATCCCGCTGCATCAGCTGTCCGCTTTGCTGTCGGCGCATCCGGCAGAACGCTTCGGCTTCGCGGGGAAAGGCCGGATAGCGGAAGGGTATGACGCCGATCTGGTTCTTTTGGATCCGGCCCGGAACTATACGCTGACTTCGGAGCAGTTGCTGCAGCGGCATAAGCACAGTCCTTATGTGGGGCGGACTTTTTCGGGGAAAGTCGCTTCCGTTTATTGCCGGGGGAATGTCGTTTACCGCGAAGATGGGGGAGTAGAGCAGAAAGCCGGGGTGTGGGTTAAGCCGGATCACGAAAAAGGAGTTATTCTGCAGAACAAGGCCAGCGGCCTGTTTAGCGTTGGGAATGAACCCCTTACCGGCAAAATGTTCGCGCTGCTTGAGAAGTTGGCCGGGTACGGCGCCGGAGGGCCGGGTGAAGGAATAACCCGGCTGCTGTATTCGCCGGCATGGCTGAAGGCACAGCAGTTTCTGGCCGAACAAATGCGGCAGGCCGGGCTAGAGGTCCGGTTCGATCGGGTCGGCAATCTTTATGGCAGGCTGCAGGGAAGCGATCCGGCCAAACCGGTCATTTTGACCGGCTCTCACGTGGATACGGTCCGTCAGGGCGGAAAATACGATGGCGCGTTCGGCATTGCTGCTTCACTGGCGGCTGTTGGTTGGTTAAAGGAAAGGTATGGGGAGCCGGATCAGACGCTTGAGGTCGTCTCTTTCTGCGAGGAAGAGGGAAGCCGTTTTCCGTTTGCTTATTGGGGGTCGGGAAACGTGACAGGCGAACGGAGCCTGGAACGTTACGGTACTGTGAAGGACAGCGAAGGAATTTCGCTGGAGGAAGCTATGCTGCAGGCAGGTTTTGGCGGTGAAGAGCAGGAAATGCCGCTCCGCCGGGATCTTGGCGTTTATATCGAGCTGCACATTGAACAGGGAATTAGGCTGGAGCGAGAGGGCGTGGATATCGGCATTGTGAA
>NW_003305411.1:0-2595 GCF_000142945.1 Phytophthora infestans T30-4 | reverse complement strand
GTGAGATTGACTGCAAGGCCACTGGCCCTAGCGCTGTTACGGCAGAAGGTGATGGTCCACCTGCGTGGTTGGATGAATCACGAGTTAGTACATGTCAAGCGAGATTGGAATGCCAGTGCAGATAGCTTGGCCAGTGCCGCTTTACGGAATCAATGTGGTGTTGAGGTGGAGAGAGAGGCCGAGCATCAGGATCTCGTTACGTTAAACCGACTAGACGAAGTGGTGGTGGTTGGATCCGTAAAAAGGACAGTCCAGGTAATGGCGGCCACTAGATCCAGAGGGACGATTGGATCCAGCCCCCAGATTCTCAATGAAACATGTGTGAAGGGAGTCCGCATTGAGCGGATCCTCAAAGCACAGAACGAAGAAGCGTGGATCTTGGGACTAAAGAAGTATATGATGGGGGGTGTACGAGACCTGAGTCGGGGGGATACCAAATCCTACCGTATTAGCGGTACGGATTATGCAGTGGATCTGAATGATTTGCTCTTCTATTGTCCCCCTACGAAGAGAGTCAACGAGGATCGAGACGGATTGATGAGACTGGTGATGCCGGAAACGTTACAGCAGGATGGCCTACATCACTATCACGCTAGTTTAGAAGGTGGACATCAGGGAATTGGTCGGACCTACCAACGGATCCGGGAATGTTTCCACTGGAGGGGACTATTCAAAAGTGTACAACGATATGTCGGTGAATATGTGGATTGCGAGACAGGCAAAGGCAGACCCACAATCGAAGAGGAGTCACCTGGGAATGTCCAAGCGACTTACCCTTTCCAAATCATAGCCATGGATCACATCCCCTCGTTACCCAAGTCGTTCAAAGGAAACACAGAATTGTTGATCGGGGTGGATCTGTTTACCGGATACGTGATAGCCAAAGCTAGCGCGTCTAGAACTGCACAAATCATCGCCGAATCGTACGAGGAGTGCGTTTTTCGAAGATTTGGAGCTACTGAGATGGCTCGGCATGATCGGGAGCCAGACTTTATGTCTGATTTCTTTCGAGCCTTCAACCGGGTCCTGGGGCAGAGACAGCGGGCGACTATGGCATATCGTCCCCAAGCCAATGGATCAGCCGAACGCATGGTACAGACGATCACGAGGGCGTTCAAGATGTATGTTCAGGATTTGGATCAGAGGGATTGGGATGAGTACGCAGAACGGCTCCCCTTCGCGATGAACACCGCCCAAGACAGGATCCGGGGTGACACCCCATTTTACTTGGTACATGGGTGGGATCCTAAATCTACTTTAGAAGCGACCATTCCGGTGTGTAGCACCAAGAAGAGGAACCGAGATCCAAGGCGATGGCGATACCAAGTCCAGAAATACTATCGGCAAGCTAGATCCCAGGTGAACCGAACGACTGCGGAGTGCGATACACGGTCGAGCGGATCGACACAGCGAAGATGCCCCGTCCACATCAAATCAAGTGGGATCGCAGGTGTGGCTTTATTTGGATCGGGTGAAAGAGGGGTATGCCCGCAAATTAGCCCACCTATGGCATGGACCGTTCCAGGTGAGCGAGAAGATTGGAGAACATGCGGTAAGGCTGGAAACGGCAGGTACCGAATATCGCCTGTTCCCTGTAGTACACGTATCCAAGCTGAAGTTGGTCAAAGAATATCCGGATCGGCCGCAGATCCGTCTTTCGGTGGATGGATCCGATCGCGTCGACTTCGACGAAGTCCTCCTACCGGAAGATAGTTGGAATGTGGATCTCGAAGCCGACGAGTTCGAAGTCGAGAGGATCACCGATATGAGGTCGGGGGAGCGAACTAGATACGGAGGGATTTACCGTGAATTTCTGGTGTATTGGCGTGGATATGACGAACCCAGTTGGGTAGACGAGGCAGATCTGAACTGTGGAGCATTACTCTATGATTTCTTGAGGGATCGTACGAATCGTAACAGATTCGGCGTGATGCAGTCTCATGAAGAAGAGTAGGGAGGGGACCCATGGATGTGAGTTGGTCATGTCGATGGAAGGATGAAGAAGGGCCCACAGGAAGGGTGTGGGCCAGGAGGAGGAGGATCGCTGATGTGAGTTGGTCACATCGGAAAGAAAGAGAAGACGAATCCACAGGAGAGGGGTGGATTAGGAGGAAGGAGTGAATGTTTATGCAAAAAGAGTGACGTTTAACGTGCGAAGAGTTCCAGCTTGATTTCAAGCACGAGCTTTCAAGGGCCCCAACTATACTGACCCAATTGATCCTGGGTCATTGGCGCTAGATCCGGATGAAATCGAGGCGCAGATCCAACCGGATCCGGGATCCCGCCCAGATCCAGGTGTACATTGAAAGGGTGGATCCCGCCCAGATCCAGGTGTACGCTGAAAGGGTGGATCCCGCCCAGACCCAGGTGTACGCCGAAAGGGTGGATCCCGCCCAGATCCAGGTGTACACTGAAAGGGTGGATCCCGCCCAGATCCAGGTGTACACTGAAAGGGTGGATCCCGCCCAGATCCAGGTGTACACTGAAAGGGTGGATCCCGCCCAGATCCCGGTGTACACTGAAAGGGTGGATCCCGCCCAGATACACAGCTGTACACTGAAAGGCCCGGACTAGATTTTGCAACCAACGAGGGAA
>NW_003305410.1:0-2595 GCF_000142945.1 Phytophthora infestans T30-4 | reverse complement strand
TGGAGTTGCAGAACCAGGCGATGAATCCACCAAATCCTTGTTCAAAGAAGAAGATCAAGTCTGGTTGTTTATGGAGCGAGTCAAGTCGGGCCTGACCAAGAAGTTAGCCTACCGATGGCATGGACCATTCAGGGTGAAGAAGAAGGTGGAAGAATTCGCCTACGAATTGGAGTTACCCAACAAGAGTGGATATAGGTTCTACCCAGTGGTCCATGTATCACGTCTAAAGGCAGTCACCGAACTTGGCGGAAGACCAAAGACGAGGCTAATCGTCGACCTCGAAGAGACCCAGCGATTTGACTTTGACGAAGAATTACTGCCTGAAGACAGCTGGGAGCCAGACACAAGTACGAACCAGTATGAAGTCGAAGCAATTCTCGACGATGAGCTACCATTATCCACGAGTACGTCGCGATCACAACGGAAGTTTAAAGTTAAGTGGGTCGGCTACGATGAGCCTACTTGGGAACCACTGTCGAATTTGTCATGTGGAGGTCTCCTGTTTGACTATCTACGACAGACGAAGCGTGAAAACCGTCTGCAAATGGTGCAAGTTGCAGATGAGTATTAACAGCTATTGCACCAAAAGTTACACCAACTCAGCGGACGACACAGGCCGAGTTGAGATGGAATGCTACTGCGTCGAAACTACATATACTGAATAATTACGAAATGAAGTCCTGAACGATACCTACGGGACGTCCAGTCAAAAGAAGAAAACTAAAAAGTCGGCGATCCGGACTCCAAGTGAGTTGAACCCGACGGAGACAACTGGGAAGAGCTCAGCGGACTCGACGATTGGAGGCGTGGCGTCGTAGCAGACGTCATCCCTTGGGAAACTGCGGAAGGAGATGCAACATTCGCAGCCGTGGCAAGAAGTATCATCGCCGAGCTAGCCAACGAAGCTGACGCCGAACCAGTTACCTCAGGACCCGACTCGGCTGAAGTGGGTTGAGGCGGATCCGTTCCACTGGGGAGTGGAATGCCGAACTGAGACGTACTCGAAGACGCGCCTCGGAGATTGGGAGAACCCAACCCATCGTCCGCCGAGTCGTCATCAGACGCACTCTCGTCATCTGAGCCAAGCTCACCGATTGAAGACCCAGTGAAGATGTGGATGCCTTGACGATTCAGCCGAGTTGGAGCACCCGGGGCATAGGCAGGAGGCGCTTGTTCGGCAAGATCGAAGTCTTCTTCAATCGCGTCGTCAACAACCTGAGGATCCATGCCGCGCGGAGCGAAAACCAAGAAGTCCACGTTCCGAGCGCGGAAGCAGGTGTTGTACGGGTGGATCGCCGGGTCAGTTAGCCACCAAGCTCGCCAGGGCTCGGCTAGATCCACATCGTGAGCACATTGGACCCAGTCTCGCCCGGAGGGAACCCACGAAAGGTTAACGGGATAGTAATGGGGGATGGACGGATCGAAATAAACCTCTGCGTCCACCAGAGGAGCGGGTTCATCGCCGAGCTTCTGCGTGACCGCCGAGTAAGGCTGATCGTAGACAGCGACAACCAAAGATCGCAGAGTGTCACTACGACGTTTGCGTTCACGCTTTGTACACCAGCCACAGCTCGTACACCTCAGCGAAGCTGAGCAGGGGTGGCAGCCGGTTGACGTCAGAATGGAGACCCATTAACACACTTGACTCGACGATCCCAATGAAGGAGGCTCATAGAGAGCAGCGAAGGTAACGGTTCATTTGGCCCATCTGTCTAGAAGGGGCCTCCCCCGCGAAGTTCCGAGGGAACGTTGCCCAGGGAAGCTTTCACCCAACTATTTTTCCCAAGAACTGGACATCAAAATTTGGAGTTTGGGTTTGGAGAAAACACAAAACCCCGCCGGAGTTTCTTCCCGTTTTTGGGGGGAGAGAAGAGAGAAGAGAAAGCTCAGGGAGCATCCGCCGAAGACGCTGACAAGGATGGCTCGGATCAAAAACGGCCATGAAAGCTCGAATGCCGTCAAGAGAACACGGCGTAGGTGGCACACGACTCTTGCCTCCTACGAGCTCCATCTGCACCCCTCCGCTCAGTGTATCCAATAATGCATTCCAACAACGGGCTGAGCCGAAATGCATGAATGGTACCTCGCGGAGTTGAGCCATGTGAAGAGTCAAGCGACAATCCTTGGACACCGCTTGCGAGGCTCGAGTCCGTAACGTCGCCAGCGGGAGTGTAAGAGCGCTGGGTAGTGCGACCACAGCCGGACGTGAGGCAGTCGAACTCGGCTGAGAGAGAATCGATACAACCGGGAGCCTACTCAGCGAAGGGAGCAGCCGGAATGGATTGAGCCGGAGCTGGATCAGGACTCGACGGAAGCTGGCGATGCTTGTGGTGTCGGTGCGTCTTGTGATGCTTCTTGTGCTTCTTGGATCGCTTCAACCGATGACCGGTTGTACTCGAGGGGGACGAGGTTGGCGACGCTGCTGCTTCCCCGAAGTGGGGGCGAAAGGAGAACTCATCCCTAACGAAAGTCCTTCGATGAGGGCCGCTAGGAGTGTCCACCCACTCCACGAAAAGGAAGTAAGAGCCAACTCTTCTTCCGATTCAGAAAATTGCCGCATGGGGGGATACCCGGTTGGTCCAAAACCACCAAGGA
>NW_003305409.1:0-2595 GCF_000142945.1 Phytophthora infestans T30-4 | reverse complement strand
CCGGGAACCAGTAGGGGCGGGGCGCCCTACTGGGGAAGAACTAAGTCTTCGTGATGGGTGCGCGGGTGGCGCGTACCACGGGGACTTAGCCCCTGAGAGTCTTCGCACTCTCGAATCGGCGAAGAGCAGCGGCGGGTTGCTCGTAGTACACGGATGTGTACGGGGATACGATCATCCCTTTAGAATCTTGATTGACTCTGGGGCGTCGAAGAATTTTGCACGCTGCCAGACGGTTGCTCGTAACAGCAACAAGTTGTCCGATGCTTTGAGAGAAAGCAAGGGCAACGGGACGGTGTCAGTGCGACTGGCCGACGGGAAGGTCGTCACTGTCCCCAACGTCCAAGTGGATCTGGCCGTCAATTTTTGAAGACTTTGACAGCCTCGAACAGCTCACTGTTCTCGATATGGATCCATATGATATGATCCTGGGCATGCCCTGGCTTGAGAAGCACGAGCCCTGGATCGACTGGCGAGGCAAGGCAATCGGTGCCAGCCGCCTCTGCGCAGTTCGACAGAGCATTGGTGAGTCATGTTCCCACCTCGGTCAGGACCCGGGGCGCCCCGCGAGGGGCTGCCCAGGGTACCAAAGCATCCGGCAGATGCTTGGGAGTCGTCGACGTATATGACGACTCCGAGGATGTTTTGATGGTGGCCGCGCCCAGAAGAGGCGCCGGCCAAGTGGGTAACTTAGGTCCACAGGCGGGTAACTTAGTTCCGCAGACAGCTGCAGCTGTCATGAACACTGAGAACAGCGTGTTCAGAGTGGGTAACAGAGTTCCACTCACGGTCGCCCAGACCATAACTGAAGAGGAAGACGTCGGATACGCTTCCTGTGTGAGTAACACAGTGCCACACGCGGTCGCCCAGACCTTAACTGAAGAGGAAGGCGTTGAACACGCTTCCTGTGTGGGTAACACAGTGCCACACGCGGTCGCCCAGACCTTAACTGAAGAGGAAGGCGTTGAACACGCTTCCTGTGTGGGTACAACAGTACCACACGAGGCCACGAGTGCCTCGGATGTCGTAGCGACGACATCCCTAGACGTGGGCAGCAAAGCTCCCCGTCACAGACGCCGTCGGCAAAGACGCCGCCGCCGCCTCAAGTCGGATCCGAACTTCGTTCCGATCGACGTCGCTTCAAGCGACTCGGAGTCCAGGGCACGGGCTCCTCCGACAAGGCCGGTGGAAGAGTGTTATCACATCTTCGATGGCGAGACAGGTTTACCCGTCAAGGCATCTGGTGTCCACTTGGAACCGTTGCCAGAGGTTGCAGAGATACTGAACCTCGAGGAAATGACGGCTGAGTCTTTCCTGGCCAACCTCAAGGCTGGAGAGATCGCTGAGATGGTACTCATGAGACCTGAGACCACTCAGGAGGAGCTGAACTCCTCCTCTGTCTTGGACGAGAACGTCCTGGAAGACATGAACAAGCAGCGTCAGGCGCGCTTGGGTTCTGAGATTCTCAAGAACCCCAAGGATCCGGTGTATCCTTTGGTGACGGAGTATGCGGACGTGGTGAATAAACACCCACCGACCCAACTCCCACCGGATCGAGGCGTACGGCACGAGATTGATCTCGTGCCCGGCACAAAGTATTGTGTCACGAGGCAATGGCCTCTCCCGCGCGAACAGTGCGAGGTCATTGATGCCTTCTTCGCCGCGAAAGCGAAGGCAGGCATGGTGCGGGAGTCGAAATCCCCGCACTCGACGCCGACTTTCTGCGTTCGTAAGCCGAACGGAAAGTGGCGTCTGGTTCACGCTTATAACAAGCTGAACAACGCAACGGTGCCGGCCCAAACACCGATCCCACGAAAGGATGTGTTGTTGAACAACATGGCCGGGAGCGTACTGTACAGTGCGCTGGATTTGGTAGACGGATACAACCAAATCCTGATGCGAGAGAGCGACATCCCGCTCACCGCGGTAAGCACTCCAAGCGGCATGCTTTGGGAGTGGCTCGTCATGCCGCAGGGCTTGTCTAACGCCCCGGCGACGTTCAATCGCCTGGTGACGCAATTGTTCCGCCCTTTGCGTACCTTCGTACAGACGTACTTTGACGACATATTCGTCCATAGCCGTGCCGAGGGAGGCAAGACGGCCATGGAGGTGCATCTAGGACACCTCCGTCGAGTGTTGGACGTAATGCGAGCAAACAAGCTCTGCGCCAATATCGACAAGTGCGTTTTCGCGTCACCAGAGATTAAAGTTCTCGGCTGCTTCGTAAGCAGCGTGGGCGTTCGGGCTGACCCAGACGAGGTCAAGGCCATAGCAGCATGGCCGACGCCCCGATCCCATAAGGATCTTCGAAAGTGGTTGGGCTTGGCCAACTACCTTCACAAGTACAGCGCAGGGTACGCGGGTTTCGCTAAGCCGTTGTCGAGGAGGTACGATTGCAATTGTGGGTCTCATATTCGTTAACTAGCTTGTAACATCCATAAAGACTGACTCAAACATGTTGTATCTGCAATCGTCCAGGTCTTTAGCAGAAGTAAATGCAGGAGTCAGCTGCACCAGGTCTTCGTCCACTTTAGTGTTGTGAGCGACATTAGAAGTGAGTAGGTCTCAAACCACTTCACAATAAAAACCCCTCAAGAA
>NW_003305408.1:0-2595 GCF_000142945.1 Phytophthora infestans T30-4 | reverse complement strand
CTACCGTGCGAGTAGTGAAGCGAGCTCGTGGCGAGCGGAACGGAGGCAAAATACAAGGAGCGACATTCATTCTTTCCCGCCGCGTAGCGGCGGCACTCGGCTAGTGGGAAAACAATTGGAGATGAAGCGATGCCGGATGCTTCTGGACAGAGACTGGATAAGATTGCAACATTGATGGGGGCGCGTCATGCAGATAAGCTTAATGACCTCCAGATAAACGTCTGTGCATACTCTGGCCACGGCATATCAGAAGAACAAGCTGATAAGTTGAACCTGGATTCTCCAGCGGCGGCTCAAGATATCTTACGACGACAGAATGACAATGACATCGCGACACCAAATAAACTAGGATACTGCCGCTTCTTTCGTGATAAAGCGACGACCAAGCTGCACTTCAGTGCTGACGATGAGTTTCGGTTCGATGTTGGTGACGGTATTCTTTACCCACACAAGGTACCAGATGTGGAGATTTTCGTTGGCATCCGTGATATATCGGCGTACTGGCTTGAAGCAATGCATCAGCTCCCTAATAAGTTTCTGGTGGTTGTTCTCGATTCGTGCCATTCGGGAGGAGCGACTGGCGCCGTGCCTGATATACTGGCTTCAGCAGTGCATCATACCAACAAAACACCTTTGGAAGTGGATTCAACGAGTGCGATAGTCGTCCAGTACGCGTGTCACTCCAATGAATTTTCGTACTCGAGCTACTTCACGCCAACATGGGTACGTCTTCAGCATCCGGGCACCAGAGGGACAATGGGCACACTTTATAAAGCAGCGACTCAAGAACTGATACTCTTGCGGGATGGAATTCTGCCCAACGATGACAGCGACCCACTACCTCAGCACGTCGGCATTTTTGTGTCAAACGAAAACTTCGACACTATTGTTCAAAATTGCTCACCCTATCCAGAGCTCTACTTTGAGAATGACACGTGGCCAATCGTATTGATCAAGGACCCATACTTCTTTGAATTCTGCAATCGGGTGTTCCAATATGACGCTGACATTCTCGAAGCGGACGAAGAAACAATAGCGCGAGGCAACCTTGGGTTTCCTAAACAAAAAATGGCTCGGCTCGAAGGTCTTCTTGAATCAGATGCCACTAAAGTGAACATCTTCAACTTTTGGCTAAAGATGTGGTCGGACGACAAGTTATATCAGAATACTAAGATGGCTGTCATACCCTTTTATTTTAGCATGGGAAACGGTGAGGAGGTGGTTGGATCAGCGCACTATCATCACGACGGATACGGTAAGGTCACTTGCGTAAACTATTTCGAATGCAAGCAAGACTTAAAGACGTCACCTTGGTACGATAATCGAGCTCAGCGACGCGGATATCATTTTTACGAGAGAAAGATGGCGGACACCAGTGTCAATTGGTTGAATGTTCATTACCAGTTATACCAGAGGAGCATCGAGTTTGTCAATAGAACTGCGCAGGGCCAACTTGAGTTTAGAAAGGACGTTTGGGATATGAATCAAGCTTGGGATTCGGCGACGTACTGCTTCAACGGTTGTTCGACATCAGCGAGGCGAGGAGGCTTTGAGGATGAGATGCTAAATGCACTTCTGGAGAAAAAGAGCTAAATCTCGGAAGTAGTCAGTAGAGTGTCAGCAAAATGGGATAAAACGATGTTCTCCTGTTATTTTTTCTACTGGTTTAGTCTGATTTATCTCTTGCATCTTTGCTGGCGAAACACGTATGTCGTGGCAGTCTGGGAGGTACGGTTTATCGCAACACTCAATCCACCCCCGACAAAATTGGTCTTAAAAAAGAGGACGAAACAAGATGCAAGATCTTCAAATTCCGAGGGGTTTTGTCCTTAAGACCCATATTATAAGGACAAAATTCGATCTGTCTAATTTGACAGTTAAGAAATCTGACGCCACTTTGTATGGAATTGGAATTATACTTGATAATACTATCGAATTCGACGATTTTTGTCCTTCACAAAAGGCATTGATCAACACTTACATCAAACGTAACGACTAGGTCTTCGACGAAGAAAAATAATAAATCAACTACATGTAGATAAAGTCCTCTACCACCTTACTTACTTACTTAGAAATTTCCAGCAAAAACCCAGCGCTTTCTCCGTCGTTCCTTCGATTTATGCAATGTAAAACGAGGTAACACGATCCATGAGCGCATTGTTCGTTTGAGTCTAGTCGATTTGATATTACCTGGAAGATGTCAACTGCTTCGGTCGTGGTTCTCATTTACCTCTTGTCTTTAGTGGCGGCAGACCAGCAGCCAGGTACCATGGTGATCTCTGCTCAAGCCAACCAAATGAAGGGCGTAATCGCCGGATTGCGTGGCACTTTTACAATACCGGTACCAACACGGTGATTACGGCCCAAGATTACCAAATGAAGGGATTGCGAGGAGCTGGCGCGTCGGTGTGGTCACCAGCACGAGTTATAGCAAAAATAACCATGTCTTCAACAAGGTCCTCCTTTCCAGAGCGACCGCGCGAAGCTTGCGCAGACAATCCAAGAGATGATGACAAAACAGCCCTGAGGCGGGTGGTGAACACGAAAGACATCTTTAAGTCTCTTGACAGGTGTTGCATGAAAACCGGGAGAAAT
>NW_003305407.1:0-2595 GCF_000142945.1 Phytophthora infestans T30-4 | reverse complement strand
GAGTCGAACGTCTTCCTCTGACGCTAAAGCTACGGCAGCCCCGCTGCACTTGGTAGCACTTGTAGTCAATCCCGCTCCTGAGTCTGTTGACTATATCCTCTGCGAGGATGGAACACCCCGTGTTCGCGAATTTGCCCCCGGCGCAGCAGGACGCGCTTACTAAGCTTATGTCCTTGCTTGGCCCGGAGGGCGTGGCTCATCTTGCATCGCAAGGTCCAGAGGCGGTCACTGCCAGGCTGGAATCGTTCTCCTGCTACGAGAACGCGCTCTTGGAGCATGTCCAAGAGAAGATGAGCGCCGCAACGGCGGCGGCGGCGATGACGCGTGAAGAGTCTATGAGACTGAAACCGCTCATGGTGAGCGTAAGAACCTTCGAGGGGAAGGATGGAGAGAATCTCCTTCTCTGGACCCGTGAGGTCGAGATGGCCATGGGATCGGCCCTGCGTCAGTCTGAGGATCAGCGCGTGGCGCTGGCTATCTCCAGGCTTGGAGGTCGCGCTCGCGAATGGGCACTAACGTGCGGCACGTCTGTTGACGCTGCATTTACCACTTGGGATCAGCTGAAGCAACAGCTTTCGCGCGTGTTCGCGCCGCCTAATCAGGCGTACCGTATCCGGTCAAAGTTCCTTGCCACCCGCCAGGGTAAGAAGGAGTTATTGGACTATGTCCAAGAGTTGAGAACTCTTATCGCCGGAATGGCGGCGGACCCTCTTCCGGAACTGGTCAGCGTGACCGTGTTAATGGAGGGACTTCGTGTGAGCGCAGCTCGAACGGAAGTGTTCCGTGTACACCCTAACGCTTTCGAAGAGGCGGTGAATGTGGCATAGATGGAGTCAGTAGAGGGGGACAACTCCCATGATGAGTTCGACCCAGACGATCTGGATGGCCCATCCACTTCGGCAGCCGTGGTAGCAACGGCCACAGCCGGGGCAGGTGGATCGTCCATGATCCAGAGGGTACGGATCTCAGCCATATCGGACTTGAAGGAGTTCACGGGCAAGGATCAAGATGAGGACCGAGCGAGAACATGGATCAGCAAAGTCAAGTCGGCCCTCATGAGAGATCAGCGTCGATGCTGAGAAGTGTCTGACTTTGCGAATCTGCTAGCGGACCAGCCAGCAAATGGTATATGCGGCAGTCTGGGCAGATTCAACCAGGAACAAGTGGCCAGATTGGTTGGGCGCAGTTTCCAGAACCAATAACTGTGAGATATAAGGAGTGTTGCGGTGGACACGACAATACTACACATGGCTCGCGCGCAGATGCGAGATGAAATCCGCGTTGGGAATACTTACATTGGACTAAGTGTGGCGCGTTTTAACGGGCCAAGTTTGAGATTCCAAGAATTGGGAGATTCCAGAGGTTATTGGCGGGGACACCACGTGATTCATCTCATCGAGACGTTGGGAGATGTGGATCTGGCCGACAGGCTGACCCTGCTACGACTTCCCGACGCAGACGAGCTTGAAGAAGTACTGCGGGCGGTGGATCGCGCGAAACACCGCCAGAAGAAGGCGGCGGTCGGGTCCGGCAAGTATCGCCAAAAGGCTCCGACGCCTACGGCCCCAGCTCGACGTGTCCACCAAGTCACGGCGCCCGACTCAGGAACTGAGTCAGGATCCGACGGCTCGGACTCCGACCCTGAAGATTACCGTCGAGTCTGTCTCACTGCGTCCAACGATCGAACGGCGAAGACAGGAGACAACTCTCGACCGGGGAATACCGTACTCGGGGACCGTGGGATGTACAGATCCCGAGATCTCATGGACGGGGCAGCACAAGTCAGGTGTTCGCAGTGCGGATCCCGGAAGCACACTGAATCTGGATGCTGGAAACATCTGGTCTGTGAGAAGTGTGGCAAGAAAGGTCATCCCGGGGATCATTGCTTCTACGTGTGTCGCGGGTGTGGCGAGATTCACGACGTCGGCAAGTGCCCGATGGATGAATTCTACAACCAGATCCGCCAATGGTTTGATCCAGCCAAGCACCGAGGGATGTTGCCGGAAGTGGCAGAGAAGATGTTAAACTAGGACGCTCGCCGGGTTTGAATCCGGTACGAGCCGAGCGTTCTAGGTACTGCATTTATGCTTTTGTGAACAAGACATCGCTAGATCCAGGTAGCAGGACCCTAGATCCAGTCGATAATACACGTGATCTACATGAAGTGTCAGTTGCCAGGGTCTCTAGTTTGCGCCAAGTGGACGAGTTTTCCAGATCCAAAGTCTCTTCAACCCTGGATCTACAAAGAGGAGAGACACGTGGTTACTGGGAGAAACGCCAACATGGTCGATGGTTTGAGCCTACCAAGGGTGAGGTCACTGCAGATCCACCTAAGGTCTGTCTGGTCACTGGATCCACCGATATGAGTTGAAGGAGGGCCTCCTCTATTATCGGGTAGAGCCCACTGATCCTCCACGGGTGGTTGTACCCAACGACGAGGATCTGAAGTTCGACATCCTCGCGGAGGCGCATGACGCGCCCTCCAGCGGCCACTTGGGCCGCGAGAAGACCTTTCTGTCGGTCTCTCAGTCCTTCTGGTGGACCCACATGTACAAGTGGGTCGCCCGGTACGTCAAGACATGTGAAACATGTCAG
>NW_003305406.1:0-2594 GCF_000142945.1 Phytophthora infestans T30-4 | reverse complement strand
TTGGCATCCGCCCACTCGGTAGCCGCCTTGTCCCGCTGTAGTTTGCTGTCCGCCAGCTTCGCTTGGATTTTGTCGCGCAATTGAGTTATACGCACGAACTCTTCGAGCGCGTAATCTCGCCCGGCAGACGCTTTCTCGAGCGACTCCTTGGTATCCTGCAGCTCCTCAAAAAAATGGGCCAGAGCTACATCCGGCGACGAGGGAGGTGCATTCGGCGCGGGGGACCCTCCACGCGCCGACCCTAAGGCGGATCCGCCCTGGGTGGATCCCACATAGTCGTTGGTTACCACCTCCTCTTGAGTCAGGCGCAACTCGTCACGGAGTCGATCCAAGCTCGCGTCCGCGGCTGCTCTAGCAGCCTGAGAATCCTCCAGATCCCGCTCGAGGTCGTGGATCCGGGATTGGAGCTGGTGGATCTCAGACCCGGCGAGCGCCATCTCTCTAAGGAGATGGTCGTTGTCATCTCGCATGCCGTCTCGCTGACGGGAGGCGCGATCCAGCCGTCCGGTCAGGTCGCGGATCTCGACCGCCTGATCAGCCAACAAGAGTCGCAGGTCCTGCGAACGAGAGGCCGCACGGTGCTCCCACCCCTGGATCTCCATAGCCGGGTCATAGACCTGGGCTCGCAAGGTTTGGAGTTGGGTGGCGTGCAAAGACGCAGCTAGGTAGCATTTTGGGCCGTCTGGAGCTCCGCCGTCAAGGTTTGCACCCGATCGGAAAGAGCCCTAGGCTAGAGCCCGCAGATCGGTGGGTGACATTGAGGAAGGGCTGACCGGAGGAGTGGTGGATTGGGGCCTTGCGCGGCGATTTGCTGGTACGCTTGGTGGGAGACATGTGTCACGTAGAGGAGGAAGCGGTTGTGGATGCTGGTAATGCACGTCGTGAACGCTGTTGTGCAGCACCAACCACGTACAAGATGCGATTGCGGTGAAGTGCTTTCTCAGAAATAAGAGAATGGACCTAACGCGGGGTCACTATCCCGAATTAGTGACAATTTTAAGTGATTAGAGAGGTTTCGGATCGCCCGGCGCGGATGCAAGTTGCCTGAGGTGGATTAGCCATGACGAGGAGCACCCCGTATAAGACGACGATGGATCTGGTATAAATGATGTACGGGAAGGCAAGATCCACCAAGACCTATCTCGAATCCACCTTTACCCGGATTCACTTAGGTGGATATGGGATATACTATGTACCAGTGAATCGAGTGTGGATCCTATGAAGAAATGGTGGTAGGTGTCATCTGAAGGTGGATCTAGTAGCCACGGCTAATGAGGAGTCAAGATCCACCTCGAGGTGTCCCGTATCCCATACTTCCGAGCTCGGATCCAAGGAGGGAGGATCCCGCCTGGAGGGACCTGGATCCAGGGTATAGGGATGATGGATACAGTGGATCTCGAACTTTCGTGGGACAATGGAGATCACAGACGCTTGCGAGATGATGTTGGATGATGGGAGAGCTCAGATCGACGACGAGTGCAAACTTACAGTGAAGTGGATCCAAGCGACCTGGATCCGGATGAGTGTACCCATAATAGGGTGACCATGATGATTACGTCATGAATCCGGTGGATCTGAAGATAATACAGCTGGGATGATGGGTCAAGGGAAGAAGGGACATGCAGCCGAGCCTGGTAAGGGATTTAGCAGATGAAAGACATAGAAGGTAGAAATCCAGGCAGGTATAGGCTTAAATATCAATACAGACCTCAATTTGCACAGTGACACGCAAGTGCCTTCCTGCCCTCAAGAACCGGAACTACATTGGCCGTACGAGCTAGGAGAAGGTCGGGAATTGCGAATCTAGTGTTGGTAGTGATAACTGGATAATACATTGGCCAGTTCCTACAACCTAGTGAGCTTTTCCTTTACTTGTGCAGATCCGACAGGCTAACCGAACTTACTACTTGGTCGGTTACACCCTAGAGGCTCTCAACTCTCAAGATCCCGTCACAGGAGGCGGCAAGTACGACGCAAAGGAAACTACTAAGGCAAGGGAACACACCCGCAAGGCAACCCTACGGCCAGATCCACGATCTAGGCCCCGGATCCATAAGCTCGAATATTCGCTTAGGATACGGAACCATCCACGGACGCAGAGTGAAGATTTTCCACTGCTGCTCCACCCCATCCCAACGTCTCGCCAAGACGCTCAAGCTTCACCACTTGAACTCTTCGGAAGTTACCGAGAGAGCAAGATCCCGCCCTACCGACGGGTACACAAGGTGAGGAAAGTTCAGCAGAACACGGATCATCGGGGGACCCCCTCCGTTAGTCGGTGTCTGGGTGCAGTTGGTAAGCTGGATCCGGCAATCTCGCAGATTTTGCTGATCCCGCTACACCACAATGACGCGCTTGATCCTGGGTCATTGGCGCCAGATCCGGAAGATATCCAGGCGCAGATCCAACCGGATCCGGGTATCCCGCCCATTCCAGGTGTACTCTGAAAGGGTGGATCCCGTCCATATTCAGGTGTACGCTGATGTGTGGAATCCCGCCCAGATCTAGGAGTACTCTGAAGGTTGCATCTCGGCTCTGATCCAGGTGTATGCTGAATGGGGGGATCCTGATCCAGATTCGGGTGTACTCTTGAA
>NW_003305405.1:0-2594 GCF_000142945.1 Phytophthora infestans T30-4 | reverse complement strand
CTGTCCTTATTCGCGGGGTGTAGTGGGTGGTGGCATGAAAGCCCAACCACGACCACGCAATGCAGTCGAGTATGGTCATGGCAGCACGTGGTCGCAGTCAGCCACAGTGCTGCGGCTCACAGAGCTGCTGTGTTGAAGCTATAGACGACAACTACCGACTAGTGGCTCAGCAGACACGAGAGCAGCGCTGACGTGCCTTCACCAACTCCAGCTGGTACAGGTGGCGACCATCTGTAAGATGGTCGAGAAGAACACATTCACTGGGACGCTAGTGAATGCGATGTAGAGTAGCTAGTCGACATACACGTTTTCCTGTTTCATATTTACATTTACTTTCGACAAGTATAATACAATCGGCAAGAACCTGAAGGAAGTGCCAGCTTCCCCCAGAGTGTGTAACTAGTGTGACCTACTACAAAGAATTCTTTCGCAGTGCTAAGGTCAAGATGACTGTATCGACTCGCAGTAGCCCGATGCCTTCGGCGTCTTCCTCGACGGACAGTAGAGGAAATGCGACCGTGCCAGTTGCTTTGTTCATGCCGCTCGCTGCTCCTCAGCTGAAGAGCACTTCGCACGCTGCTTTGGTGCAGTGGCGGAAGCTTCGTCGTGAATACGAAGATGAAGTGGCAATGAGGTGCAACAACGATGCAGACAAGATGGCTGAGGTGCTCGTGAGCGTGAAGAAGTCGTTTAGCAAGCGACTTCTTGAGGTATGGTGTGAGCTCGACTGGGAAGTCGACATAGCGACAATTAGCGACGAGTTCATACTTACCAAGGTCGACGAGATCATTTCGTCGGTTAAGAACAATTCTGTTCTCGATGTTGCCGCTCTGTTCAAGGAGAACGTCACGATCGACATGACAGAAAGTGACGTCAGAGAGCGAGTGATGCAATTGTTTGCGAGAAGCAGGGAGTTCATCGAGGAACAAGGATGGCAAGAGTTCTTCACTGGGAACGAAGGGCTCCGTCTGAAGTGCAAGCTGATGGTGGAGTCACTTCAACCACGAAGTCTGCGTGATGAAGTGGCCACCATCATCAAGTACCAGGCCAGGACAGCCAAAGCCAATGAGAAGGAGTTGTTCAAGCTCATACTGAACAAAGCCTTCGAGCAGAACCGCGATTTTCAGCGACGTAAACGCACTCGCCCCAAAGAACAGGGTGAGCGAAAGCAAAAAGAGGGCGTCCAAGACCGGGAGGTTTCTCAGTCAAGGTCGAAATACCGAAAGTGGAACGCGGTAACGGAAAGCAGCCAGCCAAGACTGTTACCTCCAAGGAAAGCGCGAAACGAGGAAGTCCGAGTCCACCAACCGGGGGCTGCCTCAAGTGCAAGGGCGACCACTGGCTGAGTCACTGCCCGAGTGCGTCTGCCGATGAAAAAAAGGAGTTGCTTCGCAAGATGCACGAGCGTCGCGACAACAACAGGAAATCAAAGAGACCCGGCAATACCGCGTGAAGGCTGAAGCGCATAAAGGACTGCTTATCAAAGCATTGCAACACCATTGTGCAAGATGGTAGGCTATCTATGCCCTACTGTGCTGACTCAGGGGCGAAAAAAAAACATCATCAGTGCTTTGAAGCTGAACGAACTTCAGGAGTTGGGTAGTCTCTTGAAAACTACCAAGCTCGAATGTAACGGGGTTACATGGTGTGGAACACACAGGGGTACGAAGTACCCGGAGAGCTAACACACTCTCAGTACATAAGTTGGAGAGTTAACAAGGTCTCTCAGTACGTTGGCTGAAAGCCACACGTTATGCATTTGATTAGGTTTAACTATGCTAGATAGTTAAAGAGATACATTTACCCCTAGGCGGCTTGGCCGCAATAATAGTAAATAAAACACTTCTGGTTTTGAAGCATAAAAGTGAAGGTGTTAACTTTGAGCCCTGGTCTTGGGCTGTAAGTGTCCTTTGGATAAGGAACTTAGTATTAGTGACTCTTTGAGTCGAACGTCTTCCTCTGACGCTAAAGCTACGGCAGCCCCGCTGCACTTGGTAGCACTTGTAGTCAATCCCGCTCCTGAGTCGGTTGACTATATCCTCTGCGAGGATGGAACACCCCGTGTTCGCGAATTTGCCCCCGGCGCAGCAGGACGCGCTTACTAAGCTTATGTCCTTGCTTGGCCCGGAGGGCGTGGCTCATCTTGCATCGCAGGGTCCAGAGGCGGTCACTGCCAGACTGGAATCGTTCTCCCGCTACGAGAACGCGCTCTTGGAGCATGTCCAAGAGAAGATGAGCGCCGCAAGGCGGGGGCGTCGATGGCGCGGGAAGGACTAGGAACTGAAACCGCTCATGGTGGAGTAAAAACTTCGAGGGGAAGGAGGGAAGAATCTCCTCTCTGGCCGGGAGGGGAAGAGAGATGGGAACGGCCCTGTCCCGACTGAGGTGTGGGGTGGGGTGGGAATCTTCAAGCTTGGAACCCCCGTTCCGATGGGGACTAGGGGGGGAAGGAGAGTGAAGCGGATTTCCCATTGGGATGTTTGAAACAAAATATCATCATTTCGCCGCGCTATCCTCTACCCAACCGAGCAAGGGAGGGAACCGGAGGGAAAAAAGTTTTAGGCTAAGCCAAATAAAATCTAAACCGAATTCCG
>NW_003305404.1:0-2594 GCF_000142945.1 Phytophthora infestans T30-4 | reverse complement strand
ACCTTTACTTGGATTCACCTAAATGGATATGGGATATACTATACAAGAGTGGATCGGGTGTGGATCCTATAAAGGAAGGATGGTAGGTGCCCTCTAAAGGTGGATCTAGTAGCCACGGCTAACGAGGAGTCAAGATCCACCGCGAGGTGACCCGGATCCTATGCTTTCGAGTTAGGATCCAAGGAGGGAGGATCCCGCCTTAAGGGACCTGGATCCAGGGTATAGGTATGATGGATGCAGTGGATCTAGAACTTTCGTGGGACAGTGGAGATCACAGACGGTTGCGAGATGATGTTGGATGAGTGGAGAGCTCAGATCCACGACGAGTGTACACTTTCAAGTGAAGTGGATCCAAGCGACCTGGATCCTGATGAGTGTACCCATAATAGGGTAACCATAATGATTACGCCATGGATCCGGTGGATCTGAAGATAATACAGCTGGGATGATGGGTCAAGGGAAGAAGGGACATGCAGCCGAGCCTGGTAAGGGATTTAGCAGATGAAAGACATAGAAGGTAGAAACCCAGGCAGGTATAGGCTTAAATATCAATACAGACCCCAATTTGCACTGTGGAGAGCAAGTGACCTGTAGTCGTCTCGGGGGTTGGATTTGGCCTCGGGCGATCGCCGTAACAGGAGTGAGCATTGGCCCTGGACAAGGACAGCGTCTACTTCGCCCGCCAAGCATCAGGTCTCACTATGGAGTAATCAAGATCACGAACTAGAGAACAAGTGGGCACGGAATCGTAACGGGATCATCAAGTGGAGATCAACTACGTATAGCGTTTCGACGGGGATTGGATTTGGCCTTGCAGAACATTCGTAGCGGAGATGAGCATTGGCCCGGACAAGTTTCGTGTATACTTCGACCCTAGGGACTAACTCAATAAATAAAGACCTCAATTTGCACAGTATCACGCAAGTGCCTTCCTGCCCTCAAGAACCGGAACTACATTGGCCGTACGAGCTCCGAGAAGGTTGGGAATTGCGAATCTAGTGTTGGTAGTGATAACTGGATAATACATTGGCCAGATCCTACAACCTAGTGAGCTTTTCCTTTACTCGTGCAGATCCGACAGGTTAACCGAATTTACTACTTGGTCGGTTACACCCTAGAGGTTCTCAACTCTCAAGATCCCGTCACAGGAGGCGGCAAGTACGACTTAAAGGACAACACAAAGGCAAGGGAACACACCCGCAAGGCAACCCTACGGCTAGATCCACGATCTAGGCCCCGGATCCATAAGCTCGAATATTCGCTTAGGATACGGAACCATCCACGGACGCAGAGTGAAGATTTTCCACTGCTGCTCCACCCCATCCCCACGTCTCGCCAAGATACTCAAGCTTCACCACTTGAACTCTTCGGAAGTTACCGAGAGAGCAGATCCCGCCCTACCGACGGGTACACAAGGTGAGGAAAGTTCAGCAGAACACGGATCATCGGGGGACCCCCTCCGTTAGTCGGTGTCTGGGCGCAGTTGGTAAGTTGGATCTGGCAATCTCGCAGATTTTGCTGATCCCGCTACACCACAGCATGACGGGATTCTGTTTGCGCGCCAAGTCGGAGAGTGAAGGCTGTTTGCGCAAGTTTATCGCCAAGGTGGAGCGCCAGTTCGATGCCAGGGTCAAGTTCGTGCGTCATGACGGTGCCAAGGAGTTCGCGACCAACTCGCTCAAGGCCTTCTACGACGACCATGGCATCGAAGTTCAACCGACGGTTCCATATGCGCATCAGACCAATGCGACTGCGGAACGCGCCAACCGGACCATTGTGACTATCGGGCGCAGCATGCTTCACTTCGCACGTTTGGACAAGACGTTCTGGGCGGAAGCGGCGATGACGGCGATCTACATCAAGAACCGGTTGCCGTCACCCAAGATCCCAGGGAAGACACCTTTCGAGATTGTGTACAAGAGGAAGCCCAACGTGAAGCACATGCGCGTTTTCGGGTGCAAGGCCTACGTCCTGACGCCGAAGGAGAAGCGACTCAAGTGGGACCCCAAGGCTCGTGAAGGCATTTTCATGGGCTATGAAGAGCGCTCGAAGGCGTATCGCGTTTATGACATCGAGGCGGGGCAGGTAGTGATTTCTCGCGATGTCACTTTCGACGAATCCACCTTTGACGACGTCAATATTCAAGATGACGATGAAGATGTCGATGATGCGGCGGATATCCAGGACGACCTCGAGATTTCGGACGACCATGGAGCTCGTGAATTCAGGCAGGCGGGGAAACGCAAAGCTCGCTCCAATCCTGACGAACGGGAACAAGTTCGTCGACCGCGTCGCAGTGCTGGATTGGGAAGAAGCAAGTGCTCCGGGGCCATGACTCCGGACCATCAAGGAATCCAAGAATGAGACAATGATTGATGATGACTCCGACTTCGGCCCATGTATTTGGGTGCGAAGTGCGAAATGCGGGGGGAAACGAGTTGACCAGCGCCCGAAGCGCGAAGGACGTTCCAAAGAAGGCTGGTGAGCGGGCGAAGAACCAAGTTCACTGGCGGCAAGGCGGATCCGAAGCAGAGGTTCAAAGTCGATGCAACTTTCGTGAAGGTGTTTCCGGGGCGCCCAAGTTTACCGAAACA
>NW_003305403.1:0-2594 GCF_000142945.1 Phytophthora infestans T30-4 | reverse complement strand
GTCCTCCTGCTCAGTAATCAGATCCTCAGTCTGGCTATGAGCAGGAGCGTTGTCTAAGACAATGACAACCGTCTTGCCAGCGAAGCGGTCGCGGTACACGTCGTGGCGCTTGACCGCCTCGTACACCTTAGTGCATGTCGCCCGCGCGCCGCCTCTCTTCTTGATGTCCGGGGTTCCTCGCTCGACGATAGTCCGAGCCGTTGTAGCTGGAATTCCGTTGCAATCGGCTACTAAAGCCCAGTCCTGCCCAGCCTTGTGTGCGTCGAGAACGCGTGTCCGGGCCGCGAGGCCATGCTTTGGTTCTGTTGGCATGATGCCAGAAGAAGAGGTTTTGATGCCGACCACCAGTTAGCTCTGCACTAAATCGCCAGAGAAGGACGCATCAACCAAGGAAAACATGGATCCCACAGATCAAAAGAAATGGTATGACATGTGTATGAAACCAGCTGAGCCTGTCAGAGAGCTGAGGGAGCGGACAGAAGAGGAGAACCAGGCTCTAGTGATGATACTCAATCATCAACTGGAAGTGCCTGTACCCCCGAGATTCCTGGTTCTATCGATGACAGTAGTAGAGCTGGCAGCATTCACCGACATATTCATGGCGCTTATATACCCACTTTATGCTCATCTGGCACCGGGCCAGAGATATGGTACTGGGTTGGGCAAACAGAGCATCATGCAAATGATTCAAGTGGGGGCCGAGGCAGCTCTACCCCAAAAGCAGGAGATAGCGGAATTCAAAGCTGCCATTGCTAGAATAGAAATAGACCCGGAAAGACGTCTGGTCATTGTCACATTCAAAGGCAAAAGATCGGCGCAGAAATGGGTAGGGTGGATTATGCCGATGGGAATGCGCATGCTTCCTTTACGGGACTACGAGCAACAGCGAGAGGAAGCGCAGAGGAGCAACAAATTGGTACCGCTGGATCTCTATACATTCACAGCGGCAGTCAGAAAAGGCGCACTGACCTCAGCGGACATGTACTGGTTACTGACGGTCAGGTTGGATCTAGAGGTTAAAACGATGGCTCATGTAGAAATCGAGGGCGCAGGGATTAATGATAAGCAGTGGACAGTGACGATTGCGGCGAGCGCCTGCCCGGTGGAAATGAGGCAGATGGTTTATATCATGATAGGGGACTCCATCGTCCAGTTCCATCACCACACAGTTTTCGTCAATTGGCCCTGTGTGCTGTGCGGGGCACCAGAGCACCCGACAAAGTATTGCAGGACAGCTGTGGAGCAACAGCAAGGGAAAAAGTGGGAACACCGCGTTTACTCTAGGAGAGCCCACATTTCCCCTTCCCAAACCGGACCCAATGGAGAAAAAACTCTATCTTGGGGCCCAAACACTCCCTTTATTTTGGGCCCCGATGTTGGGCAAAGATTTCCAAATGGATTTACGGGCGCCCACAGAAAGAGCTGGCGCGAGATTAAAAAAAGAAATGGAGACCCCCCAGAGATTTCTCCCCTTTTATGGGAGAAAAAAAAGAGAGACCACATGGGAACAGCAGCACGGGAGAACCGACCAAAGCTGCCTGGACACTGGGCGCAAATTCGACGACGCCACCACGAGGCAACCGGTTCACCGAGTCCAACTATGAGGGTTCACAGTGAGCAGGCGGGGGGGAAGAGCAATTCGGTGGAAGAGAGAGGTGAAGGACCCCCCACTGCACGCACGGAAACACCGGCAGATGCACAGCAATCAGACCAAGGCAATGAACAGGTGAACGATGTGGAGATGGAAGAGGATCTAGCAGAGGCAATAGCGGGAACACAAGGTGATACCGAAGAAACAGACGGCGGTACGCTCACGATAGGCACTCTAGATGGCATGAGAACTCCTTATCCCAGGTGGACGTCCCCCAAGTCAATCATGAGGAGGACCGGACGAGGTGTCAACACTAGCTGGAGAGACCACCTCAGCCCGCAGGGAACCCAAAGGACAACGATAGACAGACCTCAGTCAGCCAGGCGTCCTACCGCAAAGGCTGCCGGCAACACCGAAGTGACGAATGCGAGAGCGAGATCAACATCCCCGAAACGCAGAGCACCGGAGGACTGGGAGAGAGGCGACGGGCACGACTCGGATACCACAAGTAGCTCACCTAAGAAGACGCATAGAGAGGCAGTGGCCGTCTATGCGAGACAGAGCAAGACGAGCGATGCTATCATGGGTGAGAAACAAGGGAAACACGTAACGCAGCAGTACATGCATCAGTATTTGAAGCAGGTAGGAGATCCAGTGGACTACGTCAGCAGGGGAAGGAAAGTGAGAAGAACGCCCAGCAACAACATGGGAGTCACATGGCTACATGATCACTGGAGGGACGGACGCCACAGACATCGGGCAACCATTACACACATGGCTGACCATTCTGGATGGAAGAGTTACTGACGTCCCAGCTACTGGACAATGTGGATGGCTCGCATTCCACTCGGCCCTGCACAATATGGAGGGAGACCTATTTCCGATCACGTCAGAGAGAGTAGAGGAAGTGAACGCCCTAAAAAGCAAATTCTAAATGGGATGATTGCAAACGCGGCAGATGAAAGACGGCAGCACCTGAAAGACTTTCGGGCGGATCTGGAGG
>NW_003305402.1:0-2594 GCF_000142945.1 Phytophthora infestans T30-4 | reverse complement strand
CATGACAGCATTTCAGCACACGCTAGTCGTGTGCTGATGCACCTACTTATGTAAAGAAATCTACCTACTTATGTAATGGAGGGGCCCATTACATTACCCCCCCCTCTTAAAGTTGCACTTACGCAACATAAGCAGTGGGCGAAGAACAAATTAATCTGCGTGAGGATGGCGAACGGGGACTTGGCTAACGGGCGGAGCGAAACAGAGACGGAGACATCTCCTGCGAAGCGCAGGAGCGACATAACTCGACTTGCGGAGAAGACGACAAGCAGCACGATGAATCAACAGCGGACCGGAACACCGAAGAAAGACCGCAGATTGCTTGCAACGCCAGTCGCACGCGGCACGCGCGTGATGTGACGCACCCAGCTCCGGGCCATGTGCTCTCTCTACGATATATCTCGCGAGACGCCGCGGCTCTCCGCGAACACGCTCGGAACACGCAGTAGAGAATCATCTCCGGCGCTCTCCGCTGGACTGCGCTCCGAAGCTCGTCGAGGGTATCGCATATGGCGCATGCAGAGTCGTGGTGTGCCTTCATCGGCGTTGACACGGACGCAGGAAGAAGGGGAGAGCTTCGTCGGCTGGCTGGTGTACCGCGACGAGATCGTCAAGGAGCACTCGCACACGGAGCTCCGTGAGCGCGTCTGCACCAACGCATGGGAGGACATGCGCCGCATCTTCTACGTGAGGGTCGCTGAAGGTGTGGCACTTGTACTGGATCGCGTCCGACTGTCGAGGAGTGAGAAGCACATCGCCGAGTATCCGCTCGTGACAGACACGGTGATCGAGAGTATCGTCGCTCGTTGGCCGAGAGCGTGCGCGCCTCTAATCGCGCCGGCTCACGCCGACGCCCTGCACGTGAAGATTCTTGGCATCGGACTCGCTCTCGTTCGCGCGGCCGCTCAAGTCGTCGTTCTCGATCACGTTCGCGTGGTCGCACAAATCGCAGATCTCGGTCCCGTTCACGTGGTCGACCAAGTCATCGGTCTCGATCACGTTCGCGTGATCGCTCGAGTCGCTCTCCTCGTGCGAGCTGGTATGCGTCACAAGGTGGTTCGCAGCGAGGCTGGACTCATACGCCTGGACCACATTCGGGACGTCCCGAAGGAGATTGGCACGAGGCTCCCACGTATCCTCGTCGGGAGGAAACCTGAGCCATCGTACCCGATAGCGACGGTCGGCCGGAACATCGTGGGCGAGTCCACGATGACGTTTGGGAGCGCGAAGTGGATCTTCGTGGGCAACGATGTACTCAACAATCCAGCGGGTATCTCCGGCAGCGTCAACAACAGGAGGAGGGCCGTCGCGTCGATAGCACTCGCGCTCTGGCTGCCCATTGCGAGAACGACTTGCTGAACAGCTACTGGGATGCCCAGCAGGAGTTGGATGAGGCTCTCGATCAGACTGCCCGGGCCACCGGGGAGAGTGCGCAGCTGCGTCAGTCGAACCGAGAGATCCTTGCTCGGTTGCAGATGCTGGAGAGGTCGGTTCACGGACGTTTGCAGACGGGGACGCAGCCTCGAGATCCGACTCCTGGTGCGGATGGGTCGATGGCTCGCCGCGCCCGTCGAGAATGTCGCTCGACGCATGCTCCGGTTCAGTAGCCCGAGACGACTCTGGAATCGTAGCGGGGTGATACTTCTTGAGCCGTCCGACGTAAAACGTCGGATGCAGACGTAGTGACGTAGGAATGTCAAGCGTGTAGGCATCACCAATGGCTTTGATTACCGTAAATGGCCAGGTTGGTAACCGCAGAGTTTCTGATACCTTCAGTCGACAGGAGCACGCGTTCGCCTGTCGTAAACGTGGCCGTGTTCTTGCGGCCGATCCTATCGGCGTTCTCCTTCTGCTTGGCCACTGCATCCTGCAGTGCGTCTCGAACATAGCGGGTGACCGCTTGGCGCTGTAGTACGAAGTCGGAGACGACTGCGGAGTCGATTGGTCGCGCCGCATGCTTCGGCGCGTAGTTAGCCGGCGCAAGTGGGCTCGATGCGGAACGTGTCACTGCGTTGACCGACGTGGGAACAGGGGATACACTCGAGATATCATTAGCAATCGGTGTATGTACCGGTTGACCCAGTACCGGTGTAGCCGCCGGAGACATCGCAGATGGAGTAGACGGCTTGTCGGCAGCTTCTTCCCCACCCAGAGTGGAGACACACGGCGCTGTGGGATGGCCCACGGCGAGGAGAGCAGGGACACGCGGGTGTCGCGCGTTGTTAACGAAGAAGGGCGTCAGCCCAGGCGACGCGTGTACCGCGTTGTTCAGAGCGAACTCGGCCAGTGGCAGAAACGAGCTCCAGCTGGAGAACGACGTCGCGTAGCTTCGAAGGACGTCTTCGAGGACGCGATTTACGCGCTCCGTCTGGCTGTCCGTTTCCGGATGCGCTGCTGTGGACATCATTAGCTTCGAGCCCAGTAGCTCGAAGAGCTTTGACCAGAAGGCCGACGTGGAGCGGCGGGGCGGGCTCGGAGACCATAGATGTGGGGGAGGTCGTCATTACGGAAGGCCATTCTCCCGGTAAGGTCCACGGGGATATCTCCGGTCAGAATCGAGTCCGGCGACCACAAATCGGGAGACAACATCATGC
>NW_003305401.1:0-2593 GCF_000142945.1 Phytophthora infestans T30-4 | reverse complement strand
ATCTGCCACTTTTCCAGGAGCAACGAGTGCAATGCAAACTTTGCATTAAAACTGGCGCGCGGCGTCAAATGACAGTAATTTGTGCAGCATGCAAGGTGCCACTTTGTGCGTCGTCAAAGCGCAACTGCTTTGCCGAGTACCACAATCAGGTGACTACACTGTAGGTCATTTTTCCTAGAATTGCCTGTCTATGTAGAGAACATAGTTGATACACAAACTAATATGAATATTTGTAATGGCTATACAACCGGGCACGAAGAGATAGACCACAAAATCCCCGACAGGGACTAAGTGAGCTCAGTCTTCTTTTTTAGGGTTCAGTCACGCAGATCACATGTCATCTGCGATGTCTCGCTGAGCACTCAAGTATCTCGCCGTGCAGCGCTCGGATGGTAACGGCGGGGAGCTCGAGTCCTCACTACCGGCTTTGATAGCACGATTTGTGTATGCATTAGCTTCTTTTACACAATTCCGCTGACCTGAAAAATGTTCTGTGTAGCCCCAGGCGTAGGATCGAAGATCTTCTCCACGGCAAACCGACTGCGATTGGCAACGATGCGTTCGTCAAGCATTTCTCCGCGATGGAGCTTGCGCATTTCAACGGAGAACGCTGCAGCCACGTTTAGTCCGAATGATGTTGGCACTCAATAATGCTAGTACCGGCGATTTAACGCGTCGGTCAACCTCTAGGACATGGTCTTTGAAGTTGTCTGCTTTTTTTCGCAGCTGAAATTCACCACTGCAACTCAGGGTGTCATCATGCTGCTGTCATTTACGAGGTCATAGCGAGAAATCACTTAATGGCAGCCCGGCTTGCCGTGCTTGAGGCTGCTGTCTTGAAGCGCCCAGTAATACACGAATTAACTGGACAAGAAACACAAGAACCAAGAGCGTTGGCTGAAGAGCCACCAGTAAAGCGGACGATGAACCTTACAGCCAGCCTCTCATCGATGTGGTTTAACTGGTACACGCAGCTGTCGCGCATCTGGAAATTTAACGACCGGTTCTTCGACCAGCCACTTTTGAAATAAGTAGATAAGACAGTCACGACAGATGATCCTTTCGGCGTTCATCCCAACCGACACGCAAAAAGCGCACACCATCGGAGTCAGCGTCTTTGTGCGCATACTCAAGTCCGAAAACGTTTCCATGGACGTGACTTAAGCCAGCATTCTTTCTGATAAGACCGGCAAAACGTTGACGGTCGCGATGGACCGTTTCAGCTACTACTTGGCCACCCACGAAGATAAGCTGGTGTGTAACACGGCCATTTCTTACTTCATAAGCTGGAAGCTTTGGTTCTTCGATGAGCACCCACATATATAATAGTGCCAACGGATCTGACCATACTCAAGCATTGCCTAAAACGTGATAATGGGGGCGTGTGGTTACTAACAAGACACCTCCTTGCACAAATGATGACCTACACTCACTCATCCGCTATGTCTACAGCACGGCGTCCGTTGCCTCGGACTACGAAGACACTGCGTTGGTATATTTGATGTGGCACTATTTTGGGAGATCCTCGGATCTTGGCTACGTCAGTAAACAGCACAATGCACTGTCAGCAGACAACGTATTATACATACAAATGCTACGGGTATAAACGGTGGAGAAGCAAGGCCTTACCCACATCCCTGATCTCGACGACTTCTTGACTTGCCCGCTGCACACATTGGCCGTCGCCCTGGTAGGCGCCGTGCGTTACCTTGATGAGCCAGCTTCCGTTGCTGGCCGCACCCGCCACTCCGTCTCCGAACGCTGGAGCCCCCCCCCCCTCTGCTGGAGATGCTGCAGGCTGACCGGCCCCATCCCACCCTCGCTACCTGTCGACTGCGAGCTCGCCATCTGTGTTTGCTTCTCTTGCTGCTAATTCCGCGCTCCATCCAGCAAGCGCAGCTGCTTCAGCACTGGAGAGCACCAGCCAGTCTCAGACGGCGTACAAGCTTACGTGAATCGGTTTTTGAAGCGGGTGGTGGAGGCGGCTGAAGCAACGTGCAGCTTGACATCGCGCCCCTTTCGCAGAGAAAGGGAACAGCACGCCAATGGGGACGATCGAGCTCGCAACCCCAATGGATATTCGACAAGGGAGTCCATGGGATATGACCCGGGCCGAATTTAAGGCTTTTGCCAACATTCTTCAGCACCCCCCCGTGAATACAGAAGCGTAAGCACGCCGCCATGAATTGGCTTGGTAGGTTTGGATAAAAGCCTCCCGCTCGCGCTAGAACGTGGGGAAAGTGTTTGATAATGGATAGTCCAAGGACCGCTTTGTGGGGCGTCGATAAAACGTCTGGATCTAGAGTGAGAGGAGAAGCAAGGGTAACACGGGGATAGGAAGGATAAACGGGAGAAATAGAAGGAATTAGGTGATACAAGTTATCCCGCATAAGTTAGAGGCGTTGGACGAGGGAGGAAAAATAAAGATTCCTAGGTAGGAAACAAATTCCTATCCACGCCTCTCATCCGCCGCTATCCGTCAGTTCAAGATGGGAATAGGGAAGGAGCGAGCGAGGGAGTACAGGACAAACTGACCGGCATGTACGGTTCCACGTGACTCTCATGACAAGACAAGTGTGTGGACGCGCTTTTC
>NW_003305400.1:0-2592 GCF_000142945.1 Phytophthora infestans T30-4 | reverse complement strand
CAAAGTCCGCGAGCTGCTTGAAGCGTTCGATCCAGCGTATGCAGACCTCGTGGACTTTGAGCATTTCCTGTACGGCATGCACTGTGTCCGCCTGTACCATCAGCAGCTGCAGACTCCGCCCACAGAAGCTACCGAGCAGCCAGCGAAGGCTAAAGCCAAAGACGAGAAGTTGGTGAGCTCGTCGGATCGATTCGGGCCGCGCGCAGATCCACGAGCGGAATTGTTGGTCAAGCGCCAAAATCTGCTACGAGAGCTGCGAGATCGTCGCGAGTCGCTCGCACACAAACTGATGCGGAAGGTAAGTGGGCGGTTGCCGGCATTAGCGCACCGCGGGCAGACACGAGGATCACGAAGACAGCGCACAAGGTACTTGAGACCGCGAATACGGGGACGACAACCACTTCACTCAGTTGACTGAGCGACGATGTGCGACTGCACAGCGTACGGAGAAGTATCGTGTAGACCCAGGCGACTGCGACGTCGGAATATAGGTGACCTGCGAGCTGGGGTTTCACTCGTCGTCGTCGAACCTCGCGTCACTTACGCACTCACTCACTCACTCGCACTCACTAACTTACTCACTAACTCACTCACTTGTTCACTCGGGCTTACTCACCGAGTTCTCGTGTAGCTGGTCACCGGTTCGATCCCGGCGTCAACTCCAGTTTTCTTCTTAATCATCATGGCGAGCGCCTCCGTGTACCCGCGGAGGCTGGTCGCCTTCTTCACCGCGGGTATCAGCACCCGGCTCACTCACGCTTCGGAACGTGAGTGTCTTCTCGTATTCGCTCACGATATCGGGAACGTCTTCCCGCAAGCGACTGCGCGGCTCCCAAGTATCTTCACCTGGGGAGAGTCCCAGCCAACGCACGCGATAGTGTTGTTCCTTGTCCCACAGGCGCGACCCTGTGGAAACGCTTCAGTGTGACCGTCACGGGTACCATGACACTGGCGAAAGTCGTGGTCGACGATTCGCTCAATGATCAAACGCTGAGCGCCCGAAGAGTCGATCAAAGGAGGAGGACCATCTCGCTGAAATGCTGCCGCGTCACTCGAGGACAAATCAGCGTCCGGGATCTCGGACGGATGGTATTTCTTTAAACGTCCGACGTATAACGTCGGATGTAGCCGTAGTGTCGAAGGAATATCCAGCGTGTAAGCGTCACCAATGGTCTTGATCACCGTAAACGGCCCAATAAAGCGCGGCGCGAGGTTGGTAACCGCAGAGTTTCTGATACCTTCAGTCGACAGGAGCACTCGTTCGCCTGTCGTAAACGTGGCTGTGTTCTTGCGGCCAGCCTTATCAGCGTTCTCCTTCTGCTTGTCCACTGCGTTCTGCAGTGCGTCGAACATAGGGGGTGACCGCTTGGCGCTGTAGTACGAAGTCGGAGACGACTGCGGAGTCGATTGGTCGCGCCGCATGCTTCGGCGCGTAGTTAGCCGGTGCAAGTGGGCTCGATGCGGAACGTGTCACTGCGTTGACCGATGTGGGGACTGGGGATACACTCGAGATATCATTAGCAACCGGTGTGTGTACCGGTTGACCCAGTACCGGTGTGGCGCCCGGAGACATTCGGAAGCTGGGAGTAGACGGCTTGTCGGCAGCTTCTTCCCCACCCAGAGTGGGAGACCACACGGGCGCTGTGAAATGGCCCACGGCGAGAAGAGCAGGGACACGCGGGTGTCGCGCGTTGTTAATGACGCAGGGCGTCAGCCCAGTCGACGCGTGTACCGCGTTGTTCAGCGCGAACTCGGTCAGAGGCAGAAACGAGCTCCAGCTAGAGAACGACGTCGCGTAGCTTCGAAGGACGTCTTCGAGGACGCGATTTACGCGCTCCGTCTGGCCGTCCGTTTCCGGATGGGCTGCTGTGGACATCAACAGCCTCGAGCCAGTAGCTCGAAGAGCTTCGACCAGAAGGCCGACGTGAAGCGCGGGTCGTGGTCGGAGACGATGGATTCAGGAAGACCATGATGGCGGAAGACCGCATCGATGAAGTGCGCCGCGGTATCTGCCGCGGTGATCGAATCCGACACCGGAATCAGGTGGACCATCTTGCTGAAGCGGTCTACGAACACCAAGACACCTGAGCGTCCTTTAGCATCGGGTGGGAGCCCGAAGATGAAGTCCATCGACACCGAGCGCCAGGCCTCGGTGGCCACCGGTAGAGGACGCCAGCTGGGTCTCTGACTACCCTTATACAGCTGAACTCCGTACTAAAGTCCACACTGCGGCTAAAGGAACTTGCAGCGCCTGCGTGCTCTTGTTTTTTATTGCATGCCTGTATTGGTCTTACACACTATGCCGGCCAAAAAAAAACACTGTTCATGTACCGACAAAGCATACTGTACTTGAATACTGTGCAAAAGCTCCTAGATGTATTGTGCTTTACAGATGGAATGTCCCTCCGTTTTAAAGCGTAGGTTGAGCATGATCGGAGCATAAAACCAGGCATAAAAATGAGAAGGGAAAAGGTAGGCATCGATTGGTTTTAAATGTGTTTCGAATTACCTTCAAAAATGGTCGATTTACAGGATATCGATGTGGATTTGATGGTAGATCGAGCCGCGACGCATGACCCTAGGTCTCTCCGG
>NW_003305399.1:0-2592 GCF_000142945.1 Phytophthora infestans T30-4 | reverse complement strand
CGCATGTTCTCTAATTCCTGATATCAAGGTATACAGGAATATCATCAATGAGGTGAATTAATGAATTATTGTATCTACACACACAAACCTTTGCTGAATCTGTATATTGCGATATGCATATCAATCAAGTGAGAACTGTAGTTCAAGTCCCACTCATTCTGTGGCAAATATGTCGGCGGCGAGACGTCGAGAGCGCGTGAATGTGGTGTGGAAGCCTGCACACCTGACGGGAGTGTTGGTCCTTGCGTTGACCTTCGTGAATGCGTCGAGTGTCGTGTATGTGGTGCGCGTTCTCCTCTTCCTGTACTTCATCATGGCGAGTCTGGACTTGGCTCTGACTCGCTACCATCTCTGGAACTTCGAGTCCACAACCCCCGAGCTCAAGCGCTATGCTCTGGTAACTGGTGCGTCTTCTGGACTTGGCAGGGAGATGAGCTACTTGCTATCGGAGCAAAAGTATTCGCTTGTATTGGCCGCACGCACCGAGACGGTATTGGAGCGTATGCGCGCTGAGATTGAGCTGGTGAACCGCCCCACCGAAGTGCTGGTGTGTGTCTGTGACCTGTCGACGACTGACGGGATCAATAAGCTCATCAAACTCGTCAAAGACAAGGATTTGGTCATCGATATCCTCGTAAACAACGCAGGAGCTTGTCTGACGAAAGATTTTATCGAGCTAAAAGAGAAAGAGATCGACGAACTCATGACTTTGGACATGCTCGCGATGGTCAAACTCACTCGCGCTATCGTGCCACAAATGGTGGAGCGTAAGGTTGGCCGTGTGCTCAACATCAGCTCCATTGCCGGGGCGCTCGCTGTCCCCACCGCTGCGCTGTATGGTAGTAGCAAGGCGTTTATGACGAGCTTCAGTCAAGCGTTGAGCTACGAACTGAGATCGACTGGTGTCACCGTCACGTGTGTCTGTCCTGGACCGGTGAATACGAATTTCAGTAAGACAGCGGATCTGGATAAGGCAGTGTGTATGACGTTGCCGGGCCTTGCAGCCGACGCAAAAGACACGGCCAAGAAGGCGCTGGACGCCATGTTCATTGAAGAATTCGTGCGTATGACTCGATTGCGCGACGAGATCCGAGCGAAACTGGCGGACAGCGAACTCCAGCGGGACAAGGCGGCTACCGAGTGGGCGGATGCCAAGCGTACGCAAACGGAGCTGGAATCCAAGCTTCGCCGCACGAGTACGTGGATCCTCTTTTAGCCTTTGCTAGTAACCCCATATTCACTTGTTATTGTCAATCTAGGTGACAAATTGAAGGAAGCAGATGCGACCACCGCAAAACTCCAGGATCAACTCTCCGCAGCCCAAACTCAGTAGCAACAGCTGATCCTGGAGCGCGATCGTGGCTTGTCGGAGCGGGATTTGGCACGTCGACGACTGGCGCTGGTGACAGCTGCCGTTTCAGATCCACTTCCCCCCTTGTCGGGGCCCTCTCAGGCTGCTAGCGTCTCTGCTCCTCTTCCGACTGTAAGTGGGACGGATTCGTCGGCTGCAAAACGCCCGCGTAGTGCATCTCCCGCTCCTAGCACCGGATCCTCCCGTCCCCATAAGCAGGCCCGAGCTTCCCCGAAAACCAAGCCCAAAACGACTCCGGTCTCTAAATCGGCTCCGCAAGCGGGATCCACTTCTAAATCGGCTCCGCAAGCGGGATCCACTTCGGTGTCCAAGGCGGGATCTACACCCGCGTCCAAGACTTCCGCTTCCCCCTCGAAGTTGGGTGCCGGATCCAAGTCTGGATCCACCGCTAGATCCAAGTCTACCTCGACGTCCAAGACTGGATCTGCCGCTACGTCCAAAGCGGGAGTGGGATCCAAGGCTGGATCCACTGCTGCTACGTCAAAATCTGGATCCCGGACCCAAGACTGGGTCTACGGCGTCCAAGACTGGATCCGTTGCCCCATCCAAAACAGGATCAGCGGTGTCCAAGTCCGGATCGACGGCCAAAACGGGATCTACGTCCATGACGGGATCCACCGCCGGTCCTTCGGTGACAACGCCGGCCGTTCCCCGGCCAGCCTCCATCGGCCATCCGCCAGCCCGTGCTGGACCCGGGAAGGGGAAAGCTAAACGTGTTATTGCCCCGGGATGTGGACTTGGCAGCTCGGAGAACGACGAGGATGAGGAGTCAGACTGGTCTGACGGCTCAGGGCCTCCTAACCGATCGTCGTTGAAGCATACGTCGTCTTCCGGCCCGTATCCCTTCACTCTGAGCGATGAGGACGATGACGACGACGACGATGACGACGGGAGTCCAGAGGATTCGGAGGAGGCTCAAGCCGCTGAGGATGCCTTGGAGGAAGACACGCGACGGGCTCTGTCCCAATCCCGGTCCGAAGCCCGGCGGAGATCCCTCTCGACGCCGCCTCCACAAGTCGCTGGCACAGCCGGATCCGGAGGCGACACTGCGGGATCCGCGATCCAAGTCGACAGTGACGGCGGATCGGGTAGTGATGGTGGGAGAGGGTCGCCTCGTGGTGGCGGACTCCTCGGATCTGGGGGAGGGGTGGTGGATCTCCCGGATCTGGTGGAGGGGGGAACAGGCTCATGGTGGTAGATCTCCAGGATCGCCTCATGGG
>NW_003305398.1:0-2592 GCF_000142945.1 Phytophthora infestans T30-4 | reverse complement strand
AGAATTACTGCCTGAAGACAGCTGGGAACCAGACACAAGTACAAACCTAGTATGAAGTCGAAGCAATTCTCGACGATGAGCTACCATTATCCACAAGTACGTCACGATCACAACGGAAGTTTAAGGTTAAGTGGGTCGGCTACGATGAGCCTACTTGGGAACCACTGTCGAATTTGTCATGTGGGGGTCTCCTGTTTGACTATCTACGACAGAAGAAGCGCGAAAACCGTCTGCAAATGGTGCACGTTGCAGATGAGGATTAACAGCTATTGCACCAAAAGTTACACCAACTCAGCGGACGACACAGGCCGAGTTGAGACGGAATGCTACTGTGTCGAAACTACATATACTGAATAATTACGAAATGAAGTCCTGAACGATACCTACGGGACGCCCAGTCAAAGGAAGAAAACTAAAAAGTCGGCGATCCGGATTCCAAGTGAGTTGAACCCGACGGAGACAACTGGGAAGAGCTCAGCGGACTCGACGATTGGGGGCGTGGCGTCGTAGCAGACGTCATCCCTTGGGAACTTGCGGAAGGAGATGCAACATTCGCAGCCGTGGCAAGAAGTATCATCGCCGAGCTAGCCAACGAAGCTGACGCCGAACCAGGTGCCTCAGGACCCGACGCGGCGGAAGTGGGCTGAGGATCCGTTCCACTGGGAGTGGGGTGCCGAACGGAGACATACTCGGAGACGCGCCTCGGAGATTGGGAGAACCCAACCCATCGTCCGCCGAGTCGTCATCAGACGCACTCTCGCCATCTGAGCCGAGCTCACCGACCGAAGACCCAGTGAGGATATGAGATGCCTTGAACGAATTCAGCCGAGTTGGGAGGCACCCGGGACATAGTTCAGGGAGGCGCTGTTTCAGCCAGAATCGAAATCTTTCTTCATTCGCGTGCGTTCAACCACTGAGAGATCACTTCGCGCGCGAGAGACAAAAAACCAAGAGGTCCACGTTCCGAGCGCGGAAGCAAGTATTGTACGGATGGATCGCCGGGTCAGTAAGCCACCAAGCTCGCCAGGGCTCGGCTAGATCCACATCGTGAGCACACTGGACCCAGTCTCTCGCGGAAGGAACCCACGAAAGGTTAACGGGAGAGTAATGAGGAACGGTCGGATCAAAATAAACCTCTGCGTCCACCAGTGGAGCAGGTTCATCGCCGAGCTTCTGAGTGACCGCCGAGTAAAGCTGGTCGTAGACAGCAACAACCAAAGATCGCAAGGTGTCACTACGACGTTTGCGCTCGCGCTTGTACACCAGCCACAGTTCGTATACCTCAGCAAGCTGGGCGGGCGTGGCAGCGCGGGTTGGACTTCGAGATGAGAGACCACATTAAACACACTCGACTGGACACTCCAATGACAACGCTCATAGAGAGTCTACGAGAGTAACGCAGTCTCTTTTGAGCTCTTTTGTGCGAGATGGGCCTCCCCGCCGAGTCCAAGGGACTGTCGCCACGAAGCTTCACCCACATATCTCCAAGAACTTGCATCAAAGTTCGAGGCCAGGTTTGAGAAGCCAAACATCGCCGAGCTTCCTCCAGTATCGACGGAGAAAAGAAGAAAGGAAGCTCAGGGAGCATCCGCCGAAGACGCTGACAAGGATGGCTCGGGTCGAAAACGGCCATGAAAGCTCGAATGCCGTCAAGAGAACACGGCGTAGGTGGAACACGACTCTTGCCCCCTACGAGCTCCATCTGCACCCCCCCGCTCAGTGTATCCAATAATGCATTCCAACAACGAGTTGAGCCGAAATGCATGAATGGTACCTCGCGGAGTTGAGCCATGTGAAGAGTCAGGCGACAATCCTTGGACACCGCTTGCGAGGCCCGAGTCCGTAACGTCGCCGGCGGGAGTGTAAGAGCGCTGGGAAGTGCGACCACAGCCGGACATGAAGCAGTCGAACTCGGCTGAGAGAGAATCGATATAACCGGGAGCCTACTCGGCGAAGGAGCAGCCGGAATGGACTGAGCCGGAGCTGGATCAGGAGTCGACAGAAGCTGCCGATGCTTGTGGTGTCGGTGCGTCTTGTGATGCTTCTTGTGCTTCTTGGATCGCTTCGACCGATGACCGGTAGGACTCGACGAGGCACGACGTTTGCGATGCTGCTGCTTCCCCGAAGCCGGCGCAGAGGCAGAACTCGTCCCGTCACCAGAATCCTTCGATGAAGGCCGCGAGGAGTGGCGATCACTCGGCGGCAAGGACTCATCGCTCATCTCGTCGTCAGAACCGAAGATCGCCGCATGAAGACTTCTCGCTTGGGCAGAACGACGAGCATCTGCGGTCGCTGAGTCGGAACCTGAAGGACTGCCAGCCGAGGTCTCTGATAAGGAAATGGGGATCCAAGAGCGACCCAGCGGCAGGATTCGTCGAGCCGGTGGACGGTACAGAACCATCACCAGGCCCTAACACCTCGTCGTCAGAGGCGTCGAGATCCTCAGGCAGCTGAGCAGTCACAGTGCGGGCGGTCGCAGGCAGATCTACGGATAGGGGCGCTCAGATGGGGGACGTCAACACGGGCCGTGGTCCCAGGGAGAGACGGTCTGAGGACACTCACCGGCCGGAGTCACTAAGTCAGTCGGCGTGG
>NW_003305397.1:0-2592 GCF_000142945.1 Phytophthora infestans T30-4 | reverse complement strand
CGTATGGTGCGTGTAAATGATTTTGGTGAACGTCACCTCACACCCTTTTAGAGAAGCTCCTCAGCGCCATTGTAGAGGAAATTCAGATATGTGATGCACCATCAGGTTGCGCTTAAGCGAACCTTCAGCGCGAAACTATGGCTGTGATGGTCATGTCGTGTCAGGCTTCGCATCCTGGAAGGATAATCTGCAGATAAGTTATTGCCACCGTAACGTAACGAAAGCAGCGTTTATATGATGATATTGCCCTCCACACCCTTCAGCTGCATTTATTTGTTGGATGCATCTGCCACTAGGCAGCTCTCCCGACTTCAAACCGACATCACCTGTCACAATTTACTTTTTGCTGGAGGTCTCGCGGTGCCTAGTACAGTTGTACGTACTACTTGGTTGGGTATTGTCGGCCAATCAGTAGATGTCATCGCAAAATAATACCTACAGTACCTTTCTAGCGAAGGGCCGCCTAAACCCTCGTACACGTGATTAAAAAAACTCAATTTAACGCTATTTATAAAATATACTTCTATGATTAGATATTATAGAACGGTACTTCATGTACCTTTGTAAGGCTTTGATTCGAATTCAGTATGGAGGAGCTTAATATAGAACTGTGTGGGAATAACGAAATGATTAAATGACGTGTACAGCGAGCCGCTGGGGAGCCGAAGGGGCGCCTAGCCAAGTGAAGCGCGGCTGGTAATTGATTTGCTGACCAAGCTCGTGGTCTTAACCCACTTGCTAGATGTAGTTCTGGAAGATAAGAATGTTGTTAGCTTTTGATTGAAACATGGACGAATTTTAAATATCTTTAGTAAAATTCAGCTCTAATGAATCGACAATCTGTTTACATTATGGACAAGTTTTCAACAAAACATCAATACCGCCGATTTAGCGTCTGAATAGGACAAAATATGGTGGTGGTTGCAATTCTCATATTGATTTAACTGAACACACAAATGCAATGCTATCCCTAAATGTCTCTTGTCAAATTGTGCTTTAGGGCTTTCGTGATAATTGTATTGTTTGTCTGATCCAAAGCGGATACCAGGCCATAAAAAGACGCACCTAGAATCAACGTATTGCACCCAGATTCTGCACAGTTACATATTGGGAAAGCTTGCTGATGTATTACTACAGGAAGTACTTGTCTAATCCACCCCCATTGCTGAACCGAAGCTGTATACCTAATGTAAAAGTTTTTTTGTAATCAGGCCTACTTAAATAGTATCCCCCCCAAAAGGTTATGTTAAATAACTTAAATATATGACATATCCCTATATTAAGAAGGGGTTAAGATAAATATGATTTTATTTAGGAGCGGCTTACAGATACTTTTTGATGCCCAAAACCAAATCACATTCAATTCTGGTGACGATCATCCCTTGTTTCACTATGGACGATGTCAATATAATCTTAATTCAAGTTTCGCCCTTGCTAGCGTAGCCGTATATATTCACATCACCAATAGTCACCGTTTAAAAGGAAGCCGAGGTGTCAAGTGTCACTGGCAGTAGAATGGGAGCTCATTCATTTCGCAAATCAAAAAAACTAATCAGAATCGGAATTGACACAAAATGTAACGCAGACAAGGCCTCTACAATACATAGCAATCTCGACAGGAGGGGTTTGCGTCGTGCAAGCTGCGAGGAGCTCACAGCACATCAAGGAGATGTTGTTGTTAGAATCACCACCATAACTAAAGGACCGCCGTTAGCAATTCGTATCCGAATTCTTATCTTTTAGGTATTCAGCTTACACTTGCCGTTACAGGATGTTTGATCTTCCACTGTGCATAACAACGCAAGCTTTGACTCGAGGGAAGATAGGGAAAGTTCCTACACCAGATACTAATCAAAAGCGTGTCGGTCAACACTGCGTCTCAACCCTCTTAAGCTTGAAAAAACCAAGTAAATTAATGTATTTTACATCACATCCGTTTCGGATTTCTTTAGAAGAACCAACCCAGAACCATTGTAATTATTATGTTCGGAGTCTTAAATGCGGAAGGACATAGAGCCGAAGAACTATCCCTGTAACGTCAATACAGGTTCTACTTTTTTTTAGCCACTGGATGCTTACCAAAAATAGAGAAATCCCCCGACATAGATGCAGCAGATACGATAGGTCGTATCGCCGAATATGTCAACATATTTTACAAAATCGTCCGCCACATATGTATTAACGGTCATACTCTGGTCGGCACTAATGGTCTCGTTTTAGGTTATCGTTAGCACGATACGTAACAGTTGGTATGTGTACACGGATAGCGTAATTTTACCAAGATCACGCTTGAAGTTCGCATTTCCCTTCCGGATCCCTCCTGCGCACGCGCGGCAAGATGTTCGGAGAAGTCGACGGTGCGGTCCTTCTCTTCTGCGAGGCGTTCAAGACGCACAACGAACTTGTGCACGACGCTTGGCGCGACGTCTACGAGCTACGTATACAAGAGCATTGGCGCATCGCCATGCGCACGCGCCACTATCTCACCGCTTAATGACTCGACGTGCCGTGCGCATCCGGCTGGATGACGCTCTACAAGCACGTCTCCGATGTGAACGCTTTGAATGCTACGAATTGACCTGGTGACTCGCT
>NW_003305396.1:0-2592 GCF_000142945.1 Phytophthora infestans T30-4 | reverse complement strand
GTTTCGGCTCGCTGCCAGCGCAGGTTAAGGCGTTCTTTGACTCGGCCGGTGGCCTGTGGGCTGCTGGGGCTCTGGTAGGCAAGCCTGCCGGTATCTTCTTCAGCACGGGCACTCAGGGCGGCGGTCAGGAGACAACGGCCTTCACTGCCTTGACGTTCCTAGCTCACCAGGGTCTCACCTTCGTGCCACTGGGCTACCGTGCCCCTGAGCTTTTCAACATGGACGAGCTTCACGGTGGATCCCCGTGGGGAGCGGGAACTCTGGCCGGCGGCGATGGCTCTCGCCAGCCGTCGAAGCCGGAGCTGACGGTCGCTACCACCCAGGGTAAGTCGTTCGCTGAAGTGGCCAAGAAGCTGGCGGCTTAAGCACTGCGATTATTTGTGTGTGTGTGTCTTGGCTCAAGCTAAATTCTAATGCAATAAAATTTAGTTTTACACGGAAATGCGCTTCCTATTAAAAAAAAAGTCAAGCTATAGACAGAGAAATGAGTTCATAAGGGCAAGATTCGTCTTCATAATAGATCAACTCGAGGGATGATGGAAGTGCGCGCATTTAATGTCCGTAGAATGCTCGAGGTGGAGATCAAATGACCAGGGGTGTGAAAATTAAAAAAAGTTGGACTAATATTAGCTCAGACAAAAATTTATATTTCAGTTATTTTATTCCATTGAAACCGATCTTTGGGGGCTTTCATGGGGATAGGGTCAACCCACGTGGGTTTTAAAGAGCCTATAAACATATTGTAAATTCCTGTTATATTTTGCGAACCGGACTGGTTCGACGAGTCGCCAGTTCAATCGGCCGAGATCGGTCATTGGTCAAAAAATTAAGCAAGTTCTCTCGTTTGCATCTCTCGTCGCTGTCGTCTCGTGTCGCCTGGTATCGTGCCGCCGTTGATCTCTAGTCGGTGTGGCCTCGTACCAAGGTGTATCTCTCGCTGCCGTGGATCTATTGTCGTGTGGCCCTGATCGCCGTGGTACTGTGGCTCTGTGTCGCCGTGATCTCTCGTCGCCGTGGTCTCGTGTCGTGCATCCGTGGATTTTATTCTTAACGTGGCCTCGTTTTGCTGTGGCCCTGTGTCGTCGTGGCCCTGTATCACCGTGGATCTCTTGCCGCCGTGGGCTTGTGCTGCTGTAGCACTGAGTCCCTGTGGACATCGTGCCGTGCGGCCCTGAGTCGCCGTGGGATCGCTTGTCGCTGTATACCTCGCGTCACTCAATAAGATGGAAGATGCAGCTACTAAGCAGCACGCCCATCAGAACACGGTCTTCCACTGTCTGTACGGCTACTACTACCTCGGCTACTCGAGGAAAGAGCTGGCATGCATTTACAACAAAACTCCACAAACTATTGGTAACTGGGTTCGTGTGTACGAAGAGACGGGAACCTACCAGCGTATCACAACAAAGTCTGACAGGAAATTTTCAGACGAGCAACGCCTTTGGCTTTGTGGATTTTTTCGAAGAGAGACCACTGTCATATCTTAACAAGGCTCAAGATTCATTTCGCAAGCAGTTTCAGCTTAGCATATCAAAGACATCTGTATGGAGAATAATACACGATTTTGGTCTCACTTGGAAAGTATTGGAGCGCCGCGCGATTCATATAAAAGAGCGTGACATCTTTCGTTTCGCTGAAGAGCTTAGCCACATTAATTGGACACACCAGAATATTGTCTTTCTGGACGAAGTATCGTTTGACAACAGGGGAATGCTGCGGAAGCGTGGTTACGCTCTTCGAGGGCATAACTGGCAATTCGCGGTGAGTTTCAACGGAAGCTGTGGTGTAGCGGGATCATCAAAATCCGCGAGATTGCCAGATCCAACTTACCAACTGCGCCCAGACACCGACTAACGGAGGGGGTCCCCCGATGATCCGTGTTCTGCTGAACTTTCCTCACCTTGTGTACCCGTCGGTAGGGCGGGATCTGCTCTCTCGGTAACTTCCGAAGAGTTCAAGTGGTGAAGCTTGAGTGTCTTGGCGAGACGTGGGGATGGGGTGGAGCAGCAGTGGAAAATCTTCACTCTGCGTCCGTGGATGGTTCCGTATCCTAAGCGAATATTCGAGCTTATGGATCCGGGGCCTAGATCGTGGATCTAGCCGTAGGGTTGCCTTGCGGGTGTGTTCCCTTGCCTTTGTGTTGTCCTTTAAGTCGTACTTGCCGCCTCCTGTGACGGGATCTTGAGAGTTGAGAACCTCTAGGGTGTAACCGACCAAGTAGTAAATTCGGTTAACCTGTCGGATCTGCACGAGTAAAGGAAAAGCTCACTAGGTTGTAGGATCTGGCCAATGTATTATCCAGTTATCACTACCAACACTAGATTCGCAATTCCCAACCTTCTCGGAGCTCGTACGGCCAATGTAGTTCCGGTTCTTGAGGGCAGGAAGGCACTTGCGTGATACTGTGCAAATTGAGGTCTGTATTGATATTTAAGCCTATACCTGCCTGGATTTCTACCCTCTATGTCTTTCATCTGCTAAATCCCTTACCAGGCTCGGGCTGCATGTCCCTTCTTCCCTTGACCCATCATCCCAGCTGTGTTATCTTCAGATCCACCGGATATATGACGTAATCATCATGGTCACCCTGTT
>NW_003305395.1:0-2591 GCF_000142945.1 Phytophthora infestans T30-4 | reverse complement strand
GGCCGTTTCGTGGAATACGCCGATGCAGACAGCGAGTGGGAGCTTTGGCACGTTCGCATGGGTCACCCAAACAGGGACGCACTGACGAAGACCCAGCGTTCCACGACCGGTATCCCGCCAGTAAGAAGGGGCTGCGAGACTTTGGGCGGATCGAGCCCACTTGCGGCTAACTACGCGCCGAAACATGCGGCGTGACCAATCGACTCCGCAGTCGTCTCCGACTTCGTACTACAGCGCCAAGCGGTCACCCGCTATGTTCGAGACGCACTGCAAGATGCAGTGGACAAGCAGAAGGAGTACGCCGATAGGTCTGGCCGCAAGAAGACGGCCACGTTTACGACAGGCGAACGCGTGCTCCTGTCGACCGAAGGTATCAGAAACTCTGCGGTTACCAGCCTCGGCGCGAACAAACTCGCGCCGCGCTTTATTGGGCCATTTACGGTAATCAAAGCCATTGGTGATGCTTACACGCTTGACATTACTACGTCACTACGTCTGCATCCGACGTTTTACGTCGGGACGGCTCAAGAAGTATCACCTCGCTACGATTCCAGAGTCGTCTCAGGCTACTGATCCGGAGCATGCGTCGAGCGACCTTCTCGACGGGCGCGGCGAGCCATCGACCCATCCGCACCAGGAGTCGGATCTCGAGGCTGCGTCCCCGTCTGCAACCGTCCGTGAACCGACCTCTCCAGCATCTGCAACCGAGCAAGGATCTCTCGGTTCGACTGACGCAGCTGCGCACTCTCCCCCGGTGGCCCGGGCAGTCTGATCGAGAGCCTCATCCAACTCCTGCTGGACATCCCAGTAGCTGTTCAGCAAGTCGTTCTCGCTCTGGGCAGCCAGAGCGCGAGTGCTATCGACGCGACGGCCCTCCTCCTGTTGTTGACGCTGCCGGAGATACCCGCTGGATTGTTGAGTACATCGTTGCCCACGAAGATCCACTTCGCGCTCCCAAACGTCATCGTGGGCTCGCCCACGATGTTCCAGCCGACCGTCGCTATCGGATACGTTGGCTCGGGTTTCCCCCCGACGAGGATACGTAGGAGCCTCGCGCCAATCTCCTTCGGGACGTCCCGAATGTGGTCCAGGCGTATGAGTCCAGCCTCGCTGCGAGCCACCTTGTGACGCATGCCAGCTCGCACGAGGAGAGCGACTCGAGCGATCACGCGAACGTGATCGAGACCGATGACTTGGTCGACCACGTGAACGGGACCGAGATCTGCGATTTGTGCGACCACGCGAACGTGATCGAGAACGACGACTTGAGCGGCCGCGCGAACGAGACCGAGTCCGATGCCAAGAATCTTCACGTGCAGGGCGTCGGCGTGAGCCGGCGCGATTAGAGGCGCGCACGTTCTCGGCCAACGAGCGACGATACTTCTCGATCCACCCGTGTTCTTGTTCACCGAGCGGATATGTGGTGAAGTGCTTTCTCAGAAATAAGAGAATGGTCCTGACGCGGGGTCACTATCCCGAATCAGTGACAATTTCAAGTGATTATAGAGGATTTGGGTTGTTTGGCACGGGTGCAAGTTGCCTGTGGTGGATTAGCCATGGCGAGCAGCACCCCGTATGGAATGACGATGGATCTGATATGAACGATGTACGAGAAGGCAAGATCCACCAAGACTTACCTCGGATCCACCCTTACCTGGATTCACTAAGATGGATATGGGATATACTATACAAGAGTGGATCGAGTGTGGATCCTATGAAGGAAGGATGGTCGGTGCTCTCTGACGGTGGATCTAGTAGCCACGGCTAATGAAGAGTCAAGATCCCACCGCGAGGTACCCCGGATCCCATACTTCCGAGTTCGTATCCAAGGAGGGAGGATCCCGCCTGGAGGGACCTGGATCCAGGGTATAGGGATGAGGGATACAGTGGATCTCGAACTTTCGTGGGACAACGGAGATCACAGACGGTTTCGAGATGATGTTGGATGATTGGAGAGCTCGGATCCACGGCGAGTGTACCATTACAGTGAGGTGGATCCAAGCGACCTGGATCCGGATGAGTGTACCCATAATAGGGTGACCATGATGATTACGTCATATATCCGGTGGATCTGAAGATAACACAGCTGGGATGATGGGTCAAGGGAAGAAGGGACATGCAGCCGAGCCTGGTAAGGGATTTAGCAGATGAAAGACATAGAAGGTAGAAACCCAGGCAGGTATAGGCTTAAATATCAATACAGACTCCAATTTGCGTAGTGACACGCAAGTGCCTTCCTGCCCTCAAGAACCGGAACTACATTGGCCGTACGAGCTCCGAGAAGGTAGGGAATTGCGAATCTAGTGTTGGTAGTGATAACTGCATAATACGATGGACAGATCCTACAACCTAGTGAGCTTTTTCTTTTACTTGGGCAGATCCGACAGTTTAAGCGAATTTACTACTTTGGGACGGGTACGTCCTATGGGGCTCTCGACTTTTGACGGATCCCATCCCGAGGCTGCCGATAAGCACGAACGCTTATGGAAAAAACTAAAGGTATGGTGAACACACCGCGCGAGGGGGCTCTTCGCGCCTAGAGGCTCCGATCTTGGGCCCCGGGTCGGTAAGCGTCGAAGAGTGCGGTTTTG
>NW_003305394.1:0-2591 GCF_000142945.1 Phytophthora infestans T30-4 | reverse complement strand
GTGTTATCTTCAGATCCACCGGATATATGACGTAATCATCATGGTCACCCTATTATGGGTACACTCATCCGGATCCAGGTCGCTTGGATCCACCTCACTGTAATGGTACACTCGCCTTGGATCCGAGCTCTCCAATCATCCAACATCATCTCGCAACCGTCTGTGATCTCCGTTGTCCCACGAAAGTTCGAGATCCACTGTATCCCTCATCCCTATACCCTGGATCCAGGTCCCTCCAGGCGGGATCCTCCCTCCTTGGATACGAACTCAGAAGTATGGGATCCGGGGTACCTCGCGGTGGATCTTGACTCTTCATTAGCCGTGGCTACTAGATCCACCGTCAGAGGGCACCGACCATCCTTCCTTCATAGGATCCACACTCGATCCACTCTTGTATAGTATATCCCATATCCATCTTAGTGAATCCAGGTAAGGGTGGATCCGAGGTAAGTCTTGGTGGATCTTGCCTTCTCGTACATCGCTCACATCAGATCCATCGTCATTCCATACGGGGTGCTGCTCGCCATGGCTAATCCACCACAGGCAACTTGCACCCGTGCCAAACAACCCAAATCCTCTATAATCACTTGAAATTGTCACTGATTCGGGATAGTGACCCCGCGTCAGGACCATTCTCTTATTTCTGAGAAAACACTTCACCACACATCCGCTTTGATTTCAACAGTCGGTACTTGGTCCATCTCCTTCCCATCCTGGTTTCCCATTTCTGGGCCATCTGCCGAGTCGTCGTTCGCAATATTGAATGCGTGGGCCGCCGACATATTGGGTTGTTGACTTTTGTTCCGCTCCTCGTTCTGCCGCTGTCTTGACATTTCGGAATTCGCACGAATCTTGCAATGAATACTCGGTATCCTCTGGATCAACCACCGATGGCTCGTTCGCAGATTTGGTGACACACAAGGCCGGGACAGCTTCGTCAAAACGGGTGACTCCATTCAATCCAGTGCCGTTGCTTGTCGCTTCCGTGGTCTCCCCTGACTGGACACTAACACTCGTTGGCGTATGTACCACGTTCACCGGTCTCAGTAGTTCGTGTGTACGCACTACCGAGGCTTCGTTCGCGTTATTACTTCCGCCATGGGTTGTCGTGCACGTGTCCAAAGGTTCTGCGGAAGGCTGACCGTCGGCCGAATCCCCGGCTGTCACCCCCAGACGCCAGACAGGCTTCCACTCGTTCGCGTTCTTCCAGGATCAGTGCCCAGCGCTCTGCACATGTCAGACGATCACTAGAATCCACTAGCGAGTCTTCTAGAGGTCGTGCTAGCACCCCACCGGGTTCTGGGTAGTATGGCCGATCAACTGCTGAAGGCTGAGTTGCAAGCCATTGTTCGTAGATTTCGCATTCACGCTGAAAGAGCTCGCGGTCTCTACAACCTTCGTAGGCCAACACTTGCCAGTCTTGGTACTTCTTGGACTCCAGACGCCACCTGAAGGTTTAAAAATTAATCAATATATAAAAAGTTCATCAGATGCTGAATTAAAAGTAGGTAATGCGTTACCTTTACAAAATATCCCTATCGGTAGTTTAATACATAATATTAGTCTATACCCACACTCAAGAGGTAAATTAATAAGAAGTGCCGGTACATCAGCGCAATTAATTCAAAAAATTAATAATAAATATGCAAGAATTCGTTTAAATTCTGGCGAATTAAAATTAATTTTATTAACTTGTTTTGCTACATTAGGTGTTGTATCTAATATTAATCATAAAAAAATTAGGAGCGCACTCAATCTTCAACGAACTTAGAAAGCTCGCAGCACAATATGATAACTGACATAAGCATTAGATCCGTGACAGGAGGACCAAAACAGGAAGATCTACGCAATATGCTACCGGTGCTCGAAACAGACCGATTTGCTGCGCTGGAACAACAATTTGCAGAAGACAAGAAACAACGAACACAAAGACAACGGAAGGCCCGTAAATAGGCCGTCAGAAGTGAGCGAATAGTTGAGCCTGAACTACACCAGTTGGAACAGACATTTGGGCTGACAAGACAAAATGTAAATGGATTGGGGGCAAACGAAGTGGAACGTTCGAACTGGTTCTAGGCTTTTGGGAGCGCAGATGAAGATGGAAACACCGATATCCTTATACTACAGGAGACTCATGTGGCAGCAGCTGAGGCGGGAGAATACACAAAATTCTTTGCCAGTCGCTGGGGGTTCAGAACGGGACATGGTCAACCTGACTATTCTTACTGGAGCCCTACGGCAGACCGGAGAGGAGGGGTGGCCATCCTCGCCAACCCGTACAGAGCTTTTAAGGCGATGACATCTTACGTACAGGAACAATGGACCGAGCACTTTATGGCTGTGCATGGCATACTAGATGGCACTCCTACTTACGTATGCAATATATACGCTCCTCACGCACCAGCACAGAGAGAACAATTTTACGCGAGCCTACAGGCAATCAGCTTCCCCAAGAGAGCGCTCTTGTTTGTCGGTGGCGATTTCAACTGCACACGTAGATGTTCAGGCAGACCGCAGTTACCAGACTGGTGCTCAAGTACACGATTCACATGCGCTGTAGGGTCCTCCTAGAGATGTGGAGACTATTGGAC
>NW_003305393.1:0-2590 GCF_000142945.1 Phytophthora infestans T30-4 | reverse complement strand
GATTCCGCTAACGCAGCCGCACTGGCCGCGTCTGGGGCGGTGCGGACACGCATGTTCTCGGTTAACCGTACTTGACGCAAATTCTCCCATAGGGGCGAAGACTTGAAGCAAGCTTGAATCGTCTCCGCACGCGTAGCATCCTTCAGTACAGGTAGAATCTGGCGGTGATCACCGCTGAACACCATTACCTTTACGCCGAACGGCTCCAGCTCGTTCTTCATAATATCCCGAAGCGACCTGTCAACAGCCTCAAAGCAAGCTCGGTTCATCATCGGCGCTTCGTCCCAAATGATCAAACTCGCGCTACGAATCAATTCGGCTTTTTGGCTCTGCCATGAAAGGCTGCACGTCGACGTCTCTGTTAGTTTGAGAGGAATCCGGAACGTTGAATGCGCGGTATGACCTCCACTTAACAGAGTGGCTGCAATCCGACTCGAAGCAACCGCGATGGCAACCTTACGTTGCATCCGAACGTGAGCGAGTATTTGCTCGAGTAGAAACGACTTTCCTGTTCCGCCCGGACCATCTAAAAAGAAAAGCTTCTCTCCTCTAACCGGTCTGCTCACAGCAGCAATAACTTGGTCAAAAATATCCCTCTGGTTGCTGTTCAAGTGGTCTGCCTGCTCCGCAACATGCTCCAGTACGTTTTGGGGGTACGCATCAATCTCTTGCTGGACAACATCAACCGACGCTGTATCCGGGTCGTCGACTTGAGCAGATACATCGTCGTAATCGGCTAGTAGAGGAAGGCCGTACATGTCGAGGGACTTTTGGTTCGAAACCAAGTAATCAGCCAAATTCTTCAACGCCTTGTACTCCGCCATTCGAAGACGCACCTGCTCTTCGCGTACATTATGCAGGTCTGCGTCTCTTACCTCAATGCTTCGTGCATAATCCTCTGACATATCCTTCTTGAACCTGTCCCATAGATCTTTGACATTACCAGGCATGGAGTAAATCAAAATGATGCCGAAGAGTTGGCGAAGCTGGTACGGCATCTTGACCTCGGCGGCTTCGCGTAAGCAATGTATCCACTCGTCGTCATTTTCCAAATACCCAAGCGCCAAAGCGGCTTGCTGATATGTAGGATGTTCCGTACCATCAACCGTTCGAAGATCCGCAAAGGACTTAGGCGAGCGTCAGTACGCTCCCGGCCATGTTGTTCAACAACACATCCTTTCGTGGGATCGGTGCTTGGGCCGGCACCGTTGCGTTGTTCAGCTTGTTATAAGCGTGAACCAGACGCCACTTTTCGTTCGGCTTACGAACGCAGAAAGTCGGCGTCGAGTGCGGGGATTTCGACTCCCGCACCATGCCTGGCTTCGCTTTCGCGGCGAAGAAGGCATCAATGACCTCGCACTGATCGCGCGGGAGATGCCATTGCCTCGTGACACAATACTTTGTGCCGGGCACGAGATCAATCTCGTGCCGTACGCCTCGATCCGGTGGGAGTTGGGTCGGTGGGTGTTTATTCACCACGTCCGCATACTCCGTCACCAAAGGATACACCGGATCCTTGGGGTTCTTGAGAATCTCAGAACCCAAGCGCGCCTGACGCTGCTTGTTCATGTCTTCCAGGACGTTCTCGTCCAAGACAGAGGAGGAGTTCAGCTCCTCCTGAGTGGTCTCAGGTCTTATGAGTACCATCTCAGCGATCTCTCCAGCCTTGAGGTTGGCCAGGAAAGACTCAGCCGTCATTTCCTCGAGGTTCAGTATCTCTGCAACCTCTGGCAACTGTTCCAAGTGGACACCAGATGCCTTGACGGGTAAACTTTACGTTCAACTAAAGTAAAATAAGCCACAGCAATTAATAAAGGTAATACTAAAATTAAAAATTTTAAAATTGTGTATATCATAATGATTTTGATTGATTTTTAATAATTTTTTTAGAATTAATTAATATTTTTGAATATTGTTCTAATATATTTGTATAATAATTATTTTTAATTAATGAATCTAAAAAATTAATATTAATTTTTAAATGTTTTTTATTAAAATTAAAATTATTTATAATTTTTAATTTTTTTTTTAATAAATAAGGTAAAATATCTGTAATTTTAAAAAATGAAGTTGATTTTGATTGATTTTTACTTATTAAAAACTTATAAATATTTCTATATATTATAGAATCTTTACGTTGTTCGGTATTTAAGGTTAAAATTTGATCATTTTTTTGAATTAAACCTTCTAAATTAATATACATTCCATTTTTTTCTAAAAAAGTTAATCCAGGTAAAGTTAGGCGAGCGTTTTTGCCCATCTTTTGAAAAATGAAGCCTATGATAGATAATAGAAGTAATTTTGAGAGCTCCTTTATTTTATTTACGTAAAGGTAATCCCAGAACCGTCAGAGCAGCAGAGCATGACAGGCAAGGATATCAAGGTATGAACCGGAAGTGCCGAGTGCATTGGGAGCGGGGGGATAATGGCCATAGCAGCGCACGGACGGAAGAAGAAGTGGGAGACGAGAGGTAGTGGTACGTGAGGTACACGCTCCTCAAGCAAGTGAACGTAGGTAGCACGTGACGTCTGAGCGAACCAAGATCTTATGTCACGATGTAAAGGAAGCAGAATATAAGACCTGAGGGCG
>NW_003305392.1:0-2590 GCF_000142945.1 Phytophthora infestans T30-4 | reverse complement strand
CCAGCAAAAGACTAAAAATTAAATATAAAGTTCCAATATCTTTATGATTTGTTGAAAAAAGCCATCTTGTTGACCATTTATTTATATTTTGAAAATTCATTTTTGAATATTTTTTTTTTTTAATTTATTTTAAATGCCAAATTATTTATATTTTTATTAAAAAAAGCGGTGGCTTTTTTAATTTCCATTATTTATGGAAAAATTGCTTAATTTTGTTAATTATTTGTTTAATATCTGTAAATAATAATATTACTATAAAAATTATACCAATGATTTTAAATATCATATATGTTTTTACTTATTATACATTAAAATCAAAATTAATTTTATTTTTTAACCAAGTTAAATAATCTTCTAATGATACTGCTTCTATAACAATAGGCATAAATCCATGATTTACTCCACAAATTTCACTACATTGTCCATAAAAAACACCCTCTCTTTTAATAAACATCGAAGTTTGATTTAAACGACCTGGACAAGCATCTAATTTTATACCTAATGACGGTATAGCCCATGAATGTAATACTTGGAATTGTAGGCATTCCGCAAGAGCTGCTTCATCGCTGGATCTCCTTGCGTCTCATCACGAAAGATTTGCTGCTGCAAGATATTCGGAAATTCGTCAAGCAATCTCGACTTTCCAGTCCCGGGGCCGTCTAAGCACACGAATAGCGGATGAGTTCGCTTGTCCGTCTTTCCATCTCTCCAAGCTTCATAATGACAACCTATGGCGGATGCAAGGTTGCCAAGATCCAATGAATTCTGGAAATCCCATTTCGCACCAGTCGTCCCGACCAGAGGCTTTGGCTCCTTCCAAACGAACGATTGCTGCGATATCGTCGGCACAACCACTTGACGCTGCGTCGGCACTTGTACAATGAGCGCATTCTCTCCATTATTCCCATACGCCGTCACTGGGGACCACGACTGGGGCAGCAGCACGCTTCGCTTCGCATCGTACTCCGCACGGTTCGTGAATACTGTGAGATCGGACGCAGATCTAAACGCATGATTGCACCCTATATCTAAATGTCGATATAGGTTTTCCTAAATGTAGACCTCTTATGCCTCTCTAGATTCTGGCCCAATGTTCAATGTCGCCTACAATACTGATCGGCTACCACCACCCCGAGAAGAACAGTGGCCCGCATCCGGAGTACCGATTCTAGGTGCGATGACGGCATTGGAAGTCTGTTTTTATGTATTTAGTTGATTACATTACATCGTTGCCTTGTTTGTTTACAATATACTGTATTGCTTCAACATTTTTCGTTTAAGTGTGCAGCATTTTTGGCAAGGCCAGCATGTTAGTATTAACAAGCTGTTACGTCACGTGACACGTAACTTACGTGTCAACCCTTTCTAGTGTTTGATTTCGATACCAATTTTTCCGATGTGACGTCCGGTCTGGAGATAATCGAACGCCGCAAGGACTTCTTCGCGATTGAAGCCGAATGTCTTCTGCACAAAAGGCTGAATGTGGTGGTCGCTGATAAACTGCACCAAGGCACGAAGTTGCTGCTGGCTGCCAAGGGAGATACCACGGACGATGCATCCCTTACCTAGGAGGAGAACGGTAAGGTCCGGCATATCTTCTTGCTTTACAGGAGATAGGAAACCAATCACCGAAATGACGCCACCAACCGCGATCGCTTCGATACTCTGCGTGATCGTTCCTGAGCCCCCGTTCTCCAACACGAAGTCAACTCCACGACCGCTAGTGATCTGGTTAGCCACTGTTGCCCAGTCGGGATGGGTCTTGTAGTTAATAACGTGGTCTGCACCAAAATTTTCCTGAACAAACTTGAGTTTCTCATCCGAGGACGAAGTGATGATCGTGGTAGCCCCCGCAGCCTTGGCAATTTGAAGACCGATGATAGATACACCTCCCGTTCCTGAAATTCAAACGCGTTAACCAAAAATTTGATTGTGTAAAATTATGGGGTGTAAGCTTACCTTGGAACAGAACTGTTTGTCCGGCTTTTAACGGAAGGACACCAAAGAGCGCGTTCCAAGCGGTAACTCCCGATGCTACCAGCGAGGCCATTTGCACGAAGCTGATACCGCACTTTTCCGGTACCTTGGTGATGACTTGTGCAGGCAGAGCGATATACTGGCGCAAGACGCCGTCGACATTTCCACCGAGTGACTCTCGCTCTAAACCGGGTGTGAGGCCGTCTAGGTTGTTCACGTCGAAGTTGGCAATGACGCGATCACCAAGCTGCAAGTTCTTGACGTCGGCCCCAAGCTCCAGAACAACCCCCGCCCCATCCGAGCAGGGGGACGAGATCATCCTTGACGGGAAACGGATACGTGCCGGTGGGCACGATGGGGTCTCGGGTAGTTGAGTTGTGACGCCACGAATTTGCACCAGGACTTTCGGCTGGACCGATCTCCGGTCTTGGTTTCTGACTCGACCCAAGAGTACGAATACGAAAGAAAGGACCAGAAATGGCGGAAAACGATGTTAGGAGAGAAGTCATACCTTAGGCTGTGGTTGAGGAAGGGGGGAATATGAAGAGGGTCAATTGGGAACTTTACTAACCTCCAGGGCGGGCCCCGGCCCGCCTGTTGTTTACCCTGCCCG
>NW_003305391.1:0-2590 GCF_000142945.1 Phytophthora infestans T30-4 | reverse complement strand
GAGATGGTGTTCATGAGACCTGAGACCACTCGGGAGGAGCTGAACGCCTCCTCTGTCTGGACGAGAACGTCCTGGAAGACCTAAACAAACAGCGTCAGACGCGCCTGGGTTCTGAGATCCTAAAGAACCCCAAGGATCCGGTGTATCTTTTGGTGACGGAGTATGCGGACGTGGTGAACAAACACCCGCCGACCCAACTCCCACCGGATCGAGGTGTACGGCATGAGATTGATCTCGTGCCTGGCACAAAGTATTGTGTCACGAGGCAATGGCTTCTCCCGCGCGAACAGTGCGAGGTCATTGATGCCTTCTTCGCCGCGAAAGCGAAGGCAGGCATGGTGCGGTAGTCGAAATCCCCGCACTCGACGCCAACTTTCTGCGTTCGGAAGCCGAACGGAAAGAGGCGTCTAGTTCATCCTTATAACAAGCTGAACAACGCAACGGTGCCGGCCCAAACACCAATCCCACGAAAGGATGTGTTGTTAAACAACATGCCGGAAGCGTACGGTACAGTGCGCTGGAGACGGATACTACCAGATCCTGATGCGAGAGGGCGACATCCCGCTCACCGCGGTGAGCACTCCAAGCGACATGCTTTGGGAGTGGCTCGTCATGCCGCAGGGCTTGTCTAACGCCCCGGCGACGTTCAATCGCCTGGTGACGCAATTGTTCCGCCCTTTGCGTACCTTCGTACAGACGTACTTCGACGACATATTCGTCCATAGCCGTGCCGAGGGAGGCAAGACGGCTATGGAGGTGCATCTAGGTCACCTCCGTCGAGTGTTGGACGTAATGCGAGCGAACAAGCTCTACGCCAACATCGACAAGTGCGTTTTCGCGTCACCAGAGATTAAAGTTCTCGGTTGCTTCGTAAGCAACGTGGGCGTTCGGGCTGACCCCAGACAAGGTCAAGGCCATAGCAGCATGGCCGACGCCCCGATCCCAGAAGGATCTTCGAAAGTGGTTGGGCTTGGCCAACTACCTTTACAAGTACAGCGCAGGGTACGCGGGCTTCGCTAAGCCCTTGTCGAGTCTCCTTCAGAAGGACGTCGACTGGCGCTGGGAGCAAGAGCACCAGGACGCTTTTGACAGCATCAAGGCCAGTCTCCAAGAGGGCCCCTGTCCTGGCCCTGCCGGGAGGAGACGAAGCCGTTTAGCGTCGTCTGCGATGCCTCCGATTACGCCATCGGGTGTGCATTGCTGCAGGCCGACACGGCTGGACACGAACGAGTCATCTCGTTCCAGTCCCGGCAGCTCAAAGCCGCCGAGCGGAACTACCCTGACCATGACAAGGAGCTCCTGGCAATGAAATATGCCCTTGTGAAGTTCCGTGTTCACCTTCTGGGCTCTAGGGCCTTTGTGATCTACACAGACCACGCGTCCTTGAGGACGGCGACTAACTCGCCTCACCTCTCCCAAAGGATGGCGAGGTGGCTGTCCTTCTTCGCGGAATACAACTTCCGCGTCGAATACAAGCCGGGCAAGCTCAACGTGCTTGCGGACGCTCTCTCTCGGCGTCCCGACTATGAGTTGGCCCACATCACGCGGGTGACAGCGGATCTATATGATCGGATACGCATGGCGTATCGGGACGATGAGGCTGTCGCGCCTATCGTCAAGTTCCTTAAGGCCGGAACGAGCGCGAAGTCCGACTGGCTCTCGTCGCGACAGCGCTCATGGCTCCACCGATATGAGTTGAAGGAGGGCCTCCTCTATTATCGGGTGGAGCCCACTGATCCTCCACGGGTGGTCGTACCCAACGACGAGGATCTGAAGTTCGACATCCTCGCGGAGGCGCATGACGCGCCCTCCAGCAGCCACTTGGGCCGCGAGAAGACCTTTCTGTCGGTCTCTCAGTGCTTCTGGTGGACCCACATGTACAAGTGGGTCGCCCGGTACGTCAAGACATGTGAAACATGTCAGCGGGTCAAACCCGCAGGGCACTCTTCGGCTCCACTACAGAGCCTGCCCGTACCGGCTGATTGTTGGAAGTCGATGAGTCTTGACTTCATCTTTGGGCTTGCCGCCGACGGACACGGCAACACCGGAATTTTGGTGTTCGTGTGTCGGCTGAGCAAGATGGTACATCTTGCTTCAGTTCCCGTCACTGTAACGGGCGAACAAACCGCAAGGTTGTTCGTCGATGGAGTGTTCCGCTATCACGGTCTCCCGGAGATTGTCTCGGACCGAGACCCGCGGTTCACTGCCGCGTTTTGGATAGCGCTGTTTCCTTTACTGGGAACTTGTCTGCAGAAGTCCACTGCGGACCATCCGCAGACCGACGGCCAAACAGAGCGCGTCAATCGAGAGCTCGAGGACACTCTGCGCAGTGTGTGCGCAGCAGCACCACGTACGTGGTCGGCGCAGCTTCCAGTTGTTGAGTTTGCGCTCAACAACGCGGTGCACGCGTCCAAGGGGTTTACGCCGTTCTACTTGAACGGCTTCCGCCGTTCTACTTGAACGGCTTCCGCCACCCCAGAGTGCCTCTCACTCTTCAGTACTACGCAGGCACAAAGCCACAGTAGCACTCGATTCATATCTTCGTTCTGCCGTATCTGCACTCGTAGCTCCCTAAGTAAAGACCATCGTC
>NW_003305390.1:0-2590 GCF_000142945.1 Phytophthora infestans T30-4 | reverse complement strand
TCATCGGGTTCTCCATCATCACTGGGCGCACGACGCACTCTCTGTGCACGGCGTCGGTACTTCCCACGTGCATGTCCATGTCGTCCTTCCTTGTCAGCTCCACTGACCTCCTTGGTTGACGCTTGTAGCTCGGCTACGGCTCTCGTCAGTCGCTGCATTGTGGCTGCCATGCCCATAGTATCCTTACTTTGCATTCCTGCCGCGTCTTCGCCACTGATTTCCGCTTCGCGGCTCCGCGTGCAGTCCTTCTCATCAGTGGCTATGACCCGTCCGAGTTCCTTGGCATCCTTATATCTTCGAGGTCGATCGCTGCTGATTCGCCGACGCTCTCCGTTTGATCTTCACCGGCTTCGCTTCCGCCTGTTCCACCGCTTGCCCGGCTGCTTGCCGCTTGTCCTCTCCCTTTCGTGTGCTCACCGGAACGGCCACTTTCCGTACGCCTTGGCTTCTCGTCACCGGACGCCCAGACTCGGTGTAGCGGGGCTGCCGTAGCTTTAGCGTCAGAGGAAGACGTTCGACTCAACGAGTCACTAATACTAAGTTCCTTATCCAAAGGACACTTACAGCCCAAGACCAGGGCTCAAAGTTAACACCTTAACTTTTATGCTTCAAAACCAGAAGTGTATTATTTACTATTATTGCGGCCAAGCCGCCTAGGGGTAAATGTATCTCTTTAACTATCTAGCATAGTTAAACCTAATCAAATGCATAACGTGTGGCTTTCGGCCAACGTACTGGGAGACCTTGTTAGCTCTCCAACTTATATACTGAGAGTTTGTTAACTCTCCGGGGTACTTCGTACTCCTGTGTGTTCCACACTATGTAACCCCGTTACACTCTCCCCTACTAAGATGAGAGCATTCCGTTCTCGAACTTTTCCTCAGCGAGGTCACGTCTTGTCAAGACGACGGAGGGTCGCTAGACCTCACCTCTGCGGTTCTGCAGCTCCACGAGCTCACAAACGCGGTTCGCATCCTTGATGCCTGGCACCTCCACTCCGGCCCACGGCCCCACGTCTCCAGCGCGTCGCGCCGCCCCTGCCTCGTCGGTCCCTGACCCTCAACTGCGCTCCGCAACTACTCCAAGAGCATCTTCGTCTCTTTCTGTGGCAGAGTACCACCAAGAGTATCGCCGTCGACACGGTCAACGCTCCATAAGCCGTCAACAAGAGTAGAGCAAAGCTTAAAGCTCGTCAGAGCCGCGGGCGCCGCCCAGAGGGAACGATGTTCTGTTCTCGGAACATGAAGAGGGCGAAGTCGACTATGACGAGCCCATGGGTGGTGAGGATTACTCCAACCCAACCTCCCCGAGGTCGCACACTGGTGCCGCGTCTTCTCCCGCTTCCTCTGTGAGGCCTAGCCGCTCGGCGGCGCGATCTCAAACAAGAGACTTGCGGACACCGCATCCGTTCTCTGAACGTTCGAATCCGATTCGCGCACTGCGCGATGCGCCACCGCTATCGTCGCGGTATGACGAGGAAGATCGATACGATCACACTGTCATTACGAATGACCTGGACGAGGCCCAAGGCCGTCAGTTGTCCAATGAGCAGCGCTCGCAGTCGTTCCGACCTGCGGTCCGACCACTTGTTCTAACGTCACGCCGTGACTACGGCTTCCAGCCGCGAAATCCTGCCGAAGCGGCCCGCCTCGCGGCGCAGCAGCCGCTGAACACGTACACGTGTGGGCCTGCGGCCTCGACTGCTGATGAGCAAGTGCAACGGCACCGGCTCCGAGAGCGATATCTGACTCCACAAGTCACAATTCCACAGGAGTATCAGGCGCGCCTGCAGATGCAGCTCAACCGCCAACCGGTTCCCTCTATGCGAACCATTCCGGTTGTTCTCAACCCTGGGGAATCCCAGCGTGCTTATGAAGCACAATTCCGAAGCTGGGTGGAGAGAGCTCGACGGCTCCCCTCCTACAATGCTCTTCGAGCAAGTTTATCTGAAACTGATATTCGTCTCGAGAGACGTTTGCGCTTAGACTTCGCTAAGTCGAAAGCACGTCGACAGACACTGGGACCCCGTCCCCATCACCTCGAGGCGTCACCACCTCTTGCTCATGCTGCGAGCACCGCTCTTTCCTATGAGCCGGCTGCTCCAGCCACTGGTCGGAGCTTGAGCTCAGCCACCGACCTGTCATCCCCGCGTTCTAGCGGCGGGAAGCGCTCGGCGCCTGACGACGCGGTCGTACGCCGTAGCGGCGGGGCAGTGAGTGTGCCCGATCAAAAGCGTCGACGACGTCAGGGCAGTCCTGCCGGAGGACAACCTCAAACTCCCAAGAGTTTTGTGAGTGAGGATAACCCCTCCATTTCACAAGGTACTGAGTACGACCCTGGCGCCTGCGCCTCGCCACCAGGCGTTCCACATGGAAGTGGAGCTCGCCGTGCTCGTCGAGCAGAGCAGGAGGAGGCCGAGCCTCAGCTGGACTCTCGCGTCGCGAGTCGCAGCGACGTGTTCGCGCTGGAGCAACGTGTGGGTTCCCTGAACCAGTATCTCCATGATACGACTGACTCTCTGAGTCGCCTTGCAGATGGTCTCGATGAGACGAACCACCGCGTGGACTGGTTTGAACAACCACAGTCGGTT
>NW_003305389.1:0-2589 GCF_000142945.1 Phytophthora infestans T30-4 | reverse complement strand
GTGTGATTCTGACTCTTCGTGAATCACTGACTCCGCCGAGCTCGACTCGTCGAGTTCCCGACTCGATTCAGCAATTGTCATTCGTTCGGCAAACAACTGCCATCCTCCCTTTGGTTGAACGTATCCCCATAGAGCGTTGTCGATCAGTCGCTGGTAAATCATAGGCGCATTCTTCAATCCAAACGGCATTCGTAACCATTCAAAGTGTCCAAGTGCACAGACGAGCGCTGAGATCTGCCGCGCTCGGCGTGTCATCAAGACTGCCCAGAATCCACTCGCAGCATCGAGTGAGCAAAACCACAAGTAACTCTTCAATTCGGTAAGCAGGTCATCAACCAGTGGCATAGCGTATTCCATAGACGACGTAACCGCATTAACCAGTTTATAGTCAATGCTTAGCCGAATATTCACACCATTTTGCTTGAGAACTATCACCACTGGCGAGGCCCAAGGGCTGCCCGAGAATGATATCAACCCAGCTCGAAGCAGCCCCTTCAACAACTCGTAAAGTTTGCTCAAGTGGCGGAGAGGTATCCGCCGAGCTCTCTGCTTAATGGGTGCGTGTCCTTGAACGTCGATGTCGCACAATTCTCCGTATGCTGGAGGCGGCAGGGCATTACCACTTGAAATCATTATTCTCTCGTGCTTTTGTAGCTCTGCAACCAATTTAGCCGACTGTGCTGGCGTATGACTACTCGACTTGACGTTTGCAGCGCCATAGTCGAGTTCGGTAGGCTCAACTTCAGTGAGGTCGGGAAGGAAGGCCAGCTCGTGAGCGTAGTCCGTCAATTCCAGATCTGTCCCACTACGCTCAAAGGCGTTGGTCGTGCCATCGTCAACATCATCCTCTTTCTCGTCTTCGGTCGCAGCGATAGCCAAGTAGTGTTGTTTCAGGGTCTCGGTCGGGTCCCCGTACCCGCCCATTTTTCAGTGAGGCAAACGATTGGTTAGCCACACCCGTCCGTGGTTACGGCTAGACATTACCCGGATGGGAACGGTTGGACATTTACGACCTCTGGTGCACATACAACTGACTAAGGGTTAGTGCATGCAATGCCTGCAGTCGCTGAGCATGACACGGGGGTTGAAGGCTGCTTTCCTCATCATGGTCGGGTACCGCATGTGATCGATGGTAGCGCTGCCTCCCGTCGAAGGGTCGCTCGCCACGAGAATCGAGGCCCAGCGCTTGCATCCAGCGCTGCCTACGATCACAATTCAGCTTTTAGACGAGCACCATATCGTACCTGTAGGCCGGCCGCTACAGACGACGTGCAAATAACCGAAGCGTTCGCCACCTAACCTCAAGAAAGGCAAGCGCTATACTGGGAAGGAGACTGGTGTGCTTAAAAGGAGATGGAGCAAGATTGAATGTATCAGCGCTATAACAAGCTATCCCATCGATTTGGCAGTGCCAGAACCAACACCAGCATCTAGGAGGTGGAGCTGCTGCTAGCAGTAGAAAACATAGCTAAGAGCTTGGTGTATCCGCCCTGAAGCCCCGACAACGACACTCGGTGGGTTGCTCTCGAGGTTTTCGGTAGCACGCCTAGCTCCGACGTATTTGACCAATTAATGATGTTTTTAAACCTAACCTTAAATAAGAGCAAGACCGAGATTCAGAACCGGCCAGTCAAACCAGGCAGCTCCTGGCTCGGAATGTATACACGGTTGGCAATATACAGCCAAACAAGAAAGGGTTTCCGCCAGCTCTCGTGACCAAAGCAGCAACTCGTCCAGCTCATATCCCCCGCGGGACCAGCACGATCGCCGTCGCAAAGGGCTGCGATCTTCTACAGGTAATGCTTTGGTGGGGCCGCCTTCCTGTCTACCTTCTCTCGACTGGCAGCAGTACATCTATTGAAACCTGCGGTAAGTTACTTTTGGGTCGTGTCTTAGTGACGACGGCTTCCTGACTTATGCCGTTGTTGCTGTACCATCGAAGGGCGGCATCTACGTGGCGGCAGAAAGGAAATCATACCCTGCCCATCAGCGATGCGCGACTATCATCGCTGGATGGGCGGGGTTGATATCCACGACCAGCTAAGGCTACAGCGCTATTCGCTGAAACTCTCGGTACGCTTTCGAAAGTACTACAAGACGATCTTCTTAGGCCTAGTCGACATGGCACTCGTGAATGCCTATATCATTTTCCGTGAGGCTCGGAAAATGGTTGGTGAAGGTGCTGATCATGCCGAGTTTCTAGCAGAGTTACAGGCGCGGAGGAGGGAGGCGCTGGCAGCGGTACTGTGGAGAGGGGCGCTGGCTCCGAACGCATCGGTGCGGAGGAGGGAGGCGCTGGCAGCGGTACTGTGGAGGGGGGTGCTAGTTTCCGAAGGCAGCGGGTGCGGAGGAGGGAGGCGCTGGCAGCGATACTGTGGGAGAGAGGGCGGCTGGGTTCGGAAGGGCAGCGGTGCGGAAGTAGGGAGGCCGCTGGCAGCGGTTACTGTGAAAGGGGGGCCGCTGTTTCGGACCACTGAATGTTGGGCGCTTGAAGAGAAGAAGTGGTTGCGCAGCGATTGTGCCTGGGAGAAGGACGATAGCGCAAGTAAGACTGGGCCTTGGTCGGATGAATTACCTAAACCTGATTCC
>NW_003305388.1:0-2589 GCF_000142945.1 Phytophthora infestans T30-4 | reverse complement strand
GCATTCCCTGCCTCGGCAGGTGCCACACCGCCCTCGGGCGTCTTCTTAGCAGCTTCCGACTCCTCCTGAGGTACGTCCTCGTCGTCCTGCAGGTACAGTCGCTCCACTTTCTCGTTCTGCACTTTGTTGAGCGTCTCTATGTTCTTCACGTGTTGTGTCACGATCACGACCTTGTCCTTTGGCAAGTAAACCCTGTAGCCCTTTGTTTCCTCTCCGATTCCGACAATCATGCCTGCCGGAGCTCTCTGTGCAAAGTTTTGTTTCCGCGGGTCCCTGTAAACAGTACATGGGGACCCGAAAACAACTATCTCGCCTACCTGCGGCGTCTGCTTCGTCAGTACTTTAATCGGTGACGCACGCCCTGGGTTGGAGCTGGTTGGGGACCGGTTCAAAATGTACGCCGCGTATCTAACAGCATCTCCCCAGAAACTGAGAGGAAGCCCGCAGGCAAACACCATGCACCTGGCCATATTCATAATGGTCCGGTGCATCCTCTCAGCCTTTCCGTTGCTTGCTTGGTTTCGCGCCTCGCTGCGCTGTCGTGCGACACCAGTTCTCTTGCAAAACAAATCTACGTTTTCGTACTCACCTCCGGAATCCGTTCGTAAGACGTGAATCCTGCAGTCGAACCGTTTCTCGAAGTAGACGAGGAACTCTTCGAGCTTTCTTGCCGCTACATCCTTCGTCTTGGCGAGAAATACCCCACAATAGTTCGACTTGTGGTCGACAAAGTTTATCATGTATCTGTTACCCAGGCGATCTTTCGGGGTCATGGGTCCTTTAAGGTCGGAACAGATCACGCCTCCCACACGATCTGTGGGAGCATGCTCACCAGAGTCCTTGCTCGATTGTCTGTTATTCGTCTGCTTGCCCTCGGCACACGTCAGACAGTTCACTCTCCGTCGATCGGTCTGTTCGATGCCGGAGCTTGGCTCGCGTGCCAACCGCTCCACGGCATCATAATTCAGGTGCCCGAGACGTCGATGAAACTCGACCAGCGTGCCCTTCTGCACATTGCTCGTCTCGCCGTCGGTCGCCGCCACCACCTCAGTGAGCGCGGCCACAATCACGTTTGACGCGAGTTCGCGCTTCTTCTTTACCGATCCGCACACAATCAGCACGTTCCTTCGTAGCTCAACGTCAAACGCCACACGCTGTCCATTCTTAGCGGCCACGACGCGTGGTCCGCTCTTATAGGTCAGTGTGAAACCTTTTTCGTCTAATTTTCCGTACGATATCAAATTATGTACGACGCCCTCGGCGTAGTACACGTCCGTAAGCTTGAGTGGAACCGCATGCCGAGACTCTGAGTGTCAGTGTGCCCTTCTTTCTTATGCGCAACGGCTCACCGTTGGGCTGCACACACACGTCCTCGCACTCCTCCACTTCGTCCAGCCAGGACTCGTCACTGACTAGAAGTCTACTAGATCCCCTGTCCAGGATCCACATTTCCTCGGTCGCAACCGTGTCTTCCTTTACAGCAAGGGTCAAATCCGGTTCCCCGTCGCCTCCTCGCCCACGCTCCGGGCACGCTGCGCGCAGATGCCCAACTCGACCACACTCGTGGCATTTACGCGTTTCCCTACCACGCGCCTCGCCAACCGCTCCCACCAGCTCTTTTCCAAGGCTCCGGTGCCTTACCGGATCTAACTCCCAGGCCTGCGCGAAGTGAGCCAGTTCTTCGGCTGCTGCAGATAGTCCGTCCTGCTCGCATCGACCTTGGCCATTAGTACCGTCCGTAACTCAGGAGACGCGTACTGCACTATATTATTAAGTGCAAGATAGTCAGCTCCGCCGCCGCACGCTTCGGAGATGGCTACGAGGTACATGTAGTGCTCCGACCAGTTGCGTTTAGCGTCCTTTGGTGTAGTGAAGAGCTTCATCGCCTGCGCAGGCGTGATATTCGTCTTAAATGCTTCCAGCATACGTTCCATAACATATTGCAGTGTGGGTAGTTGCGCCCACCACATGTCCACTTGCTTATTGTAGTACCGCTCCGCGGTTCCGGACAGGTAGTGTCCCAACAGGTCCACCTTCACGTCCTCAGACCACCAAAACCCACAGGCTGATTGCGCAAGCTGTACTTGGCGCTCGAAACGGCGGCCCCACTCAGGAAACCCGAGCCTAGCCCAACGTACAATTCTTTTCCATCGAATGGGCGTATCGACAACTTCTTCAGGCGAGCATCTGGATACCGTGCAGGCGTCCCTTGCTGCGCTGGATAGCCGCCAGCACCACCTTGCACTCGTGCATCTTGTGGCTGCTGGGGCCCTGATCCAGGTCGATCACCTTGGCCGCCTTACGCTGCGGCAAATAGCCGCTGTAGATCAGAGAGTGGTACACCGTAACCCACCTGGTGCTGCCCGAAATACTGCGGTGGCGGCGCCGGTCGGCGTGGTGTTGTCTTGAGCGGGGTCTCTGGGGATCCCGCCAGCGAGTCGATGTGCATACGTGTCCCACGACCTAACCCCGATGCGAACAAACTCGAGTTCATCGGCGGCGTCATGAGTAGGTCAGCGGTGCGCGCGCGCTTCTCTCCGTCACCCAACCTTCTATCGATCTTCGTCTGGGACTCTTCGAGCTTCTTGA
>NW_003305387.1:0-2589 GCF_000142945.1 Phytophthora infestans T30-4 | reverse complement strand
GTGATTTTGATATCTACACCGACAACATGCTTGGGGATGGGTTCTGCACCACCCGAAGGGTTCAGGGAAATTAGCTCGCTATTTGACGTTTTTCCGACAGTTTACCGTCAAGTTGGTCACGTTAAGGGACACCTCAATGTGGTTGCCGATGCTTGGCGGGGGATATACCGAGGATGGGATCAATAGGGGTTCGGTTCATCAGTGGACCACGCGGTGGCACAAACTTATTATTAATAATGGACTGGGCGGATTCGGATTCAGCGGACCATCTACGGTACGAATTCTCAGTGGCGGTTGGGATGAGTTCGCGGAATACTCAGCGACCTTTGGAAGACACGGTAACCCGTCTGGGACAGGGCACGGACCGTTAAAGATGCCCATGCGACAGTGCAGACGACGCTTGGCATGCAAGAAGATCCATAACGGATCATTGTTCACTTGATATTTGTATACTTGATTAGGACTTCTTATTAGGAATAGACCCCGAAAGGGTAAGCTTAAATACAGAACAGAATTTCCACTCAAGCACACAGAGCGACGTCCGGCTTCAAGGTAAGCGTCAGGTCAAGCTTGTTTGAGTGTGTTATGCCTGTCGGTGAACTCGAGGCTCTGTAGCGAGGGTTCATCCGGCAAGGCCAAGAGACTTTGTGTATTGGCCGATTATTATCGGGAGGTTTTACGTGACGGCTTATTGTTGCCTATTTGCACGACTGGGAGTGCTTGAATTGCCTCCCTTTTATTTCTTCCAGCCGAGTGTTGAACACTCGGTGATCTCGTAAAAGGCTTACCCGTGTCTGGTACCCTTCCGCTGTTGGGACCACGAGGATTCAAAACACCTGCTAGCTTTGCTCGTGCTAGTAGCGTGTTCTTATTTTACTGGTTGGCCTATATAAGTAGTTTACAAGGTCCAGTTTGTCCCGGTGCAAGGGCAGAACTGGGGTCTTCAGGTCCGCCCGAACGATCGTTTACTATCCTAGTAGACGTATTGTTGTGGGAACATCCTAACTACATCTGTAGCTAGAGTTCACGTGGGATTTCCAACACCACACGAGCTTGTGAATTGTGAGATTCCAACAAGTACAGTGGCGGCTGATGCTATCATGGATTGGCACAGCAGATTTGGAGTGCCTAAAGACTGGATTAGTGGCCAAGGGACTCACTCCAAGAATGAAGTGATCGACGAGCTGTGCAATAGGTTGAAGTGCAAGCAAATATTTTCTCCGCCTACAGTCCATGGATTAACGAATCTGTGGAACGGGTGAATCGAGATATCCTGCAAGTTCTGCGAGTACTTATCCTAGACTACAAACTCAACTACAGGGACTGGCCAAGGCTTATACCTATAGTACAAGCAAATCTCAACAGCGCTGTCGTACCGTCGTTGGCTGGAAAGACACCGGGTGAGCTGTTCACCGGACTGGATCCCCCTTCGCCTCTGAAGGCTGTATACGTGGGACCAGAGGTGGCCCCCAGTGTACAACCGACTCGAACCTCGGCCAAAATCGAGTCTAGTCTGGCTCTACTACGGACTAGTGTCAGAGCCATGCACAGGGCGGTTGCAGATGCCCGCCTCAAACAGACATTACTGAACAAGAAAAAGGCGCGAGGTGATAACGTGGTCAACTTCAACGTAGGCGATTATGTACTACGATCACGTGTGGACGAGAAAGGACAGAACAAGCTACTCGTCACATGGAATGGACCCTTCGCTGTCACTGAAGCACAACAGCAGAACGTTTTCAAGGTGAAGCACCTCGTTACTGGCGTAGAGCTTGACGTGCATGCCTCGCGGCTCAAGTTTTTCGCTGACAAGGACCTCGAGGTGACTGAAGAGCTCCTGGAGCACGTGGCTGCTCAGGGTATCATTCTTCGCGTGCGCGAGCTACTTCGGCATCGGTGGAACAACACGAGCCGAGCCTACGAGATCCTTGTAGCGCGGCATGGGTTGGAGGCAATAGAGGACTCATGGGAGCCTCTAGCAGCACTGCACAAAGACGTGAGTACGTTAGTGCAACCGTATGCTGCTGCAGTCAAAGACACTAAGCTTGAGCGTCACCTAAAAGCGCTAGAAGCGTCAGGAAAGCGACGCTGAAGCTAATGTGTATACGTGTATACCCCTCAGTATAATGGCTATACTTTCACTAAGTTAAGGTTTTTCCTTGATACTGTGGTAGGCTTAGTCATTATCTGTTGGATTTGCACTGTCAAGTATGCTTCAACTGCAGCACGTTGAAGTTGGTCACATAGCGTGGACCAATTGATTAGTCGAGTGATTAGTCACGATGAGTTGAAATATCACTGAGTAGTGAGTTATTCGTAATACATTATGCACAAGCAAAAAGCTGAGTGGTCGAATTGGGCTTGGACAGGGACTGTAGTGGGGTGGCGCCACGAAAGACCCAACCACGACCACGCAGTACAGGTGAGTGAAGCTCTGTAGTTTGAGTATGGCAACATGATATTGGACAGTTAGCCTCCTATGTAGTGACACATGCACCGCAGGAAAAGTGCACTTCAAGGTGGCTGGTGGACCTATTGAAATGAGGCCACCACCTTTGAAAATTATTTGATAAACATATTGTTTGTTAA
>NW_003305386.1:0-2589 GCF_000142945.1 Phytophthora infestans T30-4 | reverse complement strand
CGAACGAGCTCCGAGAAGGTGGGAATTGCGAATCTAGTGTTGGAGTGATAACTGGATAATACATTGGCCAGATCCTACAACCTAGTGAGCTTTTCCTTTACTCGTGCAGATCCGACAGGGTAACCGAATTTACTACTTGGTCGGTTACACCCTAGAGGTTCTCAACTCTCAAGATCCCGTCACAGGAGGCGGCAAGTACGACTTAAAGGACAACACAAAGGCAAGGGAACACACCCGCGAGGCAACCCTACGGCTAGATCCACGATCTAGGCCCCGGATCCATAAGCTCGAATATTCGCTTAGGATACGGAACCATCCACGGACGCAGAGTGAAGATTTTCCACTGCTGCTCCTGTGGTGAAGTGCTTTCTCAGAAATAAGAGAATGGTCCTGACGCGGGGTCACTATCCCGAATCAGTGACAATTTCAAGTGATTATAGAGGATTTGGGATGTTTGGCACGGGTGCAAGTTGCCTGTGGTGGATTAGCCATGGCGAGCAGCACCCCGTATGGAATGACGATGGATCTGATATGAGCGATGTACGAGAAGGCAAGATTCACCAAGACTTACCTCGGATCCACCCTTACCTGGATTCACTAAGATGGATATGGGATATACTTTACAAGAGTGGATCGAGTGTGGATCCTATGAAGGAAGGATGGTCGGTGCTCTCTGACGGTGGATCTAGTAGCCACGGCTAATGAGGAGTCAAAATCCACCGCGAGGTACCCCGGATCCCATACTTCTGAGTTCGTATCCAAGGAGGGAGGATCCCGCCTTGAGGGACCTGGATCCAGGGTATAGGGATGAGGGATACAGTGGATCTCGAACTTTCGTGGGACAACGGAGATCACAGACGGTTGCGAGATGATGTTGGATGATTGGAGAGTTCGGATCCACGGCGAGTGTACCATTACAGTGAGGTGGATCCAAGCGACCTGGATCCGGATGAGTGTACCCATAATAGGGTGACCATGATGATTACGTCATATATCCGGTGGATCTGAAGATAACACAGATGGGATGATGGGTCAAGGGAAGAAGGGACATGCAGCCGAGCCTGGTAAGGGATTTAGCAGATGAAAGACATAGAAGGTAGAAACCCAGGCAGGTATAGGCTTAAATATCAATACAGAACTCAATTTGCACAGTATCACGCAAGTGCCTTCCTGCCCTCAAGAACCGGAACTACATTTGGCCGTACGAGCTCGGAGAAGGTTGGGAATTGCGAATCTAGTGTTGGTAGTGATAACTGGATAATACATTGGCCAGATCCTACAACCTAGTGAGCTTTTCCTTTACTCGTGCAGATCCGACAGGTTAACCGAATTTACTACTTGGTCGGTTACACCCTAGAGGCTCTCAACTTTCAAGATCCCGTCACAGGAGGCGGCAAGTACGACTTAAAGGACAACACAAAGGCAAGGGAACACACCCGCAAGGCAATTCTACGGCCAGATCCACGATCTAAGCCCCGGATCCATAAGCTCGAATATTCGCTTAGGATACGGAACCATCCACGGACGCAGAGTGAAGATTTTCCACTGCTGCTCCACCCCATCCCCACGTCTCGCCAAGACACTCAAGCTTCACCACTTGAACTCTTCGGAAGTTACCGAGAGAGCAGATCCCGCCCTACCGACGGGTACACAAGGTGAGGAAAGTTCAGCAGAACACGGATCATCGGGGGACCCCCTCCGTAAGTCGGTGTCTGGGCGCAGTTGGTAAGTTGGATCTGGCAATCTCGCAGATTTTGCTGATCCCGCTACACCACAGCATCGGCGGATCTCGTAGATGGACTCTACTGGCTTCGCACGCCTCTTCGATCAGCAAATGCGGCGACAACTGGAAGGACGGTCGACCTGCATGCGCGTATGGGTCACGCTCCAGTCGAGGTGCTTCGCAAGATGGTCGACAACAAGATGATCAAGGACGCGAAAGCACCTTCCAAGCCTAGCGGACCAAGTCTGTGTCGCGGGCTGCCAGCAAGGCAAGATGGTCCAAAAACCATTCCCTACCAACCGTGACAAGCGTCGCTACGACACTTTCGAGTTGCTTCACTTCGACATTTGCGGACCCATGGAGAAGTCCTCGCTTGGTGGCAGCAAATATTTGCTACTGATCGTGGACGAAGCCAGCGGATGCATGAAGGGCTTCTGCCTGCGTGCCAAATCAGAAAGCGAAGACTGCATCAAGACGTACATCACGAAGGTGCAGAAGCAGTTTGGCAAGAAGGTCAAGTTCGTGCGACACGACGGAGCTCGGGAGTTTGCGACTAACTCGCTTAAAGATTTCTACGAAGACGAGGGCATCGAGCAACAAACCACGGTTCCGTACGCGCACCAGACTAACGGCACGGCAGAGCGGGCCATCCGCACCATCGTCACGATCGGCCGCAGCATGCTGCACCATGCCAAGCTGGACAAGTGTTTCTGGGGTGAAGCGGCGATGACGGCCATCTACGTGAAGAACCGCCTGCCGTCACCAAAGATCGAGTGCAAGACTCCGTTCGAGATTGTGTACAAGTCCGCGCCGAGTGTGAAACACATGCGCGTCTTCGGCTGTCGAGCTTTCATCTTAACTCCGAA
>NW_003305385.1:0-2588 GCF_000142945.1 Phytophthora infestans T30-4 | reverse complement strand
TCTCGACTTCGAACTCGTCGGCTTCGAGATCCACATTCCAACTATCTTCCGGTAGGAGGACTTCGTCGAAATCCACCCGGTCGGATTCATCCACCGAAATACGGGTTTGCGGTCGGTCCGGATATTCCTTGACCAACTTCAGCTTGGATACGTGTACTACAGGGAGCACGCGATATTCGGTACCTGCCGTTTCCAACTTCACCGCATGTTCCCCTATCTTTTTGCTTACTCGGAACGGTCCGTGCCATAGATGGGCCAATTTGCGGGCGTACCCTTCCTTCACCCGATCTAAATAAAGCCACACCTGCGATCCCGCTTGGAATTGTATAGGGGGAAAGAGGGGGGCCCCTCCTCTCCTGTGGTGTGCACACCCTCTCCAACCTGTTTAAGGCCATTTTCCCAGAGCTTTGTTCCCCTTGGGGAATGTGGTTTGGGCGCGTAGAAATTTTTGGGAATTGGGTAAACCCCCCCCTCTTTGGGAAATTCGCTTTTTTCTTCGGGGTCACTTCCGAAGGCGCTCAGGTGGATTAGATCCACCCATGTACAGTAAATGGGTGTCACCCGGATCTGTCTTGGGCGGTGTTCATCGCGAAGGGGAGTCGTTCTGCGTACTCATCCCAATCCCTCTGATCCAAATCCGGAACATACATCTTGAGTGCCTCGTGATCGTCTGTACCATGCGCTCGGCCGATCCCGGTGGCTTGGGGACGATATGCCATGGTTGCCCGCTGTCTCTGCCCCAGGATCCGGTTGAAAGCTCGAAAGCAATCAGACATAAAACCTGGCTCCCGATCATGCCTAATCATCTCAGAAGCCCCAAATCTTCGGAAAACGCACTCCTCGTACGATTCGGCAATGGTTTGCGCAGTTCTAGACGCACTAGCTTTGGCTATCACGTATTCGGTAAAAAGATCCACCCAAATCAACAACTCTGTGTTTCCTTTGAACAACTTGGGCAGCGAGGGGATGTGATTCATGGATATGATTTGGAAAGGGTAAGTCGCTTGGATATTCCCAGGTGACTCCCCTTCGATTGTGGGCCTGCCCTTGCCTGTCTCACAATCCACACATTCCCTGACATACCGTTGCACACTCTTGAATTGTCCCCTCCAGTGGAAACATTCCCGGATCCGTTGGTAGGTCCGACCAATTCCCTGATGTCCACCTTCTAAACTAGCGTGACAGTGATGTAAGACATCCTGTTGTAAGGTTTCTGGCACCACCAGTCTCATCAATCCATCCCGATCCTCGTGGACTCTCTTCGTAGGGGGGCAATAGAAGAGCAAGTCATTCAGATCCACTGCGTAATCCGTAGCGATAATACTGTAGGATTTAGTATCCTCCCGACTCAGGTCTCGTACATCCCCCATCAGATACTTCTTTAGTCCCAAGATATCATCAGAGCTCCCGTCGTCGGCAGCGGCATCCTTTGTGTCCAAGTCAGCATAGACTCCCTCCGCTTCAACCGCTACCTTTGCAGCGTTTGCCTCCGCTGCGGCAGTAGCGGCAGCTTGTTTTGCATCTTCTGCAGCAGCTTTCATGGCAGCACATTTCATCTTTGCTGCAGCAGCCTTCGTAGCTGCAGCCTTCATAGCGTTGGCGACCTTCTTAGAGGCTGTAGCTTCACTGTCAGTAACCTCCTGAGCTGCAGCGGCCTTGGCAGCAGCGATAGTCTGTAGAGTATCGGCTGTGTCCTTTGCGGCGATGGCCTTCATGACCGCCGTGTTGGCGCCGCGGGACAGGTCCTCCTTCTGACGCTTTTTCTTCTTTTGGTTGAGCGACTCACTGCCGCTGTCGAGCTTTTTCTTGCTCTTAATAAAGCGAGTGAAAACGTCCGCTTTCCCATTCTTCTGCTTAAATGCACTAGTTGCGTTGTTCTCCGGAGGTGCACTAGCTGCGATCTTCGTGATCGTGTCCGTGTTCTTTAAAGGCGTACCAGTCGTGTTATTTGCCATTCCAGCAAAGCTATCAGCACCAGAGGCTCCTCGAACTTCTCCTTGGATACGTTTTCTGGATGCGTCTTCAGTACGTGTCGATCAACAATTCTCTTAGTAAGCGCCTTGCGCTGCGTGTTTGCACGCCTTCCTTCCTCTTTTTCAAGTGAGAAGAGCGCCTGGTTGCAGTCCAGACAGTAGATGCTTACTGCGAGTTGCAAAGTAATTCTGCAGCTCGCGGATCCGGGGTTGCAGCTAGCTAGGCGAAGGTTTCGCCACATCGCTTTCACCTCCGCAGTCCTCTTGCTTACAGTCGTCGCCTTGAAGAGGCGACTGTGGTAGCGCAAGGTAATTGCCCACTGACCGTAGCGAACCCAATTAGGAGAATCTTCGTATGTGGTGTCTTTGCAACCTAGAGAGAGCTGAATTACTTAATAATTCGCCGAAAGAATTCCAAGTCCTTCGCAGGTGGAGCCTGCAGTTGCTGCACTCGTGCACGACGTATCGCTGTGTGCTCGATCTGAAGCATTTCCACGGTACAGATAACGTCCCAAACCTGCACAACGTCGCTCACTGTTAGATCCAACGCCGAGTAGAGCAAGTTGACATCGGTCGAAGACAAGTTGAAAGGTTCGAGTGCAAGATGGAACTGTT
>NW_003305384.1:0-2587 GCF_000142945.1 Phytophthora infestans T30-4 | reverse complement strand
CCAGGTCCAGCTCACCCGCAGTCAAGATTTATCACGAAGGATTGTGAGCGAACGTTAGCTCTCGTTTGAACACACGGTGGAAGGAGCGACATTAAGAGCGTACCTTCGACAGCCAGACGAAGTACCTCGGGATCCATCCCGGCCAGACTCACGTGTGCACGGAGGGTGCGATTCACTTGGAGGAGGCGAGTGCTACGGTCTTGCTGGTTCTCGAGGACCTTGAGCGTGTCGTTGTCAACGTACTTGCCCTGGGCAAGCTTGACCAGAAGGAGCTGAAGTTTCCGAGTCTGCTCAGTATTCGCACCAATAGAAGACTTGTACACCTCGCGTTCACGAGCCAGCTTCTTGTTCAATGTGGCGATGAAAGCGCCTCGAGCTTGGACCTCGCATTGCAGACGATTCAAGTCTTCTGAATGTCGCTCCATGGTGGATTGAAAACTGGCGAGCATGGCGTCGTTCTTGGCGTTCGACTCGCGAAGAATCTTGACTTGCTTGTGAAGGGCTTCGATCTTAGCCTTGGCAGCCTTGAGGAACGCCTCCGCGTTCTCACGAGCCATGATTTCGGGTGCCACCGAACGTACGGTGGCAGCAGCCTCGGACTGAGCGAACCGCAACTGACGCTCCAAGTTGGCAACTCGTTCGGGTAATGCCGACAGCGCGTCAGGAAGAGGTTGTACAGCAGCGAGGACATCATCGAAACCAACAGCAGTCTCGAGGCGACGTTGAGCGTGTACATCGCCGTGGAGAGGAGGCGCAACGCTGAGCTGCACTTGGTGACGAGCCCATTGCAGCCAAGTACGGAATTATCGAGGTCATCATGTGATCGACCGATGCCTTTGTACTTTCAGCCAGCATGGCGCGCAGCGAATCTTCGGTGAGTGGTGGTGGACCACCAGCAGGCGCAGGAGGAGCAGCAGGAGCCATCTTCGCGGATTCAGCGGCGACAGGGAATGCCGCAGGAGCTACCGCAGGGGGTGAAGAGTCCGGGGCAGGAAGCGCCGGAGGACCGGCTGATGACGCTGCTGTCAGGGGAAGTGTAGCAGACTGAGGGGCGTTCGAACCCTCGATCTTGCCCTCCTGAGAAACAAGTCGAGTAATGCGAGGTGATGAGCAAGGTGCCGATAATTCAAGAGAAGGATGAGCTGACGTACCTCCAGCTGTTCACGTTCGCGAGGTCGGCGATCTTTGAGACGCTGAAACACGTCGGACACGGCTCGGTTCAAACGCTTGGACATACGGAGACTGGATGGTGAATTGGAGAATGAAGAAATGTCACAACGGGCACCAGTACCGTGGCTTCCATTGCGACAGGGGCAGTTGTGATGTAGTGATTTCTCCGTAGTTGCGGATTATCACCCGTCGACAAAGACGTGACACCGCCCAAGTTGTTCAAGCAACGAACCCTCGGTCATGTGATGTACGGAGACGCCAAGGTACAAGGGACTCGACGGCGTCACTTCCGAACTTTCAACGAGTATTGGATACGGCCATATGTCACTGAATCCAGGCTGTCCTTATTATTAATAATGGACTGGCCGGATTCGCATTCAGCGGACCATCTACGGTACGAACCCTCAGTGGCGGTTGGGATGAGTTCGCGGAAGACTCAGCGACCCTTGGAAGGCATGTTCACCGTCTGGGACAGGGAGCGGACCGTTAAAGATACTCATGCGACGGTGCAAACGACGCTTGGCGTGCAAGAAAGATTCATAACGGATCTTGGCTCACTTGAATATTTGTAATACTTGCATTATGAACTTCTTAATATGAAATATACCGAAGGGTTAGCTTAAATACAGAACAGAATTTCCACTCAAGCACACAGAGCGACGTCCGGCTTCAAGGTAAACGTCAGGTCAAGCTTGTTTGAGTGTGTTATGCCTGTCGGTGAACTCGAAGTTTTGTAGCGAGAGGATAAGATAGAATCACTACAGTTGATTAAACCCACACTCTTATGGTGGTGTTGGCCACTGACAGGAAGAGCAACACACTACTAATTTAGGAGCCGACACGCACCAACTGTTTGGTAGTCAAACCCTGATCATATGCGCGGAGCACCTGCAAAGAGGACTTCTACACCAGCTCAAATGAAGATACCACCAACATGGATCCGACATTATATGTAGAGGTTTATACACAGCGTGCATTGACGGCTCCATAGCACTTCGAAGCAATCATACCTGGAGGTATTTCTATGATTGTAGTCGTCACTACAGAGCTTTAGGAAGTTGGATCATTTGAAAAAGGCTAGGTAATGCTTGTATGACGTCCAATACAAAGATGGTCCGTGCCCCACTCAGCAAGGTTTGCTAAAGTTTCACACAATTTTTTTGCAGCACAGAATTACGTGTACATGCACCTATGGCTTGTGTGGATCATGTAGGGTTGTGTCCGCGAGCCGCAAATGACGATCCAGAAACCTGGTATCCGGCTAATAGTTCCGACAGTATGAGTAAATACTGGAGGCATCCTAGTTACCTAGAGGATGTTAAGCCAAAACCAAGCAATGGGTGCGCAACGTCCTACGTGTAAAGGTTAACCTTGGTAATTCGAACCGAACAAAAACCTCAGGGAAATCAATCGTTTG
>NW_003305383.1:0-2587 GCF_000142945.1 Phytophthora infestans T30-4 | reverse complement strand
CTACCGCTGCGTGACCCTAGGGTCGCGGTCGACTGCAAGTCGAGGCATCATGGGCGTGGCCCAGGAGATGCAGGTGAAGTGACACCTAGTTCACTGTGTGAAGGTCAAGAACCTCTTGGCTTTCAGCCGAGTGTCTTGCGAGACACTGTATCCTCTTCGAGGAGTGATGGTGCTGCTGCACCCGGTGGTGGTGACGGAGATGTCGCCACACCGCCCTCATCCGGCCGGGCTCGGTCGCGGAGGGAGAGGAGAAGAAGACGCAGGGCGTCTGTGACGTCTTCGACGTCGGACGATGTGTCCAACGTGACGAGCGGTGATGCTCCACGTGATTGCTGTGAACAGCTGTATACACTCGTGAACGGAGTGACGGGGGGAGGTAGAAGGCGATATCAGCCTTGATACTCTGCCCGCTGCAGATGCTCTGCTAGAGCTGGACGAGATGTCCATTGCCGAGTTCGGCGAAGCCTTAAAGGCAGGCGAGCTAGCCGAGGTGGTCTTGCTGGGACCTGAGGAGGAGTTGAACTCCTCATCCGTCGTGGACGACGCGGTCCTAAAGGACATTAAGAAGGCGCTGAGCGCAAGAAGTGGATCGGCGATCCTCAAAGATCCTTCGGATCCCTTCTACCCGGTGGTGAAGGAGTATGGAGACGTTGTCTCAAAAGACCCACCGACGGGCCTGCCTCCGGATCGAGGCGTGTGTCATGAGATTGACCTGGTTCCTGGAACCAAATACTGCGTAACAAGGCAATGGCCTTTGCCGAGAGAGCAGTGTGACGTCATTGACGCATTCTTCCGTGCGAAGCACGAGGCAGGGATGGTGCGTGAGAGTAAGTCTCCGCACTCGACACCCACGTTCTGTGTCAGAAAGCCGAACGGCAAGTGGCGCATTGTTCATGCTTTTAGCAAGCCACTATCCCGGCGCAAACGCCGATTCCTCGCAAGGATGTTCTGCAGAACAACATGGTAGGCTGTACACTGTACAGCGCGCTCGACTTGGTCGATGGCTACTACCAATTGCTCATGAGAGCGAGCGACATTCCGCTGACAGCGGTGAGTACTCCGAGCGGTATGCTCTGGGAGTGGCTGGTGATGCCCCAGGGGCTGTCGAACGCACCAGCAACGTTCAATCGTCTTGTGACGCAGCTGTTTAGGCCCCACCGGGCGTACGCTCAAACGTACTTTGACGATATATTCGTCCATAGTCGTGCCGAGCACGGAAAGTCAGACGTGGATAACCACATTGACCACTTGCGAGCGGTGCTCGAGTGCATGCGCACTAATAAGTTGTATGCCAACTTGGACAAGTGCGTCTTTGGCGCGGAGGAGATACCTTTCCTCGGGTGCTTCATTGGGAAGCGTGGCTTACGGGCAGATCCTGCCAAAGTCAAGGCCATCGTGGACTGGCCGGTTCCCAAGAACCAAAAAGACTTACGCAAGTGGCTAGGCTTAGCCAATTACTTGCACAAGTACAGTGCGAACTACGCGGAGATGGCTCGGCCATTATCAGATCTCCTTAAGAAGGACGCACCATGGTGCTGGAACGTCGAGCACGACGGAGCCTTTGAGGCTGTGAAGGAGAGCCTTCTCCAGGCTCCGATTCTTGCGCTACCGGACCCGGATAGTCCGTTTAGCGTCGTCTGTGACGCCTCCGATTTTGCAATCGGTTGTGCTTTACTACAAGCAGACGCCGAAGGGCGTGAACGCGTGATCGCGTTTGAGTCTCGCCAGCTCAAAGCTGCAGAGAAGAACTATCCAGTTCATGACAAAGAGCTACTTGCAATGAAGTATGCTCTAGTCAAATTCAGGGTACACCTGCTAGGCTCTAAGCCTTTTGTGATCTTTACTGATCATGCGTCGTTACGCACTGCGACACAGTCGCCTCATCTCTCTCAGAGAATGGCAAGATGGCTTTCCTTCTTTGCCGAGTATAACTTCGAGGTGAAGTACAAGCCGGGGCGGCTTAATGTAGTGGCCGATGCGCTCTCGCGCAGGCCGGACTACGAGTTAGCTCATGTCACGACAGTGACGTCGTCAGTGCCTGACTTGATACGCGGAGCGTATGCACAAGACGACATGTGCGTAGCGCTGCTACGGGCTCTTGGGAGCGAAGAGTTTAAAGACTCTGACAAGGAATTGTCTGGGCGCTTACGCGCGAGGCTGCATCGATACTCGCTCGATGGCGCCTGCTGTACTACAGCACCGACTCTGAGGATAACCCTCGTGTAGTCGTTCCTCATGATGAGGATCTAAAGTATCGAATCCTCTATGAGGTTCATGATACGCCCGTGGGCGGGCACTAGTCGGGAGAAGACCTATGGCTCGGTGAGCTCGATGTACTGGTGCCCAAGATGTATAAGTGGGTTGCACTATGTACGCACGTGTGAGACGTGTCACGGACAAGTCCGCGCGAGCACGGCAGCGCCATGGCGAGTTTGCCTGTCCCAGGATGCTGGCAGTCATGATATGGACTTGTGTTGGCTCCCAGGATAGCGGAACACAGGATAGTGTCTTGTAACGATGACAGATGCTCATTACGCATGCGACACATGATGGGAGACGCTTGTGTTTAACGATCTCCCACTGCTGC
>NW_003305382.1:0-2586 GCF_000142945.1 Phytophthora infestans T30-4 | reverse complement strand
TGCGTGGTCTACCGTGACTGTGAACGTGCTTCTTCTAGGTGCGTGCTTTTTCAGCGTGTTGGCGTTTCAGTTATCTACTAGACATGCGTACACCCGCTGTCATCTGATCCTGCGGCTCCGTGTTTTTCAGGCTCTTCCCTGGTTCGTGCTTCGTATGAAACTAGACTCGTCCAATCATCCTGTTCGTCCAATCATCTGTTTGCGCATACATCCGTTTGCGCAATTGACTTACCGTAAACATCGCGGGGTCCTTGGAAACCGGTTTTACTGGTATGCCGAAGCTGGACGAGACGCCTTCTTGACAACACTCCCACTCGACTCGACCGCGCTTGGTGGCTTGATACCCAGCTTGTTGCGAAGATATTCGAACTACACCGCGGTGATCGGCTTGGTCATCAGATCCGCCTTCATTTCCTTCGTCGAGCAGTACTGCAACACCACTTGGCCATCTTCAACCTTCTCGCGCACGAAGTGGTAGCGAATGTCGATGTGCTTGGTGCGCTTGTGAAACTCGGGGTTCTTGGCCAATGCAATCGACCCTTGATTGTCTTCAAAAATCATGACAGGGTCCTCCATCTTCATTTCGCCGAGTTCACACAGGAATGCCTTGAGCCAGATCGCTTCTTGAGCAGCTTCCGTTAACGCCATGTACTCCGCCTCCGTCGATGACAGCGCCACCGTGCGATGCTTCTTGCTTCTTCAACTAATGCATCCGCCGTTCATCATGAACGCGTAGCCGCTTGTACTGCGTCGAGTCTCGATGTCACCAGCCCAATCCGCATCCGAGTAGCCTTGGAGTCCTTCTTCACTTGTTTCTTGAAACGCGATGCCGTGCGTCTTCGTACCGTGAATGTAGCGGAAGACGCGCTTGAGTGCTTGCCAGTGTGTGGGACACGGGTCCGCCGCGAGCTGGATGAGAACTCCCACTGCAGCAGCAAGGTCCGGTCGGGTTCCAACCATGAGGTACATCAGACAGCCGACAGCATTGCGATAAGGCACCTTGGCCATGGTCTCTTCATGGTTGCATCATCCTTCGCACATGGCCTTGGTCAACTTGAGTCCTGGGTCTTGAGGGGTTTTGACAGGGTTGCTGTTCTCCATGCCAAACTTCTCCAGGATATACTTCGCAAACTTGGTCTGACGCACCGACACTTTTCCTGAAGCCGCATCTTGATCGATCTCCATACCGAGGAAATACTTGAGGCAACCCAAGTCCGTCATGTCGAAGCGTTCACTCAAAGCCTTCTTCGTCGACTTGAGAAGCTCGTCGTTGTTACTGGTGAGGACCAAATCATCGACGTAGAGAGCCACGAAGGTCATGTCTTGGTCATCCCACTTGACGTAGATGCAGTGATCGGCTTCACACTTCTTGAACCCCAGTTCCAGCATGAGCTTGTCAATGGTCTGGTTCCACATTCGTGGCGACTGCTTAAGACCGTAGAGCGAGCGCTTGAGATGGCAGACATGGTCAGGATGTTCTTCATCCGTGTAACCGTCCGGTTGCACCATGTAGATATCTTCATCAAGCAGCCCGTTCAGGAACGCCGTCTTGACATTCATCTGATGCACCGTCAGAGTGTACTTGGCCGCCAGACTGAGCAGGATCCTGATCGACGTGAGCTTGGCGACTGGCGCGAAGGTTTCTTCGTAGTCGATGCCGTACTTCTTCGAAAATATCTTGGCCACGAGTCGCGCCTTGAATCGCTCGATCTCTCCCGCTTGGTTCTCCTTGATGCAAAACACCCAACGACAGCCGATTGCCTTTCGACATTGGGGCAATTGCACCAACGACCATTTCTTGTTCTTGCGAAGAGAGTCGACTTCTGAGTTGCACGCCTCCTTCCACTTGGCCGCGTTGCTGGATTCCATCGCCGACTTGAACGTAGTCGGCATTTCTCCCACTGAATCCACAACGTAGGCCGCTTCGAGATCTTCTTCTCGACTACTTGCGACCGCTGACATCTCCTCCAGTGTCTGCAGCCGACTCTGTCGCTTGCCTCGCGGGATCTCTACCGCTTCCTCCAACGACTGCGTTCGCTGGTGTCGCTTGCTGCCGGGCTCAAATTCTTGACGCGGCGCAGTGTCTCCCATCGTCTCATCCTCGGACGATGCTTCTTGATCCGTCACTTCTTCTTCTTGAAGCTCCACGATGTCATCTTCATCGTGGCTGCGTCTCCCTCCGTCGAAGACGTCTTCCATGAACTGCGCATCGCGGCTCACTAGCACACGACCGCTCTTGATCTCCTCGAAACGATACGCTTTCTCGTGTTCCGAGTACCCCAGAAACCGACACTTCACTGCTCGAGCGTCCAACTTGGTGCGTTTTTGCTTCGGAACCGTCACATACGCATGGCAACCGAACACCTTCAGGTTCGCCAGCAGTAGAAGATGAAGAATCGAAAGAAGAGAGTCGTACTGGCGATTTGGGTAGGATTACTTTCTTGAGTTGGATATACATCGTACATCATACATCGTATGCCTAACACGTACATTATGCTGTATTATTTGGTGTATTAGGTACCCACGACGTCGTTGACATGCTAAGTGACGGTGACGACGACTTGAACGCACCTGAAGGCAGTGAGA
>NW_003305381.1:0-2586 GCF_000142945.1 Phytophthora infestans T30-4 | reverse complement strand
CCTCGCGCGTAAGCGCCCAGACAATTCTTTGTCAGAGTCTTTAAACTCTTCGCTCCCAAGAGCCCGTAGCAGCGCTGCGCACATGTCGTCTTGTGCATACGCTCCGCGTATCAAGTCAGGCACTGACGACGTCACTGTCGTGACATGAGGTAATTCGTAGTCTGGCCTGCGCGAGAGCGCATCGGCCACTACATTAGCCGCCCCGGCTTGTACTTCACCTCGAAGTTATACTCGGCAAAGAAGGAAAGCCATCTTGCCATTCTCGGAGAGAGATGAGGCGACTGTGTCGCAGTGCGTAACGACGCATGATCAGTAAAGCTCACAAAAGGCTTAGAGCCTAGCAGGTGTACCCTGAATTTGACTAGAGCATACTTCATTGCAAGTAGCTCGTTGTCATGAACTGGATAGTTCTTCTCTGCAGCTTTGAGCTGGCGGGACTCAAACGCGATCACGCGTTCACGCCCTTCGGCGTCTGCTTGTAGTAAAGCACAACCGATTGCAAAATCGAAGGCGTCACAGACGACGCTAAACGGACTATCCGGGTCCGGTAGCGCAAGGATCGGAGCCTGGAGGAGGCTCTCCTTCACAGCCTCAAAGGCTCCGTCGTGCTCGACGTTCCAGCACCATGGTGCGTCCTTCTTAAAAAAGATCTGATAATGGCCGAGCCATCTCCGCGTAGTTTGCGCTGTACTTGTGCAAGTAATTGGCTAAGCCTAGCCACTTGCGTAAGTCTTTTTGGTTCTTGGGAACCGGGCAGTCCACGATGGCCTTGACTTTGGCAGGATCGGCCCGTAAGCCACGCTTCCCAATGAAGCACCCGAGGAAAGGTATCTCCTCCGCGCCAAAGACGCACTTGTCCAAGTTGGCATACAACTTATTAGTGCGCATGCACTCGAGCACCGCTCGCAAGTGATCAATGTGGTTATCCACGTCTGACTTTCCGTGCTCGGCACGACTATGGACGAATATATCGTCAAAGTACGTCTAAGCGTACGCCCGGTGGGGCCTAAACAACTGCGTCACAAGACGATTGAGCGTTGCTGGTGCGTTCGACAGCCCCTGGGGCATCACCAGCCACTCCCAGAGCATACCGCTCGGCGTACTCACGCTGTCAGCGGAATGTCGCTCGCTCTCATGAGCAATTGGTAGTAACCATCGACCAAGTCGAGCGCACTGTACAACGTACAGCCTACCATGTTGTTCTGCAAAACATCCTTGCGAGGAATCGGCGTTTGCGCCGGGATAGTGGTCGCATTTAGCTTGTTAAAAGCATGAACAATGCGCAACTTGCCGTTCGGCTTTCTGACACAGAACGTGGGTGTCGAGTGCGGAGACTTACTCTCACGCACCATACCTGCCTCGTGCTTTGCACGGAAGAATGCGTCAATGACGTCACACTGCTCTCTCGGCAAAGGCCATTGCCTTGTTACGCAGTATTTGGTTCCAGGAACCAGGTCAATCTCATGACACACGCCTCGATCCGGAGGCAGGCCCGTCGGTGGGTCTTTCGAGACAACGTCTCCATACTCCTTCACCACCGGGTAGAAGGGATCCGAAGGATCTTTGAGGATCGCCGATCCACTTCTTGCGCTCAGCGCCTTCTTGGTGTCCTCTAGGAACCGCGTCGTCCACGACGGATGAGGAGTTCAACTCCTCCTCAGGTCCCAGCAAGACCACCTCGGCTAGCTCGCCTGCCTTTAAGGCTTCGCCGAACTCGGCAATGGACATCTCGTCCAGCTCTAGCAGAGCATCTGCAGCGGGCAGAGTATCAAGGCTGATATCGCCTTCTACCTCCCCCGTCACTCCGTTCACGAGTGTATACAGCTGTTCACAGCAATCACGTGGAGCATCACCGCTCGTCACGTTGGACACATCGTCCGACGTCGAAGACGTCACAGACGCCCTGCGTCTTCTTCTCCTCTCCCTCCGCGACCGAGCCCGGCCGGATGAGGGCGGTGTGGCGACATCTCCGTCACCACCACCGGGTGCAGCAGCACCATCACTCCTCGAAGAGGATACAGTGTCTCGCAAGACACTCGGCTGAAAGCCAAGAGGTTCTTGACCTTCACACAGTGAACTAGGTGTCACTTCACCTGCATCTCCTGGGCCACGCCCATGATGCCTCGACTCGCAGTCGACCGCGACCCTCGGGTCACGCAGCGGTAGGTCATCGACCAGATTCATACCACTCAGTGGATTACGCGCCACTCCGCGCTCGTCCTCACCAGGATCCAGCAGTTGGTCATTGACCTGACCTGCACCGCTCCGCGGATAACGTGCCGCACCACGTACGCCCCTCAGGGCAAACAGCAACCTCGGTTGCTAACAATTTCGGACATACCAATGTCCAGCACTACGGCCGCCTCGGCCTCGTGCTCGCGCAAAAGGAGCTTCTGCTTCCTAGCAGAGAGGGTATCATGACTCAACCAAAGCTCCGCTAAGAGCAGGTCTCACGCACCAAGCATTTTCGACTCCAGGCGGATCCATGATCATGAGATTCAGCCATGCACAGCACGGAGAGAAGCAAAAGCTGGGATGCAGGTCCAATATAGAATAGGGGTGTTCCCTGTTATCGAATTCTCGAAA
>NW_003305380.1:0-2586 GCF_000142945.1 Phytophthora infestans T30-4 | reverse complement strand
GTCTGGGGTCCAGATCCAGACTTGGACGTAGTGGCAGATCCATTTCTTGGACACCGAGGTAGATTTGGATCTAGCGGTGGATCCAGACTTGGATCCTGCACCCGACTTCGAGAGGGAAGCGGAAGTCTTGGACGCGGATGTGGATCCCGCCTTGGACGCAGAGGTGGATCCCGCTTGCGAAGCCGTTTTAGAGACCGGAGTCGTTTTGGGTTTGGCTTTCGGGGAAGCTCGAGCATGCTTATGGGGACGGGGGGATCCGGTGCTAGGAGCGGGAGACGCACTACGCGGACGTTTCGCAACTGATGGATCTGCCCCACTTACAGATGAGAGAGGAGCAGAGACGCTGGCAGCACGAGAAGGTCCCGACAAGGGAGGAAGGGGATCCGACACGGCAGCTGTCACCAGCGCCAGTCGTCGACGAGCCAAATCCCGCTCCGATAAGCCACGATCGCGCTCCAGGGCCAGCTGTTGCTGCTGAGTTTGGGCTGCAGCGAGTTGATCCCGGAGTTTCGCGGCGGTCGCATCGGCTTCTTTCAATTTGTCACCTGGATGGACAATAACGAGTGAATATGGGGTTACTAGCAAGGTCTAAAAGAGGATCCACGTACTCGTGCGGCGAAGCTTGGATTCCAGCTCTGTTTGTGCGCGCTTGGCATCCGCCCACTCGGTAGCCGCCTTGTCCCGCTGGAGTTCGCTGTCCGCCAGTTTCGCTTTGATCTCGTCGCGTAATTGAGCTATACGCACGAACTCCTCGAGCGCGTACTCTCGTCCGGCAGACGCTTTCTCGAGCGACTCCTTGGTATCCTGCAACTCCTCAGAGAGTTGAGCCAGAGCTGCATCCGGCGACGAGGGAGGTGGATTTGGTGCGGGGGACCCTCCACGCGCCGACCCTAATGCGGATCCGCCATTTGTGGATCCCACATAGTCATTAGTTACCACCTCTTCTTGGGTCAGGCGCAACTCGTCACGGAGTCGGTCCAAGCTCTCGTCCGTGGCTGCCCTAGCAGTCTGGTAATCCTCCAGATCCCGCTCGAGGTCATGGATCCGGGATTGGAGCTGGTGGATCTCAGATCCGGCGAGCGCCATCTCCCTAAGGAGGTGGTCGTTGTCGTCAGGCATTCCATCTCGCTGATGGGAGGCGCGATCCAGCCGTCCGGTCAAGTCTCGGATCTCGACCGCCTGATCAGCCAACTAGAGTCGCAGGTCCTGCGACCGAGAGGCCGCACGGTGCTCCCACCCCTGGATCTCCATAGCCTGGTCATGGATTCGGGCTCGCAAAGTTTGGAGTTGGGTAGTGTGCAGAGACGCAGCTTGGTCTTGGGCATCTTGAGCCGTCTGGAGCTCCGCCGTCAGGGTTTGCACCTGATCGGAAAGAGCCTGGGCTAGAACCCGCAGATCGGTGGGCGACATGGAAGACGGACTGACCGGAGGGGTGGTGGATGGGGCCTTGCCCGACGATTTGCCGGTACGCTTGGCGGGAGACATGTGTCGCGAAGGGGAGAAAGCGGTTGTGGATGCTGGTATTGCACGCCGTGAACGCTGTTGTGCAGCGCCGACCACGTACAGGAGGCAATTGTGGTGAAGTGCTTTCTCAGAAAGAAGAGAATGGACCTAATGCGGGTCACTATCCCGAATTAGTGACAAATTCAAGTGATTAGAGAGGATTTGGATCGCCCGGCGCGGATGCAAGTTGCCTGTGGTGGATTAGCCATGACGAACAGCACCCCATATGAAACGACGATGGATCTGGTATGAGTGATGTACGGGAAGGCAAGATCCACCAAGACCTATCTCGGATCCACCCTTACCTGGATCCACTTAGGTGGATATGGGATAGGCTATGTACGGGTGGATCGAGTATGGATCCTATGAAGGAATGGTGGTAGGTGTCAGCTGAAGGTGGATCTAGCAACCCCGGCTAATGCGCCGTGGATCGCGCGAAACACCGCCAGAAGAAGGCGGCGGTGTGGTGAAGTGCTTTTTCAGAAATAAGAGAATGGGCCTGACGCGGGGTCACTATCCCGAATCAGTGACAATTTCAAGTGATTAGAGAGGATTTGGGTTGGCTGGCACGGATGCAAGTTGCCTGTGGTGGATTAGCCATGGCGAGCAGCACCCCGTATGGAATGACGATGGATCTGATATGAGCGACGTACGAGAAGGCAAGATCCACCAAGACTTACCTCGGATCCACCCTTACCTGGATTCACTAAGATGGATATGGGATATACTATACAAGAGTGGATCGAGTGTGGATCCTATGCAGGAAGGATGGTCGGTGCCCTCTGAAGGTGGATCTAGCAACCCCGGCTAATGCGAAGTCAAGATCCACCGCGAGGTGTCCCGGATCCCACACTTCCGAGTTCGGATCCAAGGAGGGAAGGATACCGCACAGAGGGACCTGGATCCAGGATACAGGAATGATGGATGCAGTGGGTCGCAAACTTTCGTGGGACAATGGAGATCACAGACGGTCGCAGAACGATGTTGGAAGATTGGAGAGCTCGGATCCATGACGAGCATACACATACAGTGAAGTGGATCCAAGCAACCTGGGTCCGAATGAGTGTACTCCATAGTGAGACC
>NW_003305379.1:0-2585 GCF_000142945.1 Phytophthora infestans T30-4 | reverse complement strand
GAATATGGGAGTTCTTCCTGATACCGCACGTCGAGCTCTCGTTCAATTTCAAAGGGATCTTGAATGTAGAATGAGCTGTCCTACCACCCATGAGCAAGAGCGAGGCAATACCGCTAGACGCCACAGCGATGGCGATTTTCCCCGAGAGTCTGACTTTGGCCAGTATGTTTCGAAGCAGTGTAGATTTTCCAGTACCACCCGGACCATCGACAAAAAATAACTTATTGCCTTCCTTCGGGCATTCAACCGCTTCAATAATCTGGTCGTAAACCACCCGCTGACTTTCGTTTAGCTGATCTTCTGTGCTTACAATTGCCTCCAAAGCTGACGCATCGTATCCAGTGAGCTCACGTCGTAGTAATCCGTTTTGGCGAAGCGCTTCACGAATCAATGTTGGGAACGACCCCAACTGAGGAAGATCGTCGAAGTCAGCTACCGCATACCCACTCGCTTGAAGTAGTTCTTGAATGCTCATCAGCGTTTCAAATTCGACCAACGCCGACTTAAGGGGGTCCATCAAAGCCTGATGTTTGCGTGCGAAGTCTTGGGAAAGATCCGCGAAAAACCGATCCCGTAGAACACCAACATTTGCTGGAGCTGAATACACCAGAATGGTGACGAAGAGCTGGCGTAGCTGATACGGCATTTGGAACTCAGCTGCTTCCCTCAAACACGAAACCCACTCGTTATCATTCTCCAAGTAGCCAGCTTCCCCGCGCCGCAATTTGGAATGTGGGGCAGACAATCCCGCTAACCGTTCTCAAGTCTTCAAACGACGTTGGACCTCTACGCTGACAGAGCAGTAGCCGAAGATAGAAGCGCTCCATATCGCGAGGGGACACGTGAATCATGCGACCAACGGCAGCTTGATACTGTTTCCTGCGGACCCACCTTTTCGGTTGACCTTTCTCCGGCGCTTTCCAGCAGAACTCTTTGGGGATGTCCTGATACAACATCGTTCTGGCAATATGATTCTCGGGCACTTCGCTCGCACACAATTCAAAGAATCTGGTCAGCATCGTGTGACTACCACGTTCCAAAACCGCCTCCGGGTTTTCCGTCTCGCGAAAGCAAATCGTCTGGCCTAACTCGAGATGAACTGTTAGCTGAGTAACCGCATGGGTTTTTCCCTGAATCGTGAAATCGAGCAGGCGCATGCAAGCTTCCACCGGAGAAATGTACCGGGCGCTCAAGAAACGTAGAATCTCATTTGGTTCTCGACGCGCACTCTGCTGCCCTCCTAGGACTTCTTCCACAGTGAGTATAGCCAAGTCTGGTCCTTTGTACACATACTTGTACAGGTATTTAACCGCAGTTATATCCGTGCACACTTCGACATTGATGTGGCAGTTGTACTTCTGGGATAGTTCAGCGGGTAATCTTGCCTGATATCAGGTCCAATTGAGATGCATACCGAAGTACACAACATTTCCCAAATGGATCGACCCTCGGCAGCCGAAGCCGCCACTCTACTTCGCAACAGCAAAGCCGATTCAAATGCCAAGCTAAAGAGCCATGGTTCACCAGTCCATCACGCCACAGCAGGAAAATCACCCAATAAGCGCATTGTTCAGCCGAAGCCAACCATACCACGAATCGAGCATTTCTCCATTAACGCCGCAGCAGACAAACCGGTCGCCAACTCGCTACAATAGCAGCGTCCACAACCAGCAATGCCACCACTTTTGGAGCAAAGAGAAGTACAGTTTAGTACATTTAAAAGGACTCGCAGTCGGTCCGAAAACCAACCGCAAGACACTTCACATCTGGCATCTCCTCCACCGACTACACGGAAGGAAGAAAGCCAAGTTTGTTGTACGGACACTGATACAGGCATACTTCCAGGACTAACCCGGAAGTGCATATGCGTTCAAAATTTCGATGACTCACTGAATCCTGCAATTCGCATTACGTATCGCAGTTCGCAGCGTTCTTCATCGATGTGCGAGCCTAGACATCCACTGCTGAAAGTTGCTATCTAGTTAAAAGCAGAGACTTTCGTCCCCACAGTATAATCAGTATTAAGTAAAGGGTTTAAAATAAAAAAGCTACTAGCTCAGACCGAAGTCCAAACGCTCGCCTTTTGATAGGGCTCGCCCAGCAGTAGCCACCAGCAATAAAGCCAGCAGCCGCCGCCAAGTAAGACCCCCAACTATTGGGTTGAAACGGTTCACGTGGAAAGTTTTTAGGTGTGGTAATGATCCTTCCGCAGGTTCACCTACGGAAACCTTGTTACGACTTCACCTTCCTCTAAATGGCGAGGTTTAAAAAAGTTCCCATCAATCCACTCGCAATAAAGCAAACAGACTCACGGTCCCAATTTTTCACCGAGTCATTCAATCGGTAGGTGCGACGGGCGGTGTGTACAAAGGGCAGGGACGTAATCAATGCAAGCTGATGACTTGCGTTTACTAGGAATTCCTCGTTCAAGACTGAAAATTGCAACAGTCTATCCCTAGCACGATGCGCATTCACAAGATTACCCAGACCTATCGATCAAGGTTGTATACTCGTTGAACGCATCAGTGTAGCGCGCGTGCGGCCCAGAACATCTAAGGGCATCACAGACCTGTTATTGCCTCCAA
>NW_003305378.1:0-2585 GCF_000142945.1 Phytophthora infestans T30-4 | reverse complement strand
GCATTGAGCCTCCTCTCCACGGCGATGTACACACTCAATTGTCGCCTCGAGACTGCTGTTGGCTTCGATGATGTCCTCGCTGCGGTACAACCTCTTCCTGACGCGCTGTCGGCATTACCCGAACGAGTCGCCGGCTTGGAGCGTCAGTTGCGGTTTGCTCAGTCCGAGGCTGCTGCCGCCGTACGTTCGGTGGCACCCCACATCATGGCCCGTGAGAACGCGGAGACATTCCTCAAGGCTGCCAACGCTGAGATTGAAGCTTTACATCACAACATCAAGATTCTCCGCGAGTCGAACGCCAAGAATGACGCCATGCTTCCCAAGTGTCCAGCCCCTCTATGGAGCGACACCCAAAGGATTTTGAATCGTCTTCACTGCGAAGTCCAAGCCTCGGGAACGTTTTTTATCTACCACGCTTGCCAGAAAAAAGCTGGCTCGCGAACGCGAAGTGTACAAGTCTTCTATTGGCGCGAATACTGAGCAGACCCGGAAGCTCCACCTCTCTCTGGTAAAGCTTGCCCAGGGCAAGTATGTCGATAACGACACGCTCAAGGTCCTCGAGAACCAGCAAGACCGTAACACTCGCCTCCTCCAAGCGAATCGTACCCTCCGTGCACACGTGAGTCTGGCAGGGATGGATCCCGAGGTACTTCGTCTGGCTGTTGAAGGTACGCTCTTAATGTTGCTCCCTTCCACCGTGTGTTCAGCAACTAACGTTCGTTCACAATCCTTCGTGATAGGTCTGACTGCGGGTGAGCTGGATTTGGACGCGCTGGACTTGGATCAGGAGACGTTAGTCGCTCTGCGGCGTATTCAGTCTGCCACCGCGTCTTCGGACGATCCTCAAGCCTTTCCTGCAGCTTTGGCCAAAGCCGCTCACCAAGTGGCCCATGGGAAGTCCCATAAGCGTCTTAGACCAGGTGGCGAGGATTCAGACGACGATCCGGACGACTCTGACGAAGACAAGGCTCCAATCCCAACGGACAAGGCCAGTGCTTCGATGGCAGTTGCCGGTCTCGGTGATGCGCCACCTGCCGATACTTCAACTCCCAAGTCGGCTCGTAGATCGCTGTTCGGTCCGAAGGCGTGGAAGAAGGCGGCCCAGAAGAAGCGCAAGAAACCCCGTCCTCATTCTCCTGCTAAGTCGCCACGACGTCATATGAAGACTCGGTCCAAGTCTGTACCGTCTTCTCCAAGTTCATGGTCGCCACCTCCTACACCAGCGTCTTCCACGACTCCCGCAGTGGTCGACCTCAGCGGCGACCAGAGTGACGTGGACATGGGGACTGCTGATCCAGGCAGCGTCCCTTCGGTTCAAGAAACTGCTACAGAGCCTTCGGGTAAGGATGTGAACCCTGAGGATCACGAGGATGTTCCTGTCTCTCCTGACGCGCCTTCGCCCCCGCCTCAGGGTCCACACGATGTGGCCAAGTCACCAGCTTCAACGATTTCACCTTCTCCAGCCGACATACGTGCTGCTGAAGAGGCTCTGCGCGAGGCCGAGGAAATGCGGCTCATGTTTGGCTCAAGTGACGAAGGTGAAGAGTCGGACCAAACTGTCCCACAAGGCAAGTCTGCTTCGGTGTCTGTTTCGACGTCCCAGACAGTTGAAGTCTCGGGAGTGGTTTCTACAGCAGGGCCTGCCCCTGTTGAAGCTGCTCCACCAGCCTCCGTGTCTTCAAAGCCGGCTCCGATTGTTCCGACGGCTGTCGTACCAAGCGGGTCTTTGCCCGACTTTTCGATGGAGATTGATGACGATGGGAATTGATCATGGAGATGACGTGGATGATAATGAACCTTCGGTGGATGATTCTCCTGATGCTCCCAGTGGTGGCGGTAATGTTCCGCCCCCCACCGATCATTCAAGCATACTCGATGACGAAGATATTGAAGATTCCGAGAGGAACTGGAGCAATCTTGGCCCAGCTCGTCCTCCGACTCCACCTCGGCCAAATCCTTCGCCGATGATGACTTCCCTAATCATCGTTGCCGGTCCGCCTTCTTCGCCACCAGCAAGTCCCCCAGCACCAGTATCTTCTCCTCCTGTTCCAGTGTCTCCTCGTCCGCCTATTTGGACTCTCGATGCTGGGCCTGGACGCATGATTACAGCCACCGACACTTCGGTGCCGCGTCGTAGTGGTGCACCGTCGGTTGAGCCGTTGCCTCACCGAGTGTTGTCTGGTGGTCGCCCTACGGTGCCGGCTTCGGCCACCTTGCCACCGTGGGTTCTTCTGTACGTGGACATGGAGTTTACTGACGCAGGCGCCAAGAAGTGTTTCGAGCGACTTATGAGCTTAACCCTTCCCGAACCAGCTGGTGAGGTGACCGTGCGTACCACGTTGGAGGGTCTCCAAGCGTTCTTTGATTACTCGCATCCTGATCACCCGTACCAGCAACTTTCGGGCAGCTCTATCCTCTTCAAGCTTGTCTCTTCGACACTGTCGGACATGCAACCCAAGGCGGTCCCCCATCTCCAGAGCGTGCTCCGAGTTGAGACCCCGTCTCCAGGATGATCTGGGGCAGAACCTTCCGAGGTGACGGGGTGTAAGGCAAGGTGAACCTCGGGGATTGCGGTTGTGGGAACG
>NW_003305377.1:0-2585 GCF_000142945.1 Phytophthora infestans T30-4 | reverse complement strand
GATCTGTCTATTGCTTGACTGTAGTTAGTCGTGATGGTGTCGTTGTGTGTCGAATAGCTGCGACCTGGTTTGTTTCGATGCAGCCGCCGCAAGATCACTCATCCCAATGAAGCACCCTATGAAAGGTATCTCCTCCGCGCTTTAGACGCACATGTCCAAGCTGGCTTACGAGTTATCAGTGCGCGTTTTTTTGGGGCGTGTTTATACAAAAAAAATGTGGTTATCCACGTCTGACTTTCCGTGCTCGGCACGACTATGGACGAATATATCGTCAAAGTACGTTTGAGCGTACGCCCGGTGGGGCCTAAACAACTGCGTCACAAGACGATTAAACGTTCCTGGTGCGTTCGACAGCCCCTGGGGCATCACCAGCCACTCCCAGAGCATACCGCTCGGAGTACTCACCACTGTCAGCGGAATGTCGCTCGCTCTCATGAGCAATTGGTAGTAGCCATCGACCAAGTCGAGCGCGCTGTACAACGTACAGCCTACCATGTTGTTCTGCAGAACATCCTTGCGAGGAATCGGCGTTTGCGCCGGGATAGTGGCCGCATTCAGCTTGTTAAAAGCATGAACAATGCGCCACTTGCCGTTCGGCTTTCTGACACAGAACGTGGGTGTCGAGTGCGGAGACTTACTCTCACGCACCATCCCTGCCTCGTGCTTCGCACGGAAGAATGCGTCAATGACGTCACACTGCTCTCTCGGCAAAGGCCATTGCCTTGTTACGCAGTATTTGGTTCCAGGAACCAGGTCAATCTCATGACACACGCCTCGATCCGGAGGCAGGCCCGTCGGTGGGTCTTTTGAGACAACGTCTCCATACTCCTTCACCACCGGGTAGAAGGGATCCGAAGGATCTTTGAGGATCGCCGATCCACTTCTTGCGCTCAGCGCCTTCTTATTGTCCTCTAGGACCGTGTCGTCCACGACGGATGAGGAGTTCAACTCCTCCTCAGGTCCCAGCAAGACCACCTCGGCTAGCTCGCCTGCCTTTAAGGCTTCGCCGAACTCGGCAATGGACATCTCGTCCAGCTCTAGCAAAGCATCTGCAGCGGGCAGAGTATCAAGGCTGATATCGCCTTCTACCTCCCCCGTCACTCCGTTCACGAGTGTATACAGCTGTTCACAGAATCACGTGGAGCATCACCGCTCGTCACGTTGGACACATCGTCCGACGTCGAAGACGTCACAGACGCCCTGCGTCTTCTTCTCCTCTCCCTCCGCGACCGAGCCCGGCCGGATGAGGGCGGTGTGGCGACATCTCCGTCACCACCACCGGGTGCAGCAGCACCATCACTCCTCGAAGAGGATACAGTGTCTCGCAAGACACTCGGCTGAAAGCCAAGAGGTTCTTGACCTTCACACAGTGAATTGGGTGTCACTTCACCTGCATCTCCTGGGCCACGCCCATGATGCCTCGACTCGCAGTCGACCGCGACCCTCGGGTCACGCAGCGGTAGGTCATCGACCAGATTCATACCACTCAGTGGATTACGCGCCACTCCGCGCTCGTCCTCACCAGGACCCAGCAGTTGGCCATTGACCTGACCTGCACCGCTCAGCGGATAACGTACCGCACCACGTACGCCCTCAGGGCAAACAGCAACCTCGTTGCTAACAATTTCGGACATACCAATGTCCAGCACTACGGCAGCCTCAGCCTCGTGCTCGCGCCAAAAGCGCTTCTGCTTCCTAGCAGAGGTGGGTTCATGACTCACCAAAGCTCCACTAGGAGCAGGGTGCGACGCACCCAGCGTTTTCGACTTCCAGTCGATCCATGGCTCATGACGTTCCAGCCATGCCATGCCAAGGATGAGGTCATACCTCGCATCCAGGTCTAAGACCAAACAGCGCTCCACGCTATCAAAGCTCTCAAACTTCCCTCCAAGGTCGACAGAGACCTTCGACACAGTTACCAGTGTCCCCGTCGCGAGACGGACAGAGATCGTATCTCTCGTTGGCACTTCCAGTGCCTCAGCATACAGCTGACTCCTTCCAGGGTGGAGCGACGGGCGTAATAACCCGAGGCTCCCGAGTCAATCAAGACTCTCACATGGGCTGGCAAGGCCTTTCACTTTGCGTCTGGAAAGCGAACCAGGCAGACCGGGCTGGCAACACACTCTTCTCTTAAGAAGAGCTCAGGCTCTCTTCGGGGTTGAGCCGCTGTGTCTCTCTAACTTCTTGGAGGCACAACAGAACTGAGTTTCTTCCCCAGTTAGGCCGCCCCGGCGCCTCTCTGGGAGAGTGGCCGTTTCCCGGCGATGACCCGGAGGGTTGGCTCGCTGGAGCCTCGCGCTTCTTGCGCAGAGGGCAATAGGCCCTCAAGTGCTTAGTGCTATTGCACACAAAGCATCGGCGGATGCCGGCGCGCTGCTCCGCAGCAAGAAGCTCCGCTTCTTCATCTTCAGCATAGCTGAGGTCCATCGGCTCTGGACCGCTCGAAGAGCTTGCGCTACCAGCGCTCCAACCAGGTCGCGCCGACCTGAAGTTGTGCTCGGCATTCAATGCCACATCCACCGCCTCTTCAAAAGAGTTAGGGTGTACACGGAACACTTCCGTTCGAGCTGCGCTCACACGAAGTG
>NW_003305376.1:0-2584 GCF_000142945.1 Phytophthora infestans T30-4 | reverse complement strand
CATCCGGACTTGGATGCCGTGGACCCTTTAGAGGATGCAGCAACGGATCCAGTATTGGATCCAACCCTCTATGGGGACGTAGCTACGGATCCAGGCTTGGACGCCGTGGATCCAGTCTTGGGTCCAGATCCAGATTTTGACGCAGCAGCAGTGGATCCAGCCTTGGATCCCACTCCCGCTTTGGACGTAGCTACGGATCCAGTCTTGGACACTGATGCCGACTTGGATGTAGTGGTGGATCCGGACTTGGATCCGGCACCAGACTTCGAAGGGAAGGCGGAAGGTTTGGACGTGGATGTGGATCCCGCTTTGAAGACTGTTTGAGAGGCCGAACCGGTTTTGGGCGTGGCCTTGGGAGAAGCTCGGGCCTGCTTGTGAGGCCGGGCGGATCCAGTACCAGGAGCAGGGGAGACTGCGGAGCAGCTGAGACGCTAGTGGCAGGCGGCGATCTAGCCAGGGGAGAAAGTGGATCCGACGATCCAGGGGAAGGAGAAAGGGGATCTGAGATAGCAGCGGCCACCAAAATCAGTCGTCGACGCGCCAAGTCCCGCTAGGGTATTTTGCGATCGCGCTCTAGAACCAGCTGCTCGTGCTCAGCACGAGCAGCAGCGTGCTGATCCGGTAGCTTCGTTGAAGTCGCCTCGACATCCGTAAATTTGTCACCTGGATCGACATAACGAGTGAATATTGGATTACAAGAAGGAAACAAAGGATCCACGTACTCATTTGACGGATCTTGGATTCCAGTTCCGTCTGCGTTCGCTTGGCATCTGCCCACTCGGTGGCCGCCTTATCACGCTGAAGCTCGGTATCCGCCAGCTTGGTCTGGATCTCGTCGCGGGCTTGAGTCATGCGTACAAATTCCTCAAGCGCGTAGTCTCGGCCAGCCGTTGTTTTCTCGAGCGACTCTTTGGTATATTTCAACTCCTCGGAGAGAAGAGCAAGAGCCAAATTTGGCGAAGAGGGAGGTGGATTCGGTACGGGGGACCCTCCGCGCGCCGACCCTAATGCGGATCCGCCATGGGTGCATCCCACATAATCGTTGATCACCACCTCTTCTTGGGTCAGGCGCAACTCGTCACGGAGTCGATCCAAGCTCTCGTCCGCGGCTGCCCAAGCAGTCTGGGAATCCTCCAGATCCCGCTCGAGGTCGTGGATCCGGGATTGGAGCTGGTGGATCTCAGATCCGGCGAGCGCCATCTCCCTAAGGAGATGGTCGTTGTCATCTCGCATGCCATCTCGTTGACGAGAGGCGCGATCCTGCCGTCCGGTCAGGTCGCGGATCTCGACCGCTTGATCAGCCAACAAGAGTCGTAGGTCCTGCGAACGAGAGGCCGCACGGTGCTCCCACCCCTGGACCTCCATAGCCTGGTCATGGACCTGGGCTCGCAAGGTTTGGAATTGGGTGGCGTGCAAAGACGCAGCTTGGTCGCTAACATCTTGGGCGTCGGGAGTTCCCCCTTGCAGAGTTTTGCACCCGATTCGGAAAAGAGCTTTGGCCCCAGAGTACCGCAGATTGCGGTGGGGCGACATTGAAAGAGGGACTGACCGGAGGAGTGGTGGATGGAGCCTTGCTCGGCGATTGACTGGTACGCTTGGTGGGAGACATGTGTCACGAAGAGGAGAAGGCGGTTGTGGATGCTAGTAGTGCACGTCGTGAACGCTGTTGTGCAGCGCCGACAACGTACAGGAGGCGATTGTGGTGAAGTGCTTTCTCAGAAATAAGAGAATGGACCTAACGCGGGGTCACTATCCCGAATCAGTGACAATTTCAAGTGATTAGAGAGGATTTGGATTGTCTGGCACGGATGCAAGTTGCCTGTGGTGGATTAGCCATGACGAGCAGCACCCCGTATGAAATGACGGTGGATCTGGTATGAGGGATGTACGGGAAGGCAAGATCCACCAAGACCTATCTCGGATCCACCCTTACCTGGATTCACTTAGATGGATATGGGATATACTATATAAGGGCGGATCGAGTGTGGATCCTATGAAGGAATAATGGTAGGTGCCATCTGAAGGTGGATCTAGTAACCACGGCTAATGAGGAGTCAAGATCCACCGCGAGGTGTCCCAGATCCCATACTTCCGAGTTCGGATCCAAGGAGGGAGGATCCCGCCTTGAGGGACCTGGATCCAGGGTATAGGGATGATGGATGCAGTGGATCTCGAACTTTCGTGAGACAATGGAGATCACAGACGGTTGCGAGATGATGTTGGATGATTGGAGAGCTCAGATCCACGACGAGTGTACACTTACAGTGAAGTGGGATCCAAGCGACCTGGATCCGAACGAGTGTACCCATAATAGGGTGACCATAATGATTACGCCATGGATCCGGTGGATCTGAAGATAATACAGCTGGGATGATGGGTCAAGGGAAGAAGGGACATGCAGCCGAGCCTGGTAAGGGATTTAACGAGGGAAAGACATTGAAGGTAGAGATCCAGGCCGGTATAGGCTTAAGTACCAATACAGACTTAATTTGCACAGTAACACGCAAGTGCCTTCCTGCCCTCAGACCGGACTATATTCAGCTACATGCTTTGCGTCGATTGTGAGATAGAATCGATGTGCGCA
>NW_003305375.1:0-2584 GCF_000142945.1 Phytophthora infestans T30-4 | reverse complement strand
ATGGTATCTAGGTGAGCGAGCATTTTGGCACTTTATTTTTGCGTTCGGTTCATCCCGCATCGCCAGACGAGCTTACCCCGTATGGCCCACTAGCAACTTGATATTCACATCCACAAGTTCAATTAAGAAACCTGCAGGTCTTACAGATTTAAAGTTTGAGAATAGGTCGAGGAAGTTTCTTCCCCGAATCCTCTAATCATTCGCTTTACCTCATAAAACTATCGTAAATAAGTTGCTGCTATCCTGAGGGAAATTTCGGAGGGAACCAGCTACTAGATGGTTCGATTAGTCTTTCGCCCCTATACCCAAGTTTGACGATCGATTTGCACGTCAGAATCGCTACGAGCTTCCACCAGAGTTTCCCCTGGCTTCACCCTACTCAGGCATAGTTCACCATCTTTCGGGTACCAACATATGTGCTCAAACTCAAATCTTTCACCACGAAGGTTCATGATCGGTCGATAGTGCCACACCGCAGACCGAAGCCCGCAGCATTTCCTACCTCAGACAACTTACGCTGCCCTTCACTTTCATTTCGCGCTGGGGTTTCCACACCCTAACACTTGCACACATGTTAGACTCCTTGGTCCGTGTTTCAAGACGGGTCAAATCGCTCCATTTCGTCAACGTCCCGAACGGCAACAAGTTAAAACCCACATCAATCCACACACAACCACACACGCATAGCAAGCTATCCGCACACGGCGCACACAGAGACACAGGCCCACTCAAAAACACGTTGTAGGCACCTCAGTCCCAACCGCGACTACTCGTCCACCAAGATATAACAGACAAACGCAAGCGTAAGCCCTACCTCCTCGGCGGCCATTTCCCGCAGCATACGAACTGACCTTGACGTCCCACCGCAGCACAGGGCACCAGCAAGCACACACAGCACACACGCCGAGCGCAGCCAAAAAAGCCGCTGCCACAGCACACGCACGCACACACTCGCCAATGAAATATACCACGGATTATAGACACTGGAAACGATTCGGTTCCCTTTCAGCAGTTTCAGGTACTCTTTAACTCTCTTTTCAAAGTTCTTTTCATCTTTCCCTCACGGTACTTGTTCGCTATCGGTCTCGCACCAATATTTAGCTTTAGATGGAATTTACCACCTACTTTGCGCTGCATTCCCAAACAACGCGACTCAAAGAAAACGGATCGTACGCACGAGCAACTCAGGGATGAACGGGAGTATCACCCTCCATGCTGTCCTCTTCCAAGGAACTTGCCCCAAGCGCCCACACTGATCACGCCTCTATAGACTACAATTCGCCGCGCAAAACTTGCACGGAGATTTTAAGCTTGAGCTCTTCCCGCTTCACTCGCCGTTACTAGGGGAATCCTTGTTAGTTTCTTTTCCTCCGCTTATTAATATGCTTAAGTTCAGCGGGTAATCTTGCCTGATATCAGGTCCAATTGAGATGCATACCGAAGTACACAACATTTCCCAAATGGATCGACCCTCGGCAGCCGAAGCCGCCACTCTACTTCGCAACAGCAAAGCCGATTCAAATGCCAAGCTAAAGAGCCATGGTTCACCAGTCCATCACGCCACAGCAGGAAAATCACCCAATAAGCGCATTGTTCAGCCGAAGCCAACCATACCACGAATCGAGCATTTCTCCATTAACGGCGCAGCAGACAAACCGGTCGCCAACTCGCTACAATAGCAGCGTCCACAACCAGCAATGCCACCACTTTTGGAGCAAAGAGAAGTACAGTTTAGTACATTTAAAAGCGCTCGCAGTCGGTCCGAAAACCAACCGCAAGACACTTCACATCTGGCATCTCCTCCACCGACTACACGGAAGGAAGAAAGCCAAGTTTGTGGTACGGACACTGATACAGGCATACTTCCAGGACTAACCCGGAAGTGCAATATGCGTTCAAAATTTCGATGACTCACTGAATCCTGCAATTCGCATTACGTATCGCAGTTCGCAGCGTTCTTCATCGATGTGCGAGCCTAGACATCCACTGCTGAAAGTTGCTATCTAGTTAAAAGCAGAGACTTTCGTCCCCACAGTATAATCAGTATTAAGTAAAGGGTTTAAAATAAAAAAGCTACTAGCTCAGACCGAAGTCCAAACGCTCGCCTTTTGATAGGGCTCGCCCAGCAGTAGCCACCAGCAATAAAGCCAGCAGCCGCCGCCAAGTAAGACCCCCAACTATTGGGTTGAAACGGTTCACGTGGAAAGTTTTTAGGTGTGGTAATGATCCTTCCGCAGGTTCACCTACGGAAACCTTGTTACGACTTCACCTTCCTCTAAATGGCGAGGTTTAAAAAAGTTCCCATCAATCCACTCGCAATAAAGCAAACAGACTCACGGTCCCAATTTTTCACCGAGTCATCGTCTCCCTGCAATGGTGCGGTCTTGGTGGAATGATGATTGCTCGCGAGCCACGAGAAGCTGGGCTGCCAAGTACTTTGAGGACCACATCACTCCGTCAGTGCTTGCAGCTGAGCTGGAACTAATTCAAAAGGCAAGTGAGAACACATCTACCGAGTCGTGGGACGATGAAGAGATGACAGTGAAGGGCAGTCGTGTGTCTCGGGAGATCACCACGACGTATA
>NW_003305374.1:0-2584 GCF_000142945.1 Phytophthora infestans T30-4 | reverse complement strand
GTCTTATACAGTTTCCTCCCGTCCTACCGACCGCGCCTATCTTTCTGACTCGACCTAGCTATGCCAAAATTACAAATATATCCCAAAGCGTCACAATTAACTCGCCATCTAATTGGGCAATACATGCCGACCTGCGACACTGACTGGATCTGTCGCACGATCAGACCGCCTCTCTCCCTCGCGATTGGACGTAAGGTAAACATTTCTGCCGAGCACGAAACGCATCGATTGGTTGCAAGCAGCCTGGCGAGCTGCGTTGACAATTCTAAATTTACATTTAGCTACGCAAAACCTGTCGTATGTGCATCAAATCGGGCACGCTAATCACCGCGTTTTGTAGGGGCTTTGCAAATATTATTTTTACTTCCCCTGGCACTCTCCACTGTCAGCGTGCAAGAAGGCGCGCGGCCGCACGGTCATTGCGCTATCTGCTCCCGTGCACCCCACCCGACGAATGCATGCGCGCACGATACATAGTCTTTTAGTCACTTTTATTGCATGTAAAGTATGTATTTGTTTGGAAATCTGATAATAATATATTAAAGATAAGCCAAATATTATTAATATAAAACATTTTACTATTTTGCTTAATGATAAATATCAGCCTTTTATTACCGTGCTATTGGCTAATATTTGGACGAAAGTAATTGGTTAAAACAATATATTTTGCTAACATACTCACAGTTTGCAAACTGGTGGGCCCTACGTGCAAGCAATGCGAGGTGAAGATTGACCCACTTCTGCTGAACCCGCAGCGGTCTACGACGGATGCACGGGCGCGCTGCGTCGGCTGCGGGAAGCTGCAGTACGGTTACGCATTCCGTACAATCAGCGGACGGGGCAGCGTGCGGCGCTGTATTCCTGCGAGACCGCCCAAAAGCGGTCGAGCTCTGGGGAGGAAATCCCCCTCTACCTGATTCGGCCGAAAGGCGCCGCTACGAGAAACCTGGCGCACGTCAAGAAGGAGATGAGTCCTGACTGGTACCCCAAGAGGAAAAACAAGCGCAGCCGTCATCGCAAGCTGACCGCCCGAAACACCAAGTACATCGAGCAAAAGAAGCAGCAGAAGAGCAAGTAATGGTAAATATACCCTTTATGCCCCCATTTTCCTACCTATTTTTGTTTTAGTATACTGGCTCACGGTGCGAGGCTTGGGGTCGCACATACGGTAAGCTGACTATGGTGTTGACGCACCTACAGAGCGTAGCGCGCTTCATAAATAATTAGCACATGGAATCAACTGTGCACCGCTGCAAATTGGTGGTTCCTATCCGCATACGCATCACCGTAGATGGCACGTACACTCGCTCACGTGGGCACACGCAAAACCATGTTATCTGTACCATCAGCTCTTATAGCGTATATTGCACTAATTGGCGCTCACAATTTATAACACACTAAATTGGATGTGAGAAATTACGTGCGAGAAAAAAGCTGCTGTTTAACATATAATATTAACCCTGCGTGAACGTGCCAAACGCTAATAATGGTAGTGGCCAGATCCAAGTGTTCTGAAAGCCCATATTGTTACTCTAATAATCTGTTCCATATAGAACGCCAATATAAGATCGCGTTGATCCCGAGTATATAGTGTACCGCTCGCGCTATATATCGCGTTGGCTACTGCTAACCGACGCGCGCTCAGCATACCTGTATCGCTGCGGAATGGCATGTGCCCAGTTAGTGACGCGCTTGATTATACAGACTAAAACATCAATAGCGTAAGCACAGAAAGCTAGCACGACGACGCAAACGTCCCGATAAGGAAACAGGGACCTCATGCATAGGTTGGGTATCACGAGCGCGTGGCAATTACACTCATTAACGACCTCGCGATATATGCACGGACACATCAAATAGCACGCCGAGCCGATAAGTAGGCAGCGAAAGTACTCCATCTAATGTACATGAACTATTATTCAAATCAAGTCTAAGCATCACTACGATCTGATACTCTGCCTACAGCCATATATCTTCGTATGTTGCAGCCGGTAAAAAGAATGTGCATGCAGTGGTACCTCTTCGTCCGATCTGGACGAGGCCTTTTGTCGTACATATCGGACCCAGTATAATGTCAGTCGGAAAGGATTTACGCCACTCTGTCAGTCAGTAGCTATACAAATAAGTCAGAAGGTACGTCAGCTATGCAAATAAGATAAATGCATGCGGAAGATAGTGGAAATACCCTTCAGTAACATCACAAACAGCTCAGCAGAATAATTTCAAAGCATAATATTGATGTTTGTGGCGGCCATCGGCAAAAACTACCTATCCTAAAAGATACTTCGCGCGCGGAGCTGATTAACATTGCTCTATTCGACCGTCGCAATCGATGATATGTGTCGACTGCCTCACGGCGATGACGTGCAGATGGAAATATGTTTGCGCAGGCTTTTTTACTCCAAGATACACTGGGATTCCTCAGCGATCTACCCATATTGCGGAGCATTATTTGATACTGACCCGTCTTTCCGGACAGCATATATTAACCTTTTGCAAACCACGCGCGCGTCCGATTCTGGCCATTTTTGGGAAGCCATGCGCCTCAAACCAGAATTATAGCACAAAAACCTTCCCGGCCTAA
>NW_003305373.1:0-2584 GCF_000142945.1 Phytophthora infestans T30-4 | reverse complement strand
CTGGAACTGCGCAGCAAATCTGGCCACTTGTTCCTGGTGGATCTGCCCAGCTGCCGATACCAATTTCTGGCTGGTTTTGCTAGCAGATCCGCAAAGGTCAGACACTTCTCGGCATCCGACGCTTGATCTCTCATGAGGGCCGACTTGACCTTGCTGATCCATGTTCTCGCTCGGTCCTCATCTTGATCCTTGCCCGTGAACTCCTTCAGATCCGATATGGCTGAGATCCGTACCCTCTGGATCATGGACGATCCACCTGCCCCGGCTGCGGCTGTTGCTACCACTGCTGACGAAGTGGATGGTCCATTCAGATCATCTGGGTCGAACTCATCATGGGAGTTGTCTTCCCTCCAACTGAACTCCTTCTCCCACCATGTTCCGTGGAGTACTTGCGCTTGTGGCACGGAACGCTCTCAATATCCTGTTTTGGCCAGAAACCGAACTCATCGCAGCCTTCGAAAGTGTCGCTGCAGGGTGTCTTGAGGAAGTGGCGGAAGGGCCTGTGGCCGTCTGGTCCACTGGCGAGTCAGGATCTGTACGGCTATTACCTTGAGCCCGATCTGACAATAACTCCCCTGGCTTCTTGCCGGATCTGGCTCGATCCTGGCTGGTTTGTGTCAAATCACGCGTAGGGCGTACTGGATCCCGAGCTTTCACGTTCACAGGGGGCTTTCCTGTCCTCGGATCCTCGCCCGCGCTTCCAGCATGGATGCCCCGGAGGGTCCTAAAGTCATGCGTCGTGGTCCGGACGACGTGTCTGACTCATCCTCAGCCGCGGATTCGTAGTGTGAGGACGCAGCTTGGTTGATCATCGGCGACGACACTGGATCCATAGTGTGCGACCTTTCTCCGGTGATGGACTTAACTCTGACGAAGAGGTCCCGCGTCGCGGATACTATGAGATCCAAGTCTAGCTCGAAGATATCCTCTGCGTCGAACACACCAGCTACGATGCCTGACTCCGTGTGCAAACGTAATAGATCCTTGACTGCCACCAACTTGCTCGCCGTTTTCGTTGGTGCTCTCACCGGTTCCCTTGGATCTTCGATCTGACGTGGATTCAGGATCTGCATGACAGGATCTTGATGCAGGAAGTCGCGTAAAGCTTGGTGGCGATACACAAACTCGAGATCCTTGTCTGACCAGCTTGACCTGGATCCAGCTTGGTCTTCTTCCGACTCTGGAGCTTACATCTTCTTCCGCGTAGTCTTACTCGTTTTCGTCTTCTTTCTCGTTTCTTCGACTAGCGGGGTTGGGTTTGGGTACAGTGTTGGCTTAACCGGTGAATCTGCAAATGCATACCGTTTCGCCTTCACTTTTCCTTGTTTTGTTAGCGGATCTTGACTTGCGTCAAGATCCGCAGGGGTCCCCGAGGGGACCTGGGGAGGATAGAGAGGTTTTTCTTCTAGATCCGGATCCACCTCTCTTCCGTCGACAGAGTTCCTCCCAAAACTCCATCGATCCGCGGATCTTGATTCATTCAGCAGCGTCTTCGTCGATCCGACTTCCGACGACGCCTCTTCCCCTGGCTCAATCTTCACTTGAGCATCTTCTTGGGACTCACGGTGAAATCCCGAGTCACCAAAAGATCCGGGCACGCGCACCATTGTGGTGTAGCGGGATCAGCAAAATCTGCGAGATTGCCAGATCCAACTTACCAACTGCGCCCAGACACCGACTAACGGAGGGGGTCCCCCGATGATCCGTGTTCTGCTGAACTTTCCTCACCTTGTGTACCCGTCGGTAGGGCGGGATCTGCTCTCTCGGTAACTTCCGAAGAGTTCAAGTGGTGAAGCTTGAGTGTCTTGGCGAGACGTGGGGGTTGGGTGGAGCAGCAGTGGAAAATCTTCACTCTGCGTCCGTGGATGGTTCCGTATCCTCAGCGAATATTCGAGCTTATGGATCCGGGGCCTAGATCGTGGATCTGGCCGTAGGGTTGCCTTGCGGGTGTGTTTACTTGCCTTTGTAGCTCCTTTGCGTCGTACTTGCCGCCTCCTGTGACGGGATCTTGAAAGTTGAGAGCCTCTAGGGTGTAACCGACCAAGTAGTAAATTCGGTTAACCTGTCGGATCTGCACAAGTAAAGGAAAAGCTCACTAGGTTGTAGGATCTGGCCAACGTATTATCCACTTATCACTACCAACACTAGATTCGCAATTCCTAACCTTCTCCGAGCTCGTACGGCCAATGTAGTTCCGGTTCTTGAGGGCAGGAAGGCACTTGCGTGATACTGTGCAAATTGAGGTCTGTATTGATATTTAAGCCTATACCTGCCTGGATCTACCTTCTATATCTTTCATCTGCTAAATCCCTTACCAGGCTCGGCTGCATGTCCCTTCTTCCCTTGACCCATCATCCCAGCTGTGTTATCTTCAGATCCACCGGATATATGACGTAATCATCATGGTGCACCCTGGTTATGGGTACACTCATCCGGATCTAGGTCGCTTGGATCCACCTCGCTGTAAATTGGTACACCTCGCCGTGGATCAGAAGATCTCCAATCATCAACATCATCTTGCAACCCTTCTTGGATCCTCCTTGGTCCCCACCAAAAGATCCGAGATCACACTGGATTTTATCAT
>NW_003305372.1:0-2584 GCF_000142945.1 Phytophthora infestans T30-4 | reverse complement strand
CAAGTGCTACCAAGTGTGACGGGGTCACACAGCACTTTGCGCTAGAGGAAGTTATCTTCCGAGAGTATACAAACTCTCAGTGAACGGCAGTTCACAGGTCCCCTCTTTAATTAAAGAGAGCGAAGTGACCTAAATAAGGTAGATTGTAAACTGAGTATATTTATAGGTAGGTTAAGTTTGAGGTTAATACAAACTATCAGTTACCTATAGAAATGCAATGTCATTTAACCAATGGTTGGTTTTGAATGACCTTGGTACCTTGTACCAAATATCCCGGAGTATGACATGTCATACTCCTGAAGTGTGAAGTGTCACACTTCATGTAACCAGGGTACACTTAGTGCTACGTACCCCGTTACAATAAGGCTGCCTCGAACACTAGCAAAAGGCTGGTCTGCGCTAACTTGCCGGAGTAGTACTAGGTCGTCGTGCTTGCTGAATTTCTTCCTTTTTGTCCTCGATTTCGAGGAGGACACTGTTGTCGTGGCTGTTGAAGGTGCCTCAGTCGACTGGGCACTCTCCTTTGGAGGTTTACGAGATGTTGGCATCTTGGTGGGCTGGAGATCAAAAGCGAATGCTTCGAGCAGAACAACAGAGCTCGTGAAGGAGCACCACTCGTCATGGTTGGTGCCGGTTAGCTGCTTTGGAACGGCGAAGATTACCTCAATTAGTTAATGCTCGAAGGCTTTTCGCAGAGTGGACTGAGATTTGTAGCGAAACCTCTTGCTTCGCATTCCTAGTCTTGGTCCATTCCCGTTTTACGAACGAGGACTCGGACCAAGATTGGCTCTCTTCGAAATCTCTCTAATGTTGTACTTATTCTGTCCCGAGGGAAGTATCTCAATAACTCTAAATGGTTCATAAGTACATGTATCATTTTGTTTGACGCAGCCTCATATATCTCTAAAACGGAGACGATTTATTTGTAAAAAGGACAGTTTTAGAAGGCTTTTTAAGTTTATTGTGTATAATTGAGCAGAGCGATAGCGGGTTAGGTGAGTCTCTCGTCAATGGAAGAGCTCTCAGCTTGAAGTCCAGTTATCATTTCCCTATCGGCGAGATGCATCGCCATTTGCTGCGCTCGAGGGCGTCGGCCTCTCAGTTAATGTGTGCAAACCACTCAGAAGCTCATAATTCATTCTGACACGCCGTGCTGCGATCATTTTCATCGACCATGACCTCAAATCTTCGATTCGACGAAACGTACAAGGCGTGGGTGACTCCGTTCACGCCTGATGGATCTGCCGTCGACTACGGCAGTCTGAACGAGATGGTCGAGTGGCAGATCCAAGAAGGAATCGATGGCTCTCGTTTCCGTGAGCAGCGATACTTCCTCCTTGTGTTTTTACTCAATATATATTTTAAATTATTTGTAAATAAATGAAGATGGGGTCCACAGGAGAAAAAAACGCTCGTGTATGACGAGGAGCGTCTCCAAGTGATCAAGACCGCTATCGAGACTGTGGACGGCCGAGTGCCAGTGATAGCAGGCACGGGGTGAGACGAGGCGTTGTCAGTGGACTTGTCAGTAGAGGAATCCATGACGCCTCGACCCTGTTACAATGCTGCTTGCTGCAGCAAGAGAAGTACTACTGGACACCGGTATGCAAGGCGCAGCCTTACAGGGACTTGAGGATGGCTTGGCGAGCTCGAGGTAAGTTCGAGAGTGAGCTGTCAAGCCCAGTGCGCTCCGTTCGAGTGCCTTCGCCGCTCCCCTCAACCCGTACGAGTAATGTTAGGTCGTTACCTAACTGTGCTACAGCTATGCTAACGGACGAGCAGCGGCATCGTCTCGGCAACGGCAGCGTCCGTTGCAGAACCAACTCACACAGCAGCGGTAGCATCCGATGCTTTCACTGCAGCGCTGCTGCAGGATGAGATGGCGTGGCGACTTGTCCAGGCTTCACCGGCAGCGCTACTGGCAGCAAGACGCAGTGTCTTGCTCAGGCTGAGCTTGGCGGCGCTACGGGCGACAGTCCACGCGGTGTCCCATCCGGGCTTCGCTGGCCACGTTACCGGCATGGGGCACTCAGGAGTTCGCAGTGATGACGGCGCGTCGGACTCCATGCCTTGGTTGCATCCAGGCGAGAGCACGGTGCAGCGCACCTGCTTCTTCTCGTACGCAGTACGGTTCGACGACGGCGCGTCGGATCTCGAGCCTCGGGAACCAGCAGGCAGGACGCAGGAGCGATGTGGAGCGCAGCTCGCCTCTTGCTCCAAGTACGGTAGAAGATAACGGTCACCGAGAGCATAGTGCTGCGCAATTGCAGCTCACGTACGGCAGTACGTCACACGGGGTCTCTGTCTACTGATGGGGCTGTGCATCTTGCACGTGAAGCGAAGGAACTGAATGTGGATGCCTGTCTGGTCATCGCTCCACCTTACGTGCGTCCCTTACAACGCGGTCTGTGCGAGCATTTCCGCCGAGAAGCAAGCGTGGGTTTGCCCGTGGTGATCTACGACAATCCTCGTCGTTCCGGCGTGTCTCTAGAGCCCAAAACCATCGTTGAATTGGCGAAAGTGCCTGGGATCGCTGCATTAAAAGGACGCGACAGACTCGGTGGCTCATGCTGTGGATGTCAGA